>NC_141070.1:21353716-21841216 GCF_041138505.1 Cibotium barometz
GCGCTTTGGCCACTACATCTTCCAAGGAACTGCTACCAATATCGTATGCAAGCGCTTTTGTGAAGTTGTCATCTTCAAAAGAGATTTTCACTTTCCCTTTGTCTTGACCCCCAGCATTCATGGCAATAATAGATAGTGCCTCATCCTCGCAAAACATGAGTGTCTTTGCAATGTCATCCAAAAATAAAAATTCTTTCCCATCAATAATGATTGGATGCAAAGACATGACAACAAGGTCTGGGACCTCCTCAAGTACTTCATCGCCCTCTAGAAGTAGGTCCGGAATCTCCTCAGGGACATTCTCTTGTAGAGCCACCAATGCCATTGAGGTCTCCCACTGTTCTATAACATTCTCTTCCTCAGCATGGGCCTCTTGGACCTGTTCCATCAGCTTTGCTTTGCCCTTTTCTTTTTCCTTGCCACTTTCTTTCGCCACACCCTCTTGTAATAGAAGGACCAAAACCATGTCCCAGCTCATGAAGGAAGTTCCGATGTTTCCCATTTGTAGATCCAAGAGCAAGTCTTCCTCCTCATTCCTGTAGTCCTTTTTTGTGAGGGATTTTAAAAACCTTGATAGGCGGAATCTAAAATTATTGTCTTCCCTGAATATGTATTTAATGAGGTCAACCGGAACACATAGGCCCTTATCACCCTCAAACATGATGGAGTACGTGCTGATGTGTTGATCCATATACTCAATGACATCTGTAAAAGCATCTGCGTGTAGATGCATTGTTGCACGCACATCAATTGCTCCATCAAACATAGGGACGATCTCGTCAACCCTATGAAGTAGCTCAAGCTTTCCTAGCTGTGCAATAAGTGCGTCAAGTAGAGGTGCCATGACTATGAGTGATTGCAAGAAAGAGAGAGTGTGTGATACAGAAAGGTGTGCGAAATTGAGAGCAAGTGTTCGGAGAGAACGGTAATTGTCAATTGATGAAAATGAGTAAAGCATCGTTTATAAATGGGCGACCTTGTTATAAATTTTTTAAAAACTTTTAAAATTTTAAAGTACAAAAAAATTTAAAAAAAATGGTATGCAAAAGCAAGAACGTATCCTTCCATCACAAGGTCATTTCTAATTTACTAGTGGCTCAAGCCATAGATGCTTGTGTGACCAACCTTACACTATCACAAAAAAATAAAACTTGCACAAGACAATTGAAAAACCTTAATAAGACAGTGAGGCAAAAAACTTGAAATTGTATTTACTTCAATCCAAGATTACATATCAGTGGTTGTTTGATAGCTACACAGCCATGGAAAGTAATTTCTCTACAAAGAAAAGATCGTTTCCTGCCTTTTGCGCACTACTCTTCCATTGATTATCAAAGCAAAATCACCACTCAGTGAGAATCGAAGAACTAAGTAATGTAAGTTGGCAAGGGATCAGTCCTCATCATTCACAGCAACATCTTCTACATCCCCACCTTGCGTGGATATATATAGCACAACCTGTTCTGTAGAGGTTGTGTCGGAGTCTAACGCCTCCCATTCTCCATTTGTAAGCTTCCATCGCCTGTAAGGAAATGCAATGGACAACTGTTGCTTGGCAATATGGTAGCGCATCACAACCTTATCAACTATTACTCCGCATCTGATGGTGTCTCCATTGTGTTGAACAACTTTTTTATCCCATGTAGGTGATAAGAAACAAGTGAGAGCTCTCTCCCCCTTTGCCATCCATAAAGTTGGGGTGCGATGTGTGTCACTTGTACGGAACATGTACACAAAGAGGTGTAGAGGTATGAGGCAGGTTATGGTTGCTTTGTGAGATCCATATGTGAACTTCATAGCATTTTGCACCTTGCTTTTTTGATTTGCAAACAAGCCATGGCCACTGAAGCATTGTCTGGAATTGGCCATTCATCAATAGATGTGAGAGTTGGTGTAGATTCTGGAACTAATTTTCCAGTACCATTTGCTGTCGTGGGAACCACATATGTATCCTCATAGAAGAAGATGTTTCGTGCAAGAAGTTATGTAGCTGGACACCCTCCAAAGATTAAACTACCAAACTCCACATGGTATGCTTCAAAGGTTCCTGAAAGTGCCTCCATAGGCTCCCACTCACCAAAGTTTGAGGGAAAAATATCTACGCAGAGGAACCCAAGAACAATCAAAATAGTGCTCAGTATACCATTATTAGCACACAATTGATTTAAAAACAAGAATATAAAGTGGTGAAATGACTTACAATTTGCAGGAAATCGTTGACGTTGGTCATGGTCTACTAGTGTCAGCTCTGTTGCCTTGTAAACATGTTGGACCTTGGCTAGCTTTTTTCCATCACGATCTTGTTTGAGATCCAATATCCGCCCTTTCCAATGGTGACTTTGTATATCAACATATCGCTTTGACACCTTGTGGGTTCCTCTTGTACTAGGCTGCATCGTAATCCAATTCCACTTCTCGTACTGTTTGATGTTGCAGTGCCCATCCTCATCTTGACCACTGCTACAAGAGAGAGATTAAATACTGATCGGCGGAGGCCTTTGAGCTTTAGAAGAAGACATCAGATGTATATATTAGGGAGATTATAAACCTTGATGGCAAAGGGAAAATAGAATGGTGAGGAAAAAACTTAGACTAGGGAGATGTACATAAGAGAAGGAGTTATAGAGCAAGTTCCAAGGGCTTGGCTGTGCTATTACTGCACTTTGAAAGAGGATATTAGAGGGGGTGAGAGGAGACAATGAGTAAGATTATGAGAGCCAAAGCATTTGCAACCCAAGCTTCCATAGCTTAGCTCTGTTGTTACACTCTGTAAAAGGAGGTTGGACAAGGTAGAAGGATGAAGTAAGGAAATGTAAGTGAGGATCAAACTTCCATAGCTTCTGAGAGGAGGTTGCAAATCAAGCTTCCATAGCTATATATCTAGGTTTGTGAGTGAAGAGAGAGGTAGATAGCTAAAAGAAGTAGTCTAGAGAGTGAAAAACGCCCTGCTATGAGAAAGGGGGAAGAGAGAGTGTTTTGGAGGGAAGATGGGAGAGAGGGATAGTGGAAAGTGAAGGGGAATGTGCATTGAATGCAAGATAATAATGGGAGCTCGTTTTTGGGCCTCTATCACTTTAGAGACCTTACTTAATGATGGCTGCAGCTATCCTTTTCTATAAAAAATAGAGGAAAAATTCATATATATATAATTTTTTGATTTTTAGGTGATTTTAAAAATAAAAAAGATCCTATTTAGCCTATTATTCTAAGTTTGACAACTACCTTCTCGGCTCTTACTACAAACCATTGGTTTCAATCCACATGTAATCTCCCTATTTGTCTATTTCTTAATCACATCCATTAGGCAATGGCAAATAAAAGGACCCCAAAAAAGACTCCATTGAGTTCCTAATGAATACAATAAAAATCCACATTGTGAGCATGAAGGCCCACTTTTATTTTCCACAGCACTAGCCTATCTGCCATACCAAAGTATTTATCAAGCATACTTATGGCATTTACAATGTGTGCACCCTAAATCAAGTAAAACCATTATATTTGAAGATAGAATGTTTTTATCAAGGTAGCCGCCAAGCCGCTGCATCACCATGCCGTTATTCCATTGTGGGCGCCGCAATCTTCTTGGACAAGCTTCCACCTTATTACCACTGAGAAACCATCAAAATATGCATAAAATTGAAAATGAAAGATATTAATTTTTCATGTCACAGTAGGACACATTAACAATAAAGGCCCTTAAGAAGGATGTAGAGGCTAACACACATACAAGGATGACAAGAGGAAGAGGAGAAAAAATGATAGTCTATGAGCTAAATGTCGCACTGACAAGAACTCATATTGACCTCCGAAAAAGACAAGAGCGATTGGACACTGTGAGAACGGTGCACGTATAAGAAGCAGGGAAGAGACAAGAGTAGATAGGCACTATGAGAAGGGTGCATGCTGAGGAATTCCGAGCAAAACATAACATGATTGAGGACTTCCAAGGCTAGGAAACAGGGAAAGGGGGCTAAAGAAGATCTACAAAAAAGGGTCCACGAGAAATTGGGCCAAAAGAACATGGGCATTTAGAAGGGCACTGCCCATAAATGTATGCAAACTTTAATCTAGACAGGCCAACAGGCAAGTGCCCTGAGACCTTCCAACTGGGAAGAGATTGTAAAATTCATGAACCATTTGGAAGTGTCGAAGATAGAAAGCCAAGGCCAAGGCATCTTTCAAGTAGGGGCATTAGGACAAGGAAGAAGCCCCTCCCCGAGATCCAGAGTAGTATCTAGAAGCGGTGGTCTCTTATGACTCGCGGATCCACATGAGGAGGCAACAACCCACTCGAACACCATATTAGTGAATTTGGGAATTTCCCAATTCCCATTTTTGAATACTTAAAAAAGGGGACATGGATAACATGTTTGTAAGTTTCTCAAAACCCTATCATATGACCTATCGTTGGAAAGCGCTTGAAAAATGGAATCCAAAGAGCTATAAAGCACTCATTTTGGATTAGTGGTGTTCAAGTTATGGTTAATCCAAGCTTTTGACCACGTGTCCCAAACTTGTGGGAAATTCCCATATTCCCCAATATGGTGTTCTCGAAGAGTAGCCCTCCTAAAGTCCCTCGTTTAACGGAGTCAACAAGCAGAAAGTAAAAGGGAGGTGCTACAGTTTGAACCTATAGGAACACCACCCTATGGGTGGAAATGGAGTAGGGGTGGGAAAATAAGGCTAAAGGAACCAAAGCAAATTGTATTTGAAGAAGACATCATCACCCGAGAGAAAATTGAGCCCCATACCCTATGGGTGGAAATGGAGTCTGGGTGGCAAATGAAGGCCAAAGGAGCCAAATCAGACCGTATTTGAAGAAGACCTCATCACCCAAAAAAATAGAGCCCCATACCTTCATAACATGCATGGTTGTGGAAGCAAAGGAGAGGGTAAGGGCAAGGCATCCATAGGTGCAGCCCAGACGTGTAGTTCTAGAGGGCCAACAAGAGGACTACATAGGGCACGCCTGGGTAATGAAGAGGGCTTACAAGCCACTATATGCCCACGATTTTCCCATCAAGTTCATCTCAGGGGGCACTGTACTAGAGGAGGTACTACAAGAAGGTGATTGGAACATGCCGTAAAGGAATCTTAATGAGAGGATCTAGACTAAGTGGCAATCCAGGCATAAATGTTTTCGAACAACAACCATGAGCTTCACTGCTTTCGTTGGCGCAGCATCCACCATGATCACCAGGCGCGTTGTTGGCCAACCACCCTTTTGGCCGCTGCCCAAATCGGTGCCGGATTGACCATTGTGCAACAAACAGAGCCTTCTTGTTTTATAACAAACTTGTAACATCTTCTTGATGAATGGGTAGTACGCGTGGTTGTATGGAAATAGGGGATAGAGGAGTTAGAGTGGACCTACTCTACCTAGCTGAGATTGTAGGAGTGAATGCATTACTGTCTAGATATAGAGACTCATGTCGAGTCTACTCACGCCCTGAGGAGAGAAATAGTACTAAATAGGGGCACATGAGATTTGAGTGAGAGCAGAGTTCTTTATTAATAAGAATTATAATACTCAAGAATGGATTGGTCCTTCTCTTACTATTGCTTTCTCTCTATCCATTTCTATCTATTTAGTGTTCAATATTATGTTAAGTTATTCTTGTTTAGATATGGAAGACTGTATAGAATCTGGATAGCCATAGGAACTAACCCATTTTACATTCATGAGCAATCTCCCTACACTTAGGCAGACGGTTGCTCAACGTCCTAGTGTTGGCTTATCACATTGGGTATAGTTGAAATTAGTCGCTACTCCTCTGGAACTGACTAGGTGTTATGGAACCACATAAGTTCCGGGTCCTGACCAGACACCGATAATGAGCCGATATAGTAGTGAAGATATACAATTCAAACACTCAAAGCTCTGAAGATACTGCTAAAGCAAGAGCTACATAATATGACCAAAGGGAAGCTGAGTATAAATGATTATGTAGAAACAGGTGATAATACTGTGCATCCTCTTCTGCATATTGATAAAGTCATATCAATGTGCATAATGTAAAAATGAAGTACTTAAAATATGTACTTCATGTTCCTAATATTATGAAAAATTTTATTTTTATTGGGTATTATGTAGAGCACGGTCTATAAGTGAGTAAGAAGACTTCAAAAATCAATGTCGCGCAGGGTAACAAAAATGGTAGGATGTTTACTTTGGATATTAACATATCTAAGGTGAAGGCATCCATGTTTGCACATGTGACAGGTGTCACTGTAGATATTGATATATGGCACAGGCATATTGTTCACATGAATATACATCGACGAGATTGAAGACTATGCAGGCCTAAAATATTATTGTAGATTTGTCGAAGTTTAATATTGATGGTATGGATAAAGTATGTAAAGCATGCCATCTTGGTAAGCTAGCCCTAGCTAGCCAAACATACTTTCCCACGTAAAAAGCATGTCATTAGATGTTATACATACTATATATAGGGATCGACCAAGACTATAATAATTGCAAGTTGCAGGTACTATGTTACATTCATTGATGATCACACTAGGAAAGTGTGGATTTACTTCATGAATGAGAAAAATCAGGTGTATGTGCACTTTCAATGTGGGTTTACTTCATGATGGAGAAAAATGAGGTTTCTTCTCACTTTATAGATACTAGGTTACATTCATTAATTGTAGGTTGTAGGTACTATGTTACATTCATTAATGATCACATGAGGTGTCTGCTCACTTTCAATGTGCGTTTACTTCATGAAGGAGAAAAATGAATGTCTGCTCACTATGCACGTATTATGATACATTCATTGATGATCACACTAGGAAAGTATGGGTTTACTTCATGAAGGAGAAAAATGAGGTGTCTTCTCATTTTTAGATATTTAAAGATTTAGTTGAGAAAAAAAAAGGTATGTAGATCAAGTGCCTAAGATTGGAAAATTTCTCCAATGAGTTTAGTGATTTCTTGAGAAAGCAAGAAATCAAGAGGCAATTCACATGGAGGTACACTCCGCTACAAAATATGTTGCAAAAAAGGATAACAGGCACATTGCAGAAGTTACTTATGCACCATAATGTGTGAAAAGAATATATCAGATTATTTTGGGCTAAAGTAGTAGGAACTATTGTTTACATTATGAATAGAACCCCACTACACTAGTTAGCATGATGCCAGAAAAGAAGTTTACATGCATAAAATCAAATGTCTCTCACTTGAAAGAGTTTGGATGTATTGCATATGTGCATTTTCTTTATGAAGTGAGAACCAAGTTGGATCCAAAGGTAGAGAAATATATCTTCATTAGTCATGCTTTAAAGCAGAAAGATTATAGATGCTATAACCCTACCACTTGTGAGATGCAAGCAACAAAGATATTATCTTTGATCAATTAAGTAGCTCATATAAACAAGTGAGAAGACAACTGAATATGTGAATGTAAGACATAATATGTTAACCCATATATAAAGCATCAATCATAGGTGCTTAGTGAACGTAGAGAGTTCTCTAGTGCGTCCATGGTTAGGAAAGTTGAGGATAGATGCATCATCTCGTGGTATTATAGATATTGGAATACATGTATCACACAAAGGGAAGGAAAAGGTAGATCAATATTTTGTGCTTGATCTCTTGATCTCTTAGTACATCACTCTTATGTGGATGGTGAATCTAGTGGCTTCGAGTGGAGCCTTGATGAAGAGCGTAGCATTCCGTTAGTGGGGTAACTTCTAGTGCATGGAAAACTATAAATTTTTTAAGAACACTCAATATAATGATCTAGGTGTACATAGGTCTACTTGGGTTAGATACTATGTTAACAAGTTGAAATATGGTAAATATATAGTCCATCACTATGCTTACATGGTTAAACAAATACATGAGATAGAGCCCACTTGTTTTGAGAAAAAAAAAGAAATGATAAGATGCCATGGATCTAGATGGTAGCGTCGTTGGATATAAATGTGACATGTGAATTAGTGTCTTTACTTACTAAGGATAAGAAGGTAATTGGATGTAACTAGGTGTCTATAAGTGGTTATACAAAGTAAAATTGGATGGATCTCTGAAGAAGAATAAGGCAAGATTGGTTAATTGCCAAGGGTTATGCACATACAAATGGCATTAACTATGAGAGGAGAGTTCAGCCCAGTTACGAGAATGACAAACTTAAGAGATGTCATTTCTATGGCTATAGTGAAGGGTTTTTCTTTACATCACATGGATGTAAAGAATGCATTCGTGCGCATAGTGATTTATAACAAGAAGTTCACATGATGTGGCCACCAGGTTATAAGAGCGATGCACATCTATATTTTGTGTGCAGGTTATGCAAAGCCTTATATAGCTTGAAGTAGGCACCTAGAGCATGGTCAAACAAGATTGAGGAGAATCTTATTACCATTGGACTTCAAATCTTTTATGTACATTTTTCACTTTATGTGGAAAAGGCAAATAGAGAGATCATGGTATTAGTCATTTATGTGGATGACTTGATTATCATTGGTGATAGTAGTGATGCTGACATACATGATGCCAAGATGCTTTTTAAGCAAAAGTTTGAGATGAAAGATCCAGGTGAGCTGTGATATTTTCCTTGCATAGAGGTGGTAAGATCACTTGTTGGCATTTTGTTATTCACAAGGATAGTATAGCTTGGGCATGTTACCCAAGTATGGGGCATGACAAGTTATAAGCCTATTTCAGTGCCATTAGAGAAAAACACTAAACTTTTAGTGGATACATATGAGTTATTGGAGAACCCCACTATGTATAGACATGTAGTGGATACATATGAGCTATTGGAGAACCCCACTATGTATAGACATGTAGTGGGTGGCTTGATCTACATAACCATTACTGGCTATGATGTTGGACTTGTGAGTCAATTTATGCAGTTTTATGCAGGGTTCCAAGAAACCACACTCAGATGTAGCTAAGAGGATTCACACATACATTAAGTCCACTATTAATTATGGATTTCTCTCTGAGGCTGACACAGAGATATAGATACATGGGCATACAAATACTGATTGGGCTAGTAGAATATCAAATATGAGATCTAATAGTGGCTTTATGTTTTCTTCTCGGCGTGTTGCTATGAGTTGCAGTAGTAAGAAATGGCCAACAGTTGCCTTATCAAGTATATAGAGGTAGAGTACATGGAATCTATTATGGGACATCTTATGAGGTAGTTTGGTTTCAAAAGCTACTTATTGATATGGGTGAGCCCATGGATAGAGCCATTCTCATTTATTATGACATTATCAATAGCATACAACTAGCTAGTAGCCCAGGCTATCATGCTACAACAAAGCACATTAAGGTGTATATCATTTTGTGAGAGAGAAGGTGATGTGGATTTGATACATGGCAACACAAAGGATTAGGTGATTGATATCTCCACATTCTTGCCTAATATTCCATTTTGTCAACTCATGGAAGAACACGAAATTATTCATGGGTATAGAATCGAAAAAGAGAAGATAATAGAATAAATTCAGCCTCCTATCTCTCTTGTATGCTTGTGTACTCATGTGTGTGTGTGTTTGCTTGCAAGGAGCTCAAGATGTCCCTCTTCCTTGTAATCTTCTAATAATCCATAAATGAACAAATAATATTTTTTTGATATCCCACATGTGGTAAAGGACCAATCAATGAACAAAGGTCATTCTCATGCTATGAAAATGAAACATGCATTCTCACACCCATGAGAACCAAGGACATAACAAAGATAAACTTGCAGTCTAAGATTCTTGTCTATTACTAACTCAAGGGCCTTGTCTCAAGATGTACACTAATCTCCATCAAACATGCCATGGAGTGCTATATTAATAATTAACAACCTCAAAGGTCTTGAGACTTTAGTCTACTTAAAGCGAGGCTCATATATTGCACTATTATTACAATATGCTAGAGACACCAAAGAAAAAGCCTCCTTTGGACTTGGAGGACTCGGAATACATAGAATTTGACCCTATGTCTTTGAAAGAAGAAGAATCTGACCCTCCATCTTTGAAAGAATAAGAATCAATCCTAACCTAGTCTATGTAGGGGACAATCAAAGTAACGAAAAGTGGAGCTCACAGAATCGAATACAAGACTAGTGAGAGGATATATTATCCTCAATCAGCTAAGCATAGACCAAGGACCAATATTCTAGCAGATCATTGGCTAGACTTCTTAAAAGACCCAGATGTATAGAGTAAGCTAGAGGTGGATTTCTAATGCCGTGTGTCTTGAATACTACACTATGTGTACATAGAGTTTTTTAATGCCATGTGTCTAGAATACTAAACTATAAGTTAGAGTTTTTAAGAGCTATTACATGTGCACAAACTTCAGCAAAGTCACAACACTCGATGGGGTTAAAGTGCAAGTAAGAATTACATAGAATGCTATCAAGGAAGCACTATAGTTGGAGAACCCCATCCCGAACACACAAAGTGCAAGTAAGCATTATAGAGAATGTTGTGAGGGAAGAACTATAGTTGACCCATCCCGAACACACAAAGTGCAAGTAAGCATTACAGAGAATGTTGTGAGGGAAGCATTGTAGTTTCCAACTCATACACAAAAAGTGAGCATGAAAATGCACACTAAGTCCTCAACAATAATGGGACAATTTATGAGAACATGAAAGATGTTAAGGCAAGATTATATGCCACTCCTCATATGCAGGTGAAACCAATTCAAAAGTATAATAGAGTAGACACTAACAGATTGCACAAACCATATGCAAGTCAACCATATGAGCCATCTAAATGATTGGGTTTACCACATCACAAAGGAGATGCATAATTTCCTAAAGGATTATGCATGCAACATTTCCTACTCATACTTACCAACTAAGGTCATTAGTCACATGGAGGTATTCCACTATTGTTGTGCAAGAAGAAGAGTCTCCAAAGCCTAAGGCCATTGGTCATATATGAGGTGTTCCGTTATTGCACACGTATGTGCAAGAAGAAGTTGTAGAGTCCCCAAAGCCAATAGATACGGAGAGTCTCTGACAACAATAGAGAAAAACACTACACTTCAAGATATCGAAGCACTCATGGACTACTTTACGAAATGATACCCCAAAAAAAAAGGAAGGAAAAAGATAAAAAAGATTTGATGAAGGATGCCAATAGTCAAACCCTATAGCAAAAACCAAATTTAAAGAGGAAGAAGAAGAAGTGCAAGACAACCTAGCACCTTCTTCACCATGAACCACTAGGCCAACAAGTGTGTTGAAGGCCAATGTACACATCTCAACACACTTGGATGTACATGACAACCTACCACCTTCTCCACCATGAACCATTGAACCAACAATTTTTTTGAAGGCCAATATAAAAATTTCAACAGACGGATGTATCTACATGATTAAAAGTACTGAAGTAATCCAAAGAATCAATGTTAGAGTACTAAAGCACTCTAAAGTTTCGATGTTAGAGTAAAGTACTCTAAAGTTTCAATGTTAAAGTACTAAAGTACTCTAAAGTACTTTGAGGTAGTGAAGTACTTCAAAGTAATAAATTACTTTGAAGTACGGGAGAAAGTATCCAACATAAGTGATGTGCTTATCAATCTTTAAAGGCCTTTGGAGTAGCTGCTAGTATGCCGATTATGAGGGCACCTGGGATGCAACTATTCTTTGAGATGCCATCACTAACAGTTACTATGCCTCAAGTTACTACCATATCTAATTGTATCTCCAAGCACATCTAATCTTTAAGATGCCATCACTAACAATATCTATGCCTCAAGTTACTACCATATCTAATTGTATCTCCAAGCACATCAAAAAAGAAAGACAAGAGATTAGACATAGAAGTTCTTATAAGATGCTCTACTGCCAACATCTACCCCTTATGCAACAATTGTCAAAGCTTCCAAAAGAATAGTTCTTATCAAAAATGATTGAGGAGTTGAGCATTGCCTAACATCAAAGTATGAGTCTGTTTTGCTGTCTATCTCTACAACAACCCCATATGCATGAGAATATACATGAGGATTGGGTGGTAAACCTTAATGTACTTTTAGGGCACATCCTGGACCTTAATGCATGAAAATATCCATATTGGGTGGAAAACCTTTATGTACTTTATAAGGCACATCCTCGATTGTAATATATTACATATTAACCATAGACAACCAAGGCACAAGGAGAGGAGAGAAAAAAGAAATCCTGAATTTCTAAAAAATAAGTGGAAAAAAATCTCTCCTATTGATCCTTTGTATTCCAGCTTTCATTCTTGTGCTTCTCTTCTTAATGTCTTTTACATACCAGAGCAACACACGAATTGAGTAGTAGTAGAAATATAAACAAGGATATGGTGAGAATCATAATAGAAAAATAAAAAGAGCTTACCTACAAAAAAGGCACTTGAAAAGAAAAGATCTTACTCCAAAGAAAAGGATCTTAAATTTGTAGAGAGAGCCACAGAAAAGCACCAAGTAGATGTCAATACAAGAGATAAGAGGATCTCTTGCCTACAATAAAAAAGAAATTAGATGCCCAGAAGTAGTAATTGTAGAGAAGTCTAAAGAAAGATAGTAAGATTAATCATGATGATGCAGTGCAAGGAAGAGGGAAAGAAGCTTGCCTGCATGAAGGAAAAGCTCACGATGTAGCGATTGTAATGAAAAATTGGATTCATATAGCCAAACAAATAAATGGGTTTGGGGTACAACAAGACTCCCTAACATTACAGAGATACAAAAAGAAAGGGCAGCTCATCTAGAAACTTTGAGGACCTTGCCATGCAAAGGTAAAGTAATAACAAAAAGAGTAATAGAGTAATCATGGGGTTTCATTCCACACATTTCAAATATTAATGGCCATTTTCTTATTCACCAAGAAATATAATGCAATAATTTAAAACTATTAGAATAAGAAAAACATCCATTTCAAGGTTTACCATTTAGAAAGTTGTTGTGTCTTAACCAAGTGTAGAATCCCATATCATTAATCAATTCCCATAGCCTATATAATTCATTCACAGGCTTGGTTTCATGGGCTCATGGTTTAATGGCATCTTGAAGTGCATGGTCTTCAAGCATGTACATATCCTTCAACATATCCTTCAAATGCTCAATTCCTCGTACTTGTTTTTCTTATCTAAAATAAGGAAGGCCTAGACTTGGCATCAATATAGCATGCATTCTAGGCGCACACTTGGCAACATAGTATGTGTGTTCTAGGCATTATGGCCTATTGGGTGGCATGGCAGAGCCTAGGCCTTATGGCTCGAGCTGTGTGCTCTCATGTTTAGAAGCCTAAAGCACTCAACCCCAAACTTGGCCTACATAGAGGGCCTATATAGCTTTATGGCCTTGGACTATATGCTTATCCAAATATCTTCTTCAAATACATGGTCTTCATGCATGTATATGGCCTTTATGCCCATTCTCTGCTACCTATTTGTTTTTGGAGGTGTAGGATGCGTGTAGAAGCTTACAATATTTACGTCCAAGCTTGGCATACACTAACGAGTACCAATAGATGGAAGAGAAAGGGAGGAAGAGTTTAATTTGGACGTTCAAGAGGGAAAGCAGACTTGAAAATGAAATTTTTGATTACAATGAAATTTGAGATGGGTTTTTGGGGGGAAAAGTGAGTTTTGGGGGGATCTCGAAAATTCTAAAACTTTAAGGATTTTTTGAGCCACGAAAATGGTGGGACCATACCTACCCTAAACCCCCTACTTTTTTAAAGGGACAAGTGTAATTATTAGTACTGAAAGCCTAGTCCCCCTTCCTATAGCCTAGTCTCCCTCCCTATATTCAAAGGAGACCAAATGTGCACAATCCTCTATTCCTATTGGTCCGTTGCTAATTACTTTCATTAGTAAAAAGCCCAAAATATGTCCAAATGCCCCCTACTAATGCTTTTGCACTCTGAGGTACAGGGCGTTCTTGTGCATGTACAATGACTAGAAGCGTAGGACTTGAAAAACAAGGCTCAGCACAGCAGGCTGGAGGGGAGGGAGGACGGTCTATAGAAATTTTTTCTTTTCCCAGGATCTATGAGAGCCGCTAGGCTTGCTGGCTCTGGATACCATGTTGAAATGTCCATGAGGGCGTAAGAGATTCCTAAAGAACTCCATTGAACCATTGAAATAACAGAGATGAAGTCATGCGCATGATTAAGAGAGAGAAAACAGAAGTTGTAGTCGTAGTAGTTGACATTAATTAGATTGCATGAGATGTATTCGTATAAAGAAGTGGTGACGGTTAGTAACCGTTGCATGCATGAGGAATTGGGCGTTTCACACATGCGAGTTTAGAATTTACGCCTTATATTCCAACACTCACCCTGTATCCTCCACTTCTCTGTCACCCTGTATTACACGAACACCACAAGCGTATGTGGCCGCGTGGAGTGCCGTGATGAATGGACAATGTTTTCATGCTGTCTCCAATCAAGTAAAAGAGAGAGAGACCTTCTCGTAATGCTTCTCTCTTCAGAGACTGTGCACGGATTTGTTCCCGTGTGTCACGTCTGTGTTATGTTGCTTGTTGTGACGCTCGGCACCACTTGTTGTTTCAGCGCGAGTTGTGGTGCTGCAAGTGTGGTATTCAAATATCTCTTCACTTCACCGGTCCTAGTGTTCCATTGCACCTGATCTTTGCATGTCAACCACCTGAGAAGAAACAATTAGATAGATCGTGACTAGCCAGTTGCTTAAATTATGACTACGGCGACTGCAGGTGGCGTTCCAAGTTACGCGTATGCAGCCACCATCCTTGATCCACGCAGCCTGCACCTGTGGCGTGTAGGGGGAACAGCTCCTCGACATCGACTTGGGATTTGCAGATAGGGGCAAAGGGGAGGTTAGTATTGGCAACAAGTGTGCGCATTCCAGCAGCAAAGCAGACGAGCCATCTGCTAATCATCTTGAAATATACAACAATCACTTATGACTACTACTGTTTGATGGGTGCTCGACGCAGCCCCACAGAGGCTTGATTTTGCAATATAATCCAATGTCATTTTATGACTCTCACCTTCTTCATTTCATGTGCAACCCCACGCACCAGCACATCAGACAGCCACCTTTTTCTCTTCATCTACTAGTAGCATAACAACGTTACGAGGAAGTTCGAGAGCATGGGCTAGGTTCCTCTCCTTTCTACACTTCTTCTGCAAGATGCAAACAAAGTCCTCACCCGAGGGTTGAAGGGACTACGGCATCCCTTCTTCCAAAGAAGGCAGTGCCACATCTGGAAGAAGGCAGTGCCACATGTGAGCTAAGAATCTCCCAAACAATACCACCACCACTCTGAGTTTGTGGTCGTTGTTATGGCTCACTTTTTCTTGAGCCTTGATTGTACAAAGCTCTTTAAACACATTATAGATAATTTGGGAAAATCCCGTTTCCCACTTTTGGGACACAGGTTTCAAATCACAAAAATGAGCTCGATATGTGTATGGTTTTGACGATTGTTTTGGCTTCAAGAATAAAAAACATATCAAGTTTGTGTCTCGAGTACCAAGTTTTATTTTGTTCCATATAGATTTGGCCTTTAAGCCAAAACTTAGTTTCCGTAAAGTTATGGATATTGGACCAAATGTTCTATGATCTTGTAAAATTTGCAAACAAGGATCAAAACTTATTCCAGGTTCTCAAATTCCTTGATGATTGGCATGACCTCATCATATGGGTTTTTGGGGATGTATGTAGTTTATTGTTGTTGAGTATATGCTTCAAATTTCAATAATGAGGTGAGACCTAAAGAATGGAAAAGTGCATGACTGATTTTTTTTCAAGCTCTCCAAAACAAGTAAATATGATTTCTAAGACTATGACTCAAACACCAAAAGACAAAGGTGCTTCTAGGCATACACATTTCCATTTGATTATCATTATCTCCTCATCATAGGGTTCAAAATGGTTTGGAAACATGTATCATTATAGCTATCAAACAATGAGCTCACTACTGCACAATCTATACAATTCAAGATTCAATGAACACTAAAAAATACATCATTTTATAAAAATCATGAGAGAAATGTTTAAAAACCAAAAAAAGAAAGTTTGATCATACACATATATTCACATTATTCTTTCAATATAATATCAAAAAACATGACATGTACAAAGCACAAAAGGAGGAGAGATTTATGCTCATATTGTCCTTCAAGATGAGAGATTTTAATAAAACACATGTGATCGTATTATCCTTTAAGATGATTTTACAAAACCTACAGGAAGGAAAAATACATATCTTTATTTGTTTCCAAGCTCTTGGGACTAGGAACTTGAATAAATGTTGCCTTTCGTTTGTACAGTAGGTCATGCTTTCCTACTTCCCCCTCAACAAATATTGTCTTAATACAAGTTTTGTTTCAAGATCCCATTTAGTCTTGAAAACATTGCTAACTATGTAGTTTCTCTTATTTCTCGCACCATCGACTTAACCAATGGATGGTTCTAGTTTCCAAGAAGCTTTGAAGTTGATGAAGTCCAAGAAACTCTCTACACCTAGACACACAACATGGTAGACATTTTCACTTTGTGGATCTACATGTATCTACTTAGTCCAATCTGGCATTGAATCAACATTGTGAAACTTAAATGATTCAACAAGTATCCCAATCATACCAAGAATGAGTACCCTCCTTTGATCTTTCAGAGATGGCGGCAGTAAGAGTGGTAGTGCTTGGTGTAGTGAAAAAGTCAATGAACAATGCCAACATACCATCAAAACCTTTGATGTTTGCCAAACGTTTTGATTTTCCAAGATTGAACCTTTTCTTACCTATGAAATGAGAATGCACATAATGAGCTTAAAGTGCAACATTCAAACACTAAAAAGTAGTTATGGAGCCTCATCTAAATAGGTGTAGTACAAGACCTTTGATGTTTGCCAAACGTTTTGATTTTCCAAGATTGAACCTTTTCTTACATATGAAATGAGAATGCACATAATGAGCTTAAAATGCAACATTCAAACACTAAAAAGTAGTTATGGAGCCTCATCTAAATAGGTGTAATACAAGACCATGAATAGTTTGGAAAAAATGTAACAATGGAATAAGAAAGAGTCATTTGTTTTTTCAATTAAGATGAGGCTCACAAATGACAAGCCTTGAAAGTTATGTCTACTTTGCACCAATATTATAAACAAAATAGATTTGGATTCAAAGACAAATCCTAAGGAGCTAGTACATATATGGATCTGTTTAAAAAATGGACACTGTTATTGCATCTCTACATGTTAGAGAGTTCATATAGCCTAAAAATATGTTGCTTTGTATAGAGACATCAATATATTCCAAATCTTCAACACTATTAATTGAGAGTAGGAACACATTTTGCATGTAGAAACCTGAAAAAAAGAATATCACTCATATTAGATAACAATAAAATCATACACTGGATTATCATTGAGCAAGATAGGTGTGCAAGTGAATTATCTGCCTTTTGTGATGACCATAATTAGAGTGCATCCATAGAGCGAGCCGAAAGCAAAAATCACACATAGAGAAAAAATAGATTAGTTCCTTAGAGCGACCAGATATGTTCGGGATGTCTCGATGGGCGAGCAATGTGAGGAAAATACATTTAACGTGGTTATAACCAAATCTAAAAAGTGCCCTCAAATTCATTAAAATTTTAATATTTGACTAGCTAGGATTTCTAGCTTGGTAATATTAAAATGCCTCACAACTGGAAATGACAATTTCTAAAGGGTATGCTTGGACTGTACCATAAAGTTATAATATTAATAGTTGACTACAACTTCTAACTTTCTATAACAATTTCAAATCAGATATAACTTTCTGCTCTATAAAAAGGTTGAGAGCTGCTTGATATCTCCACAAAAACTAGCAAGAATGGGCAAAAACAAGAGTAGCTATCCTTTTTTCTATGAGCAAGTGTTTCTCTCTTAGTCTCTCTATCTCCTTATCGCTCTCTATGTCTCTCTATTAAACATAATAGAGCCGTTTTTTTTTCTATTAGAAATTGTTTCTCCCTATCTCTGTGTCTCTTTGTTAAATAGACTATTAAGCAAACATTTTGTATGCAAAGACTCTTAATTGAAAATAAAACTAAATATTACTAACTCTCTGTTAAACAAACATGCAAATAGTTGAATGAAGAAACTTGAAATATTACTAATCTCTGTTAAACAAACATGCAAAAACTGTTGTTAACAAAATTTCTCAATGAGTGACATTGGTCTAATTTCGCATTCATGAAATACAAAAAGATGAAGCTTATCGAGATTCTCAAAAAATTTTGAGAGGTGGCTCTCTAAAGTATAGAAAATGTGAGATTCTCAAAACATTCTAAGAGATGTCTATAACTGCTGTGGGTGGCTTTCTAACATACAAAAATATGATATTCTCAAAACATTCTAAGAGATGCGTATACTTGATTTTGTGGGTGGCTCCTCTTAGATTTTGTGAGCATCTCTTTCGGCAATCTTAGCTTGAAGGATATACATATTGTTGTTCACATCTTGCCCAAGAACCATTAATAAATCAAAATAGATGTGTTTGCAGGCAAGATATAGCCTTCTTTTTACCAACCTTTCATTGAAATCTGCACATGAACATAGTGGGTGGTTTTGAATGGTTATTTCAACCGGTAGGACTTCTTCATTACATATTTCCTTCATATTGAATACTTCTTTGTTTCCTTCCTTCTAAACATGTCCCCCCATAATTTTTGCATTCATATCTAGGGTGCAACAATAATTTGATCATACACAACTTTCAATATACCTTTTCGATAGGGGTATTTTTGCTTATCTTCCTCAACACTTTTTTTCTTATCTTCCTCATAGTGTTTGTGCAAAATATTATGAAGCTGTATACCAATCTCAATTCCAGCTTTTATCAAATTGCAAGCTTCCCTGACATTCAATTGTGTACCTCTTACTATTGTCGTACATCAGTATTGCAAAAATAGCAATACTTTTGCTTCCTCCAAAAAGATAACTGACAATCACTCCAGAAACATGGTGCCACTTCTCCCCCTCGTAGCTTTGTGTTGTATTTTTTTCCTCCTTCCCAAGGGTTACATTCTACCCTGTTGACCTTTGGTATCCTTCATAGTAATGCCCACTTCGTCTCATGAATATATGTCTCTAATGATTGAAGTGATGCATAACCTTCTTCTGGTATTATTGATCCTTTCCCTTTCTCATTCTTGTCCATGGTCACATACACAAACTCTAGCTGGTGGCTAGAGCTTCCTACATTCCCCTCTTGTACTTCGTGAAGTGGACGTTTAGCTCGAATAGTCTTTTTCTCACCCTTGAAATTTATCCTGTTAGTAAACATTGGGGTGCCCATCACTACATCATCAATTGCCCTTGAAGTAGTAGCTAGAGAAGGGCTTGAAGTCTATCCGGAAAGAGCTCCTTCAATCAATATATCTAGGTGAGGCCCTCCACATATATATTTAGCTTCCATAAAAGAAATTTGATGAGCACACTGGAAGTAGGCATTGATGAGATCTGACAAACATGCATCATACAAACAAATTTTATTTGTATATCCTTCTCCTCCTGCTGTAAGCAACCTAGTATGCTTGGATTCAGAGAGGTTTGTCCGTGGTACCAAAGCATTCACAATAGGCTCACCATCATGTTCATTGAATACCATAATATAATTAATTATGTCCAGAAACTCATTGCATAAAGACAAACTAGTAGGATTTCAACTGCTATTTAATTAAGTACCTTAAAAATACAATGACCATAACATACCTTGATAATAAAATGACCCTAACGACTTTCTCTATAGGGCCACCAACTTAGCCAGCTATCTAGTTTGGGTATGTTTTTGTCTGTTGCCTTTCTTGTTGCCCACCATACACGTATCTTGTGAAATTGCACTAGGGCATCCTCTTTGGTTGGTGCCGTCCTCCACCTCTCACACATTTCATTGTGTTTTTCCATATACTGAGCATAGATATACTTTTGTGTATGGATTCAAAGATTTTTCTTCGAATGAAAAAGACAGGATCTCTCCTTTCCTACCATCTCATTTTCATTTTTATATACTGACCTAACAGCATTCCAGTTTGCACCAGCTTCATCGGCCATGAAGCCAAAAAAGTTTGCTGCTTTCCTAGTATGCTCGATCATAACCACATTTAAATTCTCCCAGAACATGATCTATTCTTGCTCATCCTCCTCTCTAAACTCACAAGTTGTAATTGTCAATAGCTCTCCAATCCTGCCATAAGTATTTGGAAGATTATTCTAGTATTATTATAACAACTGAGGTAATCACTTCATTTTAAAAAGAGCATAAAAGTTAAAACATACATGTGATCATACACATGTGCACCCATAGTACGCCAATCATTCTCCACTCAGTGGGGACATGATCAAAACAAACCCATGAATGTTGGAGGTCTCCATCACCTGCAACATCCATTCTATACTACAGACAATATCAACCCCAGAGCTAGGGCCAGTTGTCGACATCTTGAACACATAGCACCTCTCATCACTTTTGTTTGCTTGCAAGGGAAACCTTAACCCATGGAAGAACTGAAAGTGACATTTTTTCTTGAGCTCTAGGATAGCCTCAAATCCATCACCTAGTGGTCGACTTGTCTTTCGACTTTGCATTACCATTTTCTTCACCCTGCATAAGCGAGTTTGGTTAGGAAATTGCATAGTACATATATCACCTACCATCTATTCAATAGAAAAGAACTTACTTTTTTTTGTTTATTAGAGATACTAGCACTTGAGACATCTCTTGCAATTCACTCTCGGACATAAACTCTCAGTGGATTTATGCTCATCAATGAAAGCCTTTAACACTAGCTTCCTGGCAAGAATCATTTGCACCTTTCGTGGACCTACATTATGGTCCATTTGAACTACATGAGCCACCAAAGCTTTAATGTTTTGCATAGATGCTCGACACATGCCTGTAGGAACTATGTGTGTATGTTTTCCATGGTGAAGAAACAATCGACTGTGGGAGGGCTCTTTAGGCATAAAATAATAGGCAGACATTGGACATGTTTGTAAGCACATTGGAACATTCTTACAAAAAAAAACTCTCTAGGTTCCCATAACTCCCCATTGCCAAACACCCGTCTTTTGGGGCTTTTAATAATTGGCCATTCCAATGGAGCTTATTAGGTGCGTTTTTTCACAATCGATAAGTGCATCTCTCATTCATGCACTGGAAGGTACCCCCACAAAAACTCTTCCTCAAAACAAAAAATTTAATATTTCTTATCTGTGTCTGGGGTTTTGTCCATGGGTTAATTAGCACACACACAATGAGTTTCCTTCATTTCTATCCACCTTAGATTAGTAATGTTTTTAGAGTAGATTAGTGTGTGATTAGGATGGTAGCTAGGAAAGCTCAATCCATGCTTTTAGCATGGTATCAGAGCTTAGGCCTAGCTCTCCTAGATTAGGTTCAGATCATTAGCATTTAATTAGGACTTAGAAGGCAATTAGCAATCATTTAGAATCGAAGTTCTTTAGCGTTCTATTTCTTTCCATGCTCTATTAAAGCTTTATTAGAATTGTAGTGAATTCCCAACAAAGCAAGAGCTTGTAGGAACAATGACATGAGAGGAGAAGGAGGTGACTCTATATTTTTGTGTAACAACAAAAGTCAATAGCATCAAGCACCCTGGGTAGAAGTGCAACAATACCAAAGGTGAGCATCCAGTTGGATAGAGGTCTAGAACCTGCAAAATCTATGCACCATTATACCAATAGCTCTAGAGGGAATCCACACAGCTGTAAGAGGCCGTGCATCACACATCCAAGAACAACTCATCACCAAGTGTAGCACAATGACGTAGAAAGGAGCAATAGCATAGAGCATTGTAGGCAACCTAGCGCAATAGCAATGATGTAGAAAAGAGAAACAACATGGTCGACTCTAGCAAACAAATGGAGACACGCAGCCACCATGAGTAGAGAGATGGGCAAGAAATCAACAATGGTTGACGTTTCAAGATAAGACTATAATTATTATTTTTTTGAAAAGAATTTTGTAAGGTCTAGTCTAAACAGACTTTTGTACAGGTGTGTTCACAAACAATTGGTGTCACATACAGGGGGTGTTCACACTTGTTGGGCATGCAAGAATTATCATAAAAAATCTTCGTCTTGCATTGCATCATCGCATATTATAAAAAGGGATAGAGACTTTTGATACGATCGGTAAGACCACCTTATCGTACATGATGGAGAGACTCACATTAGAGAAAAATAAGCTTAATGTGGATGGTTTTTACACTTGGCAAATGAAAACCATGTACACATTGATGAGAAAAGTGCTATGGGATCTAATTGAGCCTAGTGAAGATAGTGATAGCATGTCACCTAACATATTCAACAATCACAAAGAACTTGGAATAATAGCTCAGACCTTGGTAGATGAAGTTATACATCACATTGCAGGGATAAAATATGCCAAGAAGGCATGGGACGAACTCAACAAGGTCTTGCATGATGGCACAATGGCAACTCACATCAACAAGTTTGAGACACTCAAGCAACAACTAGTGGGATCAAGAAGAAGATTGAAGAAGATAAAGAAGTTGCAGTTCTCATCTAGAACATTGACAAAATCCCCTATGATGTTCTTGTGTCCACACTAAAAAATGTTGACAGAACTTCAACTAAAGTTGAATCTTCAATACTTGAGCATGAGTCTAAACTAAAAAACACATCAAATGTCACTGAAGGAATTAGTTAAGATGGTTGTATGTTGGAAAAGGAAAATTTGTTAGATATAATCAATGTGGCAATCTTGGTCACATATTTGCAAATTTCCATTTCAAAAACAAGACGAAATAAATTTGTAATGCTTGTGAAAGGATTAGGCACTTGGAAGGACATTTCTACTCCAAACAGAATCTGGAAAACAACTTTATGGAAGAAGATCACATTATGGAAGAAAATGTAATTCAAGATGCCTCTAGCTCCAAAACTTTCCTCTAAAAACATTGTATGTCCCACCAACTAGCACCGATGATGTAGCCAAGGTAGAATAAACAGACAATTTTTGTAACCCTACTATTAGAAGAGACCTCTAGAGATGAAGGTGTTTGGATATATATGCTTTATATATGTACTACAAAGATGAAGTAAGGTGAAAGTTATAAGAAAAGGAATTTAAGTGTGTGTTTATTGGTGTGAGTGGGGAAATTAAAACCTATAGGGCTAATCCAATTACCAAGAACCTTTATGTGAGCCTAGATATCAAGTTTGATGAAGGTTTGAAATGGTATGAAAAAGGGAATGCAAAACAAAATATCGGGATTGATGTAGCTCGTAAATTTCTTAATGTTGAAGATGTGGTTCATGTACATTCAAATGAAGGTTTGAATGGACATTTAATTGGGTCTTTATCTAGTTCAAACGTTGAAAATATTTCATGTATGGATGGTATTACCTGCATGGCATCTCCCAATCTATGGAGTTTGTACACTTTAGTTTGCAACAACTTCAATACTATTTGCCTCACCAATCTGCTTTTCTAGTTCACATTTCTCCTACCCCTAGTGGATTTGAGGGTAACCCCTAGAGTTTTCCACCTCAATAAACTCACTACCTTAAATCGCACTAGTGATGGAAATCCTATGGTAGAACAACGAAGTACTTTTGGATGTAATAAAGGATGAGGAATTTAATGTGTTTCACATCCCTATAGCTACTTCTCTAGGTATGGGGAACATGTAGGCACTAGTCTCCATGCCTTAGAATTTTGTTATTAAGTCACAATCACTCCTCTACACCCACTGAAGAAAATTGAGACCATAAATGTGTCAGCCCTAGACTAGGCTCTACATCAGAAGCATCATAAAAGTATGGGCTAACCAATAAGGCACCACTCCATACAAGTTTAGACTTCTATGTGTGGTTTTTCATATGATGTACCCTCTTAAGTAGTCAACCAACATTAGAGGGCCTCACATAACTTGTAAGCAACCCATACATTAAATCGGTAGCACAAACAACCAGTTGGCTGGTCAAAAAACAATGAGCATATTATTGTATATGCACATTATCTAGTTCATGTTATTTTTGTGGTTGAAACACTTTAACCAAATTGACCAACATCATAGGCTCCTATAGAAGCATGGCCTTGGTCATTTCTTGAGTCATCAGTCAAATTTCTAACATTCAAGCATTTAGTAGCATTTGTGCTTAGGGATTTTGACTTTTGCATGCCTTTTCACCATGTGCATTCATCCAAGGCATTAGGAAACCTCATCCTCCTCAGAGATCTTCAATACCGACCTTGTAAGATTTGAAATTGCTTCACAATTTCCTAAAGCTACACATCAACCTACGAGCATTTACTTTATCTATGCATTGGGAAATCCTTAGAGTGTTTGTTAATAAGTTCTCCCAATCATTGTACTAACAATTCTCGAAGAAGGTAATAAAGAAAATACTCGTGCTTGTAGAAAGGGGCCCATCGGTGTTGCCTCTATCTTAGTTTGTCTAACTCTCCCATAACTTTGATGTTAACTAAATTACTCTAACATAACGTGAAGAAGTCGTTTGCTGAAGTACATAGTCCCCATCTCCCACATAACATACTTTCACTTTTGCATCTTATCCCAGATATGTTGGATGAGTACTCTCTCTCACTTGGAGTTTTGTGTATGTGATTGTCTATATGTGTATACGTGTCATCGTACCACCATGGAACCAGAGTAGGTTGTTCTTGACCTTTGATTCTCATTCCTTTAAAAACAAGTGTGTATCTTCTACATCAACATCTATGCAAAGCTGACCCATGTCTTCTATCTAGATATGTGTGTAGTCAACTTGTGTCCAATAGTCCTTACCCTTGTAGCTCTATTCTCCTTGACCTATATCTCGTGACGTCATGCTACCCTTAAGGTGCTCTCCATCAATGTTGCACCATGCAAGCCTTAGGTCATCCGAGTCCACATGCCCAACCGTTGCATAACCTCCATTGACCTGACACTTCAATGATACACCATTGTACTATCTATGTATACCTTAGGAAAATGGTGTGGATGAATGCCAGACACCTGGAATTAGTAGTCAACAACAATTTATGACATGATAAGTGGAAGAGGAGAAGTGAAAGAGGAGACAAGAGGAAGAGGAGAAGTCTCTTTAACCCTAACCCTAATAAAAAGTTGAAGAGGAGAAGAGCAAGAGGAGACGAGAAGAAGAGGAGAAGTATCTCTAAGCCCAACCCTTAAAAAAGCTTATGGCTTATGCAAGACCTTAATCTTAGCTTCTAAATAGAAACCCTAATAGAGATATTTTGTGAAGAGATTTTCATTAAAGCTCTCTATTAGGGTCTTTATGTAAGAGCTAGGGTTAGGGTTAAACCTTAAGATAGAGGGTAATAACTTATAAGAGAGTGGAAAGAGAAGCTTTCATGCAAAGCTAGTTTGCATAGGAGAGAAAGATGGAGATAGAGATGAAGCTTTCATAGAAAGCTTGCATGCATAGGAGAGGGATATGAAAGCACATACCTTGAGCATAGGATGGGAGAGGTGGAAGAGAGGGAATACATACCTATTTGTACAAGAGAGGAAAAAGACATTTCAAATAACATTTTCATTCAACAAGACAAAATAGGTGGAAGTACACTTTTCAAAGGTCGCCTAGTAGATAACTAAATTTTGTTGGTGTTTTCACTGTTTAGCAATGCTATTTTGTTGTTGTTAACATAAAAAATAGTAAAAAATTTTCATTGCTCACACCTACATTAAAAGTCCCCGACATTCCTCGTTACAAAATATTGGCAACAAAAATAGGAGCAAAATTTCGTTGCTCACACTTGCATTAAAATGCCCTGATATTCCTCGCTACAAAATGTTACTAAAATGCTGCTAAAATCTATTGTTGTGCTTGACATGTTATGGTGATTTGTCTCCTATATCAATGTGTAGTTGATTCAATAGCTTCAATAGTGGATGTAAGTGTAGTTTAAGAGAATGCTATGAAGGTGGATCTATGTTTGTGAAGAACCAATGAATATATTGTGCACTTGGTGGAAAACTCCATGAAGGTTCATGCCTGTGGGGATCGTGCTGGTCAGGGTTCACGGTCCTGGTGAGGCTCATGCTTGTGAAGATCACACCTCAAGAGAACACTACAAAGGCTGAGAGCTAAAGGCATAACCCCACTTAGCAGAACTAGTAAGGAATCAACTCAGAGATTCATTGTGGATCTAGGAGTATGAGGATCACACCTCCAGGGTAACACTGAGGAGTGTGAGAGATGTGTCGCTCACACAAGAAATCCCACAACCGTAAGTCCAAGGATAGAGGACCCAAACCTCAAAGGTAACACACTGAGGGTGAGAGGTGTGAGGCTTGCATATGTTAGGCTCACGATCATGAGATGACCCATGTGAAGCTAGGTAGAACCCAGAATTCCACTATCAAATGCATGTAAGTGTGAAGTAAATGAAGAAATTAAATGCAAAAACATGACACCACAAAATATTAATTCAAACCATTGTAATAAAATTAAGTTCCAACTAACCCACTACAAGCAATAATTACACACTTGTGTGCAACAATCAATTTCCAACCTTACACTCTAATCAGTTTTAACTCCTTGTTGCGAGTGGGTGTCTGAGTCTGATCTTATCCCACCCCAAATGTTAGTACAAGGATAATAATTGATATCTCTCCTCACTAACTAGCCACACAACACTTTCAGTAGTCATGGTGCAGTAGTATAGACAAATGTCAACCTCACCACCCCCACAAATCTTAGGAGTGAGTGGGTGAGTCTTATCTACTCCCACTTAGAACTCTAACTCAAATCTATAGCAATAATTTTCACAAGATGCACACATGTCATGCATCAATGCAATGCAATGTAACACCAACATTTATATCAATTAATGGGATATTAATCAAAACCAAAATCAAGACACACAATAGTCCTCTTTTCTTTACCACCGTTAAGATAGTTATCAAATCACTGGCTTGAGAGAAATTAGGGAAATGTTAGATAGGGGTTTTAAACATGGTGATTGGCAATGACTAATTCTTATGCATGTTATGGAGAGAAGGAAAGAGGATGATATTGACAAGGAGAGAAACAAAGAAAATAACTTGTTATGTTGTTTCTTTCTCCTTTATGTACCTTATTCTCTTGGCTCTTTCCTACCATGAAGCCACTTGATCTATCCTTGTTGTGTTAGCTCACACTTTGTAGCACTTAGTGCCCAGCTATGTTGACTATATCAGAACCTCATCAATGCCCTTACCATTTAGAAGCCACGACCTCCTTCAAAGCCACTTATCAAAATCACTATTGTTCTAAGCCATGTCTCTGGTGGGATCAATAATGAGTAGGCCTCCAATTTTGAAAGCTTATTGAGACGATGTTTGTTGTTGAGAAGGGTGTTGGTAGCCTTGTCTTGTGGAGAGGTGGAGAGGAGGTGCAAAATGTGCATGGGAGGTGGAGAGGAGGCATAGAATATGCATGGGAGAGAAATACAATGGTGAGGCTATGTGCCAATGTTGGAGAGCCTGCGAGGGCTGTGTGTTGATTGATGGCAAGGCAGCAAGCATCGGGCATTGGGGTAAGTTGTGTAGTGTCGCATTGGGAGGAGCCCTGCCTTGCAATAGCATTGATTTGGAGGGAAAGAAGGTGCACACACCAATTGTAGGCAAACTCAAGAAGCATAGGAATGGGAGGCTATGCACGCGATGGATGAAAAGCTTAACGTCATCTCGCCTGCGGAGAGCTTGTGTGAGGTAGCTTCATGTTGGGAGGAGCCACACCTTGTAGTGGTGAGTAGCTATGTGCTAGCATCCTTGTGTGCCATGTGATGGGGAGAGATATTGCAATCTCTTGTGTGCCATGCAATGGAGAGAGATGGAGATCGCTTGTTAGCACCGGGCATTGTAGAAAAAACACCGCTAGATGGCAAGCCCTTATTAGCGCGTTGGGTGATGGAGAACAATGATGGAAAGAAACACATCTCTCTTGCTCTCCATGCCATAGAAACTCTTCTCCTATTGCCCTAGGGCACTTTGGTTTTCTTACCACACGTCTTTCTAGCCTACACCCTATGATAAAACAGTAATAGGAGCTCATGCTAACAAAATATTTTAATACTAACCATAGCTAACAATAATGCTAAAAATAATGCATGCTTACTAAATATTTTTATACTAACCATAGCTAACATTAATGTTAAGACTAATTAAGCTAACTCTATGCCTAACATTATAAACTATTGACAAAACAAAAGGTTAAAAACCTCAAAGAGATCATCAACTAGCAAAAAATCACTCTAGCAAGGCTTCATCCCTATTTTATCCATGAAATAATCCTCAAATCAACACCACACATGGGTATTTCAATGTGTGGCCGTAGAAAAAAAGCTTAACACAAAGGTCTAATCAAACGCTAAGGCAAAGAAATCTTGCTCTCTAGAAGGTGACACGAATAAAAAGCCCAAACCCACCGCACTCACTAGCTCAAGGCTACCAAGTGAAGAGAGTTTACCTTTCATGTGTCATTGTTGGGAATCTAGTTGCTTATCCACCATCTCGTAGGAGAGGAAGTCACAAAGATGCTAGCTAGAACTTGAGAAGACCCTCCTCCCGTTGTCACACCATAAGAGTTATCCACATGTAAGCTTGGAACTCCCAAGTGTCACAAGACCATGCTCCACTATAAGGTCCCCAACCTAAAAAGGAAAATCTATAAGATATTCTAGTAAGTCTTTGAAAGAATTTCCTAGTCATCGACACCTCAACCGTATATAGAGATACGAGGATACGACTACTAGGTAAGACATAGCTCTATCTCACAGGGGGAGTGTGGTATTCTAGATGGTTCTTAAAATCGAATCACCCATAGAGTTATTGACCTAGCTTGGGCAACCTCTATCATTGATTGCTAGAGGAAATGCCTAGGCATGGTCGATGACCTAGTCCTGTAGAGTAGAATTGCCTAGGGATTTACTTACCCACTCTAGTGTGATTGATTGGTTTTGTTGGATAGCTACCTGACTAATCAGGTCCACCCGTCCATAGGATGGCACCATTAGGGCGATCCACCCTCCCACTTTCCACCCCACTCACCCATCATTTTTGTTTTTTAATTAATCATATCACAATGTGTGACATATATAGACAAGTTCATTAATTAGGGATCTTACACGATGTTCATTAGAACATCCACTTAGCTTGTAACAATGAGATAACAATACTAGAAGACAAGGAACTTCATTAAAAATAATGACAAAGCTTCAAATCTAGCTATAGCCAGATCCAGGCTCTCTTATTCCATGTTTAATGGTGCCAATGATCTAGAATTTGGCCTTGCAATGTCCATGGACTAAGCAATCCCTATGAGACCATACATCTCCATGGACTAAGCAATCCCTATGAGACCATACATCTCCATGGACTGGGTAATCCCTACGAGACCATACATCTCCATGGACTGGGTAATCCCTACGAGACCACACATCTCGTCATTGGTAGTCGGCGAGGATTCAAGGGGTCCTAACGCCCTATGAGGCTCCATTTCTTGGTCCTCTCGCTCCTCAGAGGGATGTCTAGATGCTAGGGTGGGCTTATCCCCCGCATTAGCCTGAGCTCTCAGATAAAGGCAACATCCATAACTCTCGACAAACCGGACAGTTCCAACTTTCCAATGGTAGGAGGGATACCTTGGGCCGACTCCAAGCCTCACCACAACCGGCTACACAAGCATAGGAACGAGATCAGCATCAAGGCGGCGGGGAAAAGATGTATATGTACTTTAATTTAAGCAAGATAGCAACACAATAGTTTAACCCAATCTCATAAGATACAAGAAACCACATTATCATTTTTTGAATCAAAGGAATGAGAATGCAACATTTCTAGAAGAAATTAGATTTTTACATTTAGATGAATATGGAAGCCTATACTCTCAAAACAAGGAAAAGTAACATTCTTTATCTTTCTTAATTAATGTTAAGATTAAGGATTTATCTAGCTTCTAATCGAAAAACCTTCCTTTTAGATGATTTTTAAGCTAGCCTGGCCATTGCCTCCATGAGGGACTCCTAAAGGAAGAGCAGCAGCAGTAGGGTTTGAAGCATTCCGTCTTGTTTCGTTGTCGTGCATTCTTCTCGAGGTAGAATTTTGGAATCTTCAAGGAGAAGCCATACTGTCCACTCTCTCATAGCTTGCACAATCATGAACTCAATGATCCAAATAGATCACAATTTTGTGTCCATTTGCTCACTTTATGAGCAAACGACGCACCCGTGAACCACCTCTTAGGGCTAGAGTGTGCTTGCTTAAGTCTTTTTATATGGGGGGGAGTAGAGTGTCGTTAAGTGGAGAACAAGGCTGGGTGGAAACAGGAACAAAGGCTTGGGGGAGGAGAAGGGTTATCCCCTTAAGCAGGGGGAGAGATGGACACCCCCTCCACAACACAAGGGGGGGGGGCTGTTGGGAGCTTGGCTGAAGAGAGTTGTTGGGAGCTTGGCTTAAGAGGGATGCTAGGAGGTTGGCTTAAGAGGGTTGTGGGGGAGAGCTTCCACCCAGAGAGGGGGGTGATGGGACTGGGGGGTTTATATAGAGTCACATACGGGTATGGGTATGGGTATGGGTATGGGTAAGGAGAGAGAAAAGAGCGATAGAAAGGATGATGTACATGAAAGTGCATTGGTCTATTGTTGCATGTGAATGTGGAAAGGGTGGTGCCTGTAAGTGAGCTAAAGGTGGAGTACATGCAAGGAACTTCTAGGGCAGTGGTCACATGGGTATCCACGTGGTGGCCAGGGGAGACCTTAGGTTAGGGCATTTCATTGTTGGTTCATGTGCGGCTGTTTGTGGGGGTGCCCTGGTAAGTGTATGGTCTAGGGTAAGGTCCTTTGATGCACACTTTGTAGCAGGAAGGAGGCATCTTTTGGGACAAAGACCTCTTTTTTAGGGACATGAGCATCGATATATACATGCCAGCATGTCCGATGCCAAAATTTGTTTTCAGTTAAGTTTTTTGAGGTGTTTTCTTAGTCACAAGGGTGGAATATATTTGTCAATCGGACCCCCAGACATGCATTTATTAAGGCAGAAGTTTATCCTAATTTAACCAAAAATTTACATAGAGGCTTATTCCGCTGTCCGTTTTGAGTGTTGTAAATCCTATATTAGGGTAAAATCACATAGATTTCAAAATTAGATTGAGAATTTTAGGATTGCAAGTAGAAACAACTCAATTCTAGGATTTTTATACTATAAAAAGGACCATAATTTCATCTATTAAATGGTCATATATTATTATTGAAGATGGTCATGTTACATCCTTCCCCCTTAAAGAAATGGAGATGTCCTCATCTCGTCATGAATTCGAGGTAATATCTTAAGAGTGCAGCTAAACATCTTCCCAAGTTGCATCCTCTTCAGGGTAGTTTTTCTATTGCACTAGATGTTTTGTAAGGGTTCAATTATAGAGCTACCTTTCTCTAGAATCTATGATCCTACTAGGTTACAACTCAAGGACTCCTTGAGTAGGGGTCACAACTTGCTCATCATCAAGAATATGATCGAGGCTAGGTACATAAGGCTTCAACAAGCTTACATGATGGGATCTGTAGCTTATAGACACTTCTACCCAAACACTTGGGTAGATGATTGTATAGGGTCCACAATATCTTGGGCTGAGTTCCTTATATTTTCCAACAAGTGATAGAGATCTACACTTGGTTTGCACCGACATAAAAACTTTGTCTCCTTCCTTGAAGATCCTTTCACATCTCCTTGTGTTATTGTAAAGTTTTTTTGTCAATCTTGAGCTTCTTTAATATCTTTTTGGATAGCCTTGGTCTGCTCTTTCATCTCCTTGATCATTTTGTTGGAGGCTTTGACTCTTAAGGTTCGATCAGAGAAATTTAGAGGAGATAAGCATGAGTGCCTATAGAGTGCCTTAAATGCTGACATCCCTATGCTCTAGTCATTAGAAAATTTTGGACGTCATTTCTAGGGCCTTGTAAGAAAGTCACAAACTTGTATTTTGTCTCTCTAGATTTTTAAAAAAAAAAGAAACCCACATTAAATGTGTACTTGACAAGAAATTGTCATAAAGAGTTATAAAAAAATGGATCTGACAAGGTATTGAAATATGTGCACTAGCTACAAGTCGCTCTCAACTTTTTGGGTTTGTAAAAGGCACTTACATCATATGGCACCTTTTTCAAAAATTTGATGCTACTCTCCTAAAACAGTCTACACTTACTAGCAATTTGGTGTAGAATTTGGTGCTTTTGACATCACCAATATGTCCAGAGTGGCCAAAAACCCCCAAAAAGACCTTTGAATCACTTAAATCGGACACCTAGAGAGGCAGAAACGACCAAAAGAAGGGGAGAAGAGGCTCATGCAATTTGGCGTGCATAGAGGCATCCATGCCAGATGGAGGCCTCTATGCGCGCCAAATTGCATAAGCCTCTTTTCCCCTGTGTTTGGTCATTTCTACCTCTCCAGGTGTCCGATTTAAGTGATCAAAAGTCATTTTAGGGGTTTTTGGCTGTTGTGGATGCAATGGTGATGTCAAAAGCACCAAATTATACATCAAAATACCATCAAAAGAAATGTAAAGACTCAAGTGTCTACAAAGTTTAGCTTCGAAGTGCTTTTTCTTATCTAATGATGACATAAGCCATATTTAATAACGTAACTCTACCTCATTTCAAAAAGATACCCGCATTGAATGTGTACTCAATTGTTTTTTAAAAAGACACCCTCCTTGAATGTAAACGTGAGTATTTTTTAAAATTTTTTAATGAATTAAGCTATTTTTCAACATTATGTTTGCTTCTTCCTCATTGGTTGCGCTCTATTTTCTCTCTCCTCTAAAAGGCCCTACAAATGACATCTAAAATTTCCTAATGGATAAGATGTATTATAGGAAAATTCTACTAGATAAAGTTATTGAATCCATCTTCTTGGCTCTCGCCCTAATATGTTTTGAGAATGTCTTCAATTACTTGGTTTGAAACTCTTATTCTAGCCACATCAGTCTTTGAATGGTAAGGTGTATTGAAGCAAAGTTGAGTATCCAAGTATTGAAATAAGGACTTTCAAAACATTGAAGTGAAGTTAGAGTCCTAATTGCTAACTATCCTTTTTGGTAAACCATGAAGTTTGAAGACATCTTTGATGAATAACCAAGCAACATCAGAAACTATGAAGCTAGTTTTTTTTGTCGATATAAGATAAGCTAATTTGGTGAACAAGTCCACCACTACAAATACAAAATTATATCCTCCTTCTACAATGGGGAGACTTGTGAGATGAAATCCATACTAATGCACTCTCACTTCATTTGAGGAATATCCAAGGGTTAAAGCTTTCCGTACATCTTGACTCTTTCATCTTTAATCCTTTAACATAAGAGACATTGCTTCAAGTATCAAATGATATCATTTTTCAAGCTTGGCACCCTAATGATAGCTCCTCCTTAGAGAAATCAAGTTCTTTGCATAGCATGGGTGCCCTACGATGGGGCTTTCATGAGCTTCATGAAGGATTAGCTTCTTTAGAGAAAGGTCCTTTAGGAATACATAGCTTGTGATTGAAGTAGAGGCACCCACGAGGAGTGAAGTAATCCTTGATTAGATTTTTCTCCTTCATGATTAGATCATGGGCTATGATCGGCTTCATGAAGGATTAGCTTCTTTAGGGAAGGGTCCTTAGGAATACATAGCCTATGATTGAAGTAGAGGCACCCATCATGGGTGTGAAGTAATCCATGATTAGATTTTTCTCCTTCCACGAGGCTCCCCCTTCTTTGACTAGGTTCACCATCCTTTGGTAATCAAGATCCTTTGGTAGTCACGATCATGAAATGATACTTCTTTCACCTTGACCAATATGGGGTCATTTGGCATAAAAACTGCACTAAAGAAAGAGTTGTGGGGGGTGGCTAAGTGCATCTGCTACCAGTTATCCATCCTAGGGTAGAACTTCATGTCAACGTCATATTCTTGTAGGATTAAACCCATATTATGTGCCTCATATTAAGGTTAGGCTACGTGAAGATCCACTTTAGACTCTTGTGGTTGGTTACAAGCTACCAGGACAAAATGTATCCATAGCTTGAGAGGCAACAATGAACAACTGATAAGAGTTCCAAATCATGGGTGGCATAGTTGGCCTCATATTGCTTCATCTTGCAATAAGTATAAGACACCGATGTAATTTTTTGGGCTAAGACACCACCAAGTGATAGAAAACTAGCATCAGTAAGCACCTCGAATTCCCTGGTGAAATTGGGAAGTTTCACGACAAGTACTGAGGTAAGGATGGCTTTGAGCTGATCAAATATGACTTGATGGATTCGTAACCACACTATTTTTCAATCCTTCATAAGAAGATTGGTCAAGGGTGTAGCTACCAACAAGTAGTAATCTTTGATGAAAATCATGTACCATCTTGTGATTCCCAAAAATCCACACTATTTTTCAATCCTTCTTAAGAAGATCGGTCAAGAGTGCAACTACCATGGAGTAATCTTTGATGAGAATTATGTACCATCCTGTGATTTCTAAAAATACACAAACTTTATGGAGTGAATTAGGGGGTGGCCATTCCAATCTATCTTTGACCTTGGTGGGATCTACTGAGATATCATCTTGGGAGAAAATGAATCCAAGATCCTCAATATAGTGAGCAAAGAAGGTGCATTTACTTTTCTTAGCATAGAGTTTATCTCTATGCAGCACTCTACGCACATTCTCCTCATGTTCTTCCATCAACTTGGAGTAGACTAGGATGTAGTCAAAAAAGACAAGCACACAGGTATGGAATATATCTTGCATTAGTAGGTGCTTGAAAGTTGCAGGAGAATTGGTTAACCCGAATGACACTAGAGTAAACTCATAGTGACCATAATGGATATTGAAAGTTGTCTTGGGTATATCTACTTCATATACTCTAATATGATAGTAGCCATATCTTAAATCTATCTTAGAGAAAACCTTGGCCCCATGAAGCGTGTCAAGAATCTCATCGATGTGAGGGTTGTTTTTTATAGTGACTTGATTTAACCAACCCATAATATGTGCAGAGATGAAGAGTGTTGTCCTTCTTCTTTTAGAAAATAACGGGTGCTCCCCAAGAAGAGCTGATTGGGCATACAAATTCTTGCTCAATGAGTTGGCAAAGTTTCTCCTTGAGTGTAATGTCTTGTGGGAGATACATCTTAAAGGGTCTTTTAGACACAGGTTGAGCACCAAAAATTAGCTCGATCTCATGGTCAACTTCTCGATTGAGTGGTATCTAAAAGATCACCAGGAAAGATTTTAGAGAATTGTACTGATTCTTTACTAGGTTCAATAGCTTTGTTGAGCTTGATAATAAAAACTTGTTGTCCCTTACATGCTCTCTTAAGAAGATGTTTTTCTTTGACTATCCTAGACTTGGGTTTACCTGTCTTCCCCTAAACTAGTAATACTTGGCCATGCTCATTTTTTAAAGTGATAATCCCCTGGTTATAGTGGATGCTAGCATTGTTTGCAAGACTAACAAGTCCATCCGAATATCATAAATGCTTTGGATAAACCTATACAATTACAACTAGCATTGTAGAAACATTTCACCTCTTGTTTAAGTAGAGTAGACAAAAATATTAAGTCTCCAATATGAAGAATGGCCACTTTCATCCTTGTATATTCCCTTAAGTAAGGTTAGTAAGTGAAAATGTGAGTGAGTAATCTTACTTTGGAATACTTTTAGTTCTCTTTTCTTGTTGACAAGGATCGTAGCTAAGAAGATCATCATTGTGTTTGATGTTGTTTTCTTGTTTCTCAATGAATTATCGAAAAGAAAATAAATTTCTCCTAGTTTCAATGGATATGTGTGCTGGTTTCATTGCTAATCTACAAGTACATATTGCCCTCTACTTAGCTAACTCCGCTCTTGCTTGCATAGTAGGTGGGGGGAGGAAGTAGAAAGCCTAGGAGTCTGCCTAGGGTAATCCTCTCCTATGCCACTCGGAATTGGATTCCACCTCATGAGGGTGGACATGTAATTATGGATGCTACCTAGTTCTACGGGCCTAAACTAGTGTAGTGAATTAGCCCACCTCATGATTAGACGTCCCCTTTAAGGGAGCATGAGGGTTTAGTACAAGCGGCAGGACCTGAAGCGGTAATAGGGAGACTTAGCCCTCGCCGATTGATCAACGATGATTGAGGGAGTATGTTCCATTAGGTATACCCGGCTGGAACACCGAATTCTACATCATGAGTGGTTTGGATATGTCTATGGACATGGTGGATATGGAAGCCTAAATGTTACAATTGACCTAATTTTAGGGTCTCTTTTGTGAATATTTTTCTCTAAGAACTATTTGTTGCAAATATTGTTATTTTTAAAGGTTGTTTTAAGGAACATTATGGAACAACTTTAATTAAAGAACCCTCAAAGAAGGTTTTTTTATATGTTTCACAATATGGTAGGACCTAATTAAATAAAAAAAATGAATAGGTGAGTGGGTGGAAAGTGGTGGAATGGATGCCGCGACAGTGTCATCCTATGGATGGGGGATGGATGCCTCGACAGTGTCATCCGCAGTAAGAATAGGGTCCGAACAAAGTTACATTTAGGGAAACAAGCCAAGAATCTTGCGTCATATGAAAAAGAGAAAAAAGGTGTTATCTTCTAGAAGCCAAGTGTAGACTTATTCCATCCTCGATCATGAACAATGAATGCCATTCAATCAGAGGAATAGAATCCTCTTAGAATTACTATGTTTCCCTCGAGAGATAAACTTAGGTCCCTCCATTTCCTTGTATCCTCATCTTTTCGAGGACTCATTAATCTGAGACCATGAGACTTAGCTGCCTATCAGAAGGATCTCCTTGGCCTAGCTAGGTTCAAGACCTTACGCGATGTAGTTGTCATCTTCTTGCAGTTTCCTTTGGAGATCTTCTACATCTTTATATGTCCCTCTCTGAAACTTTGGAAACCAACTTTATGGTGGAAAAGAAAATGACACCAACCGATAATTTGAAAACCTTGGAAGACAAATTTGTACTGTAAATGATTCCAACTTATACTGCATTTCTGACATATCCCTTTCTTCCAACCACTCATGCATCTATCTAGATAGCTCATTCACAAAGCCTCTTCTTCTTCGGTTTACCTATGGGTCATTAATATGTTTATCCATTAAGTGACCACTTTAACTCTCACTCTCAGATAAATAAAGTAAGTGATGAGTAACAATAGAGTGAAGATTTAGGATACACAATGGCATGTACACCTGTGAATGAAATGAGCCAATGAGTCAAGGTAGTTATGGGTTGTGTAAGATTCTTCCCTCCAGCTTTTGAGGTGTGCAGGTATAAGAACCTTCCCTTATGATCTTAAAATTATTCCCCTCTCTGAAAATAAAAGAAAGATCCTGTTTTGGCTTGGAGAGAGAAAATGTCTCGAGGGAGGTATTTCAAAATTGAGATATTTTTTGATATAAAATTCCTCCTAATGTCTAAAATGGTTTCCCCTAAAATAGAAATTCAAAAAGAACTTTCCAATGTGCAATTGGAATTAATTGAAAATAGGTATAAAGGACCTTAGCCTAAGGGTCCAGATTTTCAGAAATTTTTGGATTATGGTCCAATTAAGTTTCCTATGGGCCAATAGGATTAATCCAAATGTAGGGAGGAGATAAATTGAAGAATGAAAGAAAAACCCCCCAAAAATGAGTAAATGCTCACATAAGATGAAGAGTGGACTAAGGACCAAAGAAAACAATTAAAAAACTGAATTTGGACACCTCAGTGTGGGGATCTCCCCTCATGAAGTAGGTGCCTTTTTCTCATCATTACCCCCAATTTTTAATCAATAAAACGAGATATTTTCATCTCTCCTCTCTTCTATTTCAAAACTAGATCTAAAACGTAAGCTGAATTGACCCAAAAATGGTCAAAAATTGACCAAACTGATCTGAAAAATTGTAGAATTAGTTTTCTTGGTTAGAGGCTCACTTTTTCCTATAAATAGAAGCCTCCCCCTTTGTAAAATCTTAATGGTGTTTATGCACTATTACTCTGCTCTCTTGTCTTGTCCTTAGCCATCTACATTGAATTTTGTAATAATTCAATTGTTTTTTGCCTAATCCTCTCCAAAGTGAATTGGTGGCCACTCTTGCTTCAAATAAGAGTAGAACCCTCAATCCTTCAAGCCAAAGGAGAGCTTACAAGCTCCATGTAAGCTAATTTTTTTACTTTGTTTAATGAAGAATCTATGGTTTTCTTAATTTTTATGTTTTGCAGATGTTGAGTTAAATTCAAATGCTATGACTTTGATAAAAAGGCCACCCCCTTCTCCTCTTTACATTCCAACCTTTCTCAATCTTAAAAATATTAACTAAAGGATTAATTAAACTCTTTTTATTGTTTATTCTCTTGAATTTAGAAAATTATGTAGATTTAAGTTCTATAAATCTATTTTGGGTTAAGTTAAGTTAAATAAAGAATGAAAAATGAGAAATGGTCAGCCATACAAAGGAAGTTATGCATAGAAAGATACATAAAGGAAATTTTTTAATTACAAAAGTATTATTCTCATTAAATTTAATTTTTATGCATAGAAAGATGCATAAAGGAATTTTTTTTATTACAAAAGTGTTATTCTTAATAAATTTGATTTTTATGCATAAAAAGAAGCATAAAGGAATTTTCTTTATTACAAAACTGTTATTCTCATTAAATTTGATTTTTATGCATAGAAAGATGCATAAAGGAATTTTTCTAATTACAAAAGTGTTATTCTCATTAAATTTGATTTTTATGAGCATAGAAAGATGCATAAAGGAAATTTTTTTATTACAAAAGTGTTATTCCCATTAAATTTGATTTTTATGCATAAAAAGATGCATAAAGGAAATTATTTTATTACAAAAGTGTTATTCCCATTAAATTTGATTTTTATGCAATAGAAAGATGCGTAAAGGATTGTTTTTTATTACAAAAGTATTATTCTCATTAAATTTTATTTTTATGCATAGAAAGATACATAAAGGAAAAATTTTTTATTACAAAAGTGTTATTCTCATTAGATTTGATTTTTATGCATAGAAAGATGCATAAAGGAAAATTTTTTAATACAAAAGTGTTATTCTTATTAAATTTGATTTTATGCATAGAAACATGCATAAAGGAATTTTTTATATTACAAAAGTGTTACTCTCATTAAATTGGATTTTTATGCAAAGAAAGATGCATAAAGGAGTTTTTTTATTACAAAAAATTTATTCCCATTAAATTTAATTTTTATGCATAGAAAGATGCATAAAGGATTTTTTTAATTACAAAAGTGTTATTCTCATTAAATTTGATTTTTATGCATAGAAAGATGCGTAAACGAAACTTTTTTATTACAAAAAAGTTATTCTCCTTAGATTTGTTTTTTATGCATAGAAAGATGCATAAAGGAATTTTTTTAATTACAAAAGTGTTATTCCCATTAAATTTGATTTTTATGCATAGAAAGATGCATAAAGGAGTTTTTTTTATTACAAAAGTGTTATTCTCATTAAATTTGATTTTTATGCATAGAAAGATGTAGAAAGGAATTTTTTAAATTACAAAAGTGTTATTCTCTTTAAATTTGTTTTTTATGCATAGAAAGATGCATAAAGGAATTTTTTTAATTACAAAAGTGTTATTATCATTAAATTTGATTTTTATGCATAGAAAGATTCATAAAGGAAATTTTTTTAATTACAAAAGTGTTATTCTCATTAAATTTGTTTTTTATGCATAGAAAGATGCATAAAGAAATTTTTTTAATTACAAAAGTGTTATTCTCATTATAAGAAAAAATATGCATAGAAAGATGCATAAAGGAATTTTTTTTAATTACAAAAGTGTTATTCTCATTAAATTTGATTTTTATGCATAGAAAGATGCATAAAGGAATTTTTTTTATTACAATAGTTTTATTCCCATTAAAATTGATTTTTATGCATAGGAAGATGCATAAAGGATTTTTTTTAATTACAAAAGTGTTATTCTCATTAAATTTATTTTTTTTGCATAGAAAGATGCATAAAAGAATTTTTCTTATTGCAAAAGTGTTATTCTCATTAAATTCAATTTTTATGCATAGAAAGATGCATAAAGGAATTTTTTTATTACAAAAGTGTTATTCCTATTAAATTTGATTTTATGCATAAATAGCTGTATAAAAGGATTTTTTTAATATAAAAGTGTTATTCCCATTGAAGATTTTTATGCATAAAGATAAATGAATAATTAAATACTCCAAGAGAGAAAATTCTATCGGATTGTAAAAAGAAAATTCAAGAAATCTATCGAGATCGAAATATTCAGATAAATGATTTCTCATTGGAATTCATAACTTTTTTAGAAATCAATTAAGTGAATATTCAAAGAAAGAAATTCAGTAAAATAGTAACTGAATTACCAAGGGCTGCATTAACCCTCAATGGAATTCCATATTTCAAACCACTTTTGAGGTTGAAAAAGACAACAATGTTCTATTACAAGAGCTTCTTCCATACTTGGCAAAGCTAGATAAAGCTTTGGACATACGCATTGTGATAGCAAAAGATCGATGTAAGATCCCTGTTCCCACCGAGCAACGGATTCACGATACTGGCAGCGGAAGTAGCACTTCTCGCGCGGGATAGGGGTCCCACATTCGGGGCCTCACCCACGGATATCCAGACAAGAGACTAATCCGTCGGTTTGTCCAAAACCGAAACCGGAAAAACTTCCTTTACCCGGAAAGCATGGGCGATTCCACCAGGATAACTCTTTACTCTAACGTAGTCAAGATCATTACGGATCAACTGATCTGACTGCACCTTTAACGGTACTTGGTCAATTCAAGGAAGAAACTTGCACTTGGATCATTGGGATCAACGCTTTTTTCCCCATCAAGAGGCACAGCCGTTGATTCCTATCCATAGAACAATTTCTATCCGGGATTTACTTCATCTATCGTAATAATAGAAATTAAATCTCGATTTACGGATCCATCAGTCCAGCCTAACCCCATCCGATCCCATGGGTTAGCCAACCGCCCAACCACTGTAGTGATGGGATCCAATTTGGAATTTGGTTAGGTTTTGTCCCGGGTACCAAGGAAAAGAGTTCCAAGGCCCCCTAGCCGGAAGTTCATGCAAATATAAAACTAGCCACACCACTTACACACCCAATATGAAATTGCCTTTTTCTTAGCATCAGCTAACTTTAAAACAATCCTTTAATGAAACCATAGTACCACTGATCACAATCTTCCAATTTATCCGGTTGATTCATAATTTCCCATCATTCCTTCATCAGAGTATCTATGGCATCATTGGCAACTAGAACGCTCACCACCTGTCCACACAGGGGCCTTTTCAATAGTTCCTAGCCCATAATACTCGGCAATATAATCACTTATAAAAATCAAGATGGACTCTCGTTGAAGATCAGCAAGATCAACCAACAGATCCATATAAAGAGCCATGGACTCATCCATTGAAGACCAGCAAGGTCAATCAACCAGATCCATGCCCGGTTTCTCAAAACAACTCTTACTCCTTGTTCCAATATCTTCCTCGACGCACGCGTGGGTATCCTGGGCGACCCAGAGCCCGAGCACCGTATGGTCAGCACCCTCTAGGATCCTTCGCAGGTGACCTAGCGCTTCACTCATAGGCCGCTTCCTTGGTCCCTCATCCACCGTACCGGAAGCTCACCATTTTAATCGAACCGAGGCTGGTCAAGACCTCGGCCGACCTTGCTACGCGAGACGTCCTCCATTGACTCTCCGTCAGCAGTTGCAACTTTATCAGTTAGGTCTCCACGACCTTAATCACAAGACGGTCAAAATGCTTTCCCAGCATTCTTGACATAAAACAGCCATTTACAAACAGCATTTACAAACAGTTTACAAATACAATTTCTATATTAACTCTAATTTTTCCACATTATCCCTCATATAATCCACATTACTTATTCCTCATTCCATTTATATGTGTACTCATCCAATCACATCATTTTCCATCTCTTCACTTCAGATTCCTTCACATCACATATCATATATTCACATCCACATCCACATCCACATTCACATCCATACATCCACATCTACATGTTTACCTCCATTTTCACATCCTCATTTATACATCCACATCCCATATCCACATTCATACATACACATCCATATCCATGTCCATACATCCACATCCACATGCATACATCCACTATCACGTCCTTATTCATACATCCACATCCACATGCATACATACACTATCACGTCCTCATTCATACATCCATATCCACATACATACATACCTCCATATCCACATTCCACATTCACTTCTATACAACCACGTCTACATCCACATTCACATCTATGCATATACATCTTCATGCATACATCCATTTTCACATGCATACATCCACACTACCATCTCCACATCCACACATCCACATACATACATCCATTTTCACATTCCCATTCATATAACCCCATATGCCTTCATATCTAATCTTTTATATCACATCCATTCTCACCCTATCACAACCCATATACATCTTATCTCATCTCATACACTTCTTATCTCATCCCATACACATCTTATCACCTCTTATCACATCTTATACACCTCTTATCACATCCTATCACATCTCATATCTATTTATAGAATACAAGAGAATTCTTATATTTGATATAAGATTTCTTTACACATTTATTTATGCATAAATTCTATTTAAGGAGATTAATACTTTCGAAGTAAAAATCAATCTTTTATGTATCTTCTTATGCATAAATTCAATTTGGTAGGAATTACACTTTTAGAATAAAAGAATTTCTCTTATGCATCTAAGTTATGCATAAAATCCATTTATGATGAAAATCACACTTTTAGTATAAAAGAATATCTTTTATGCATACCTCTATGCATGAATTTTAATTATTGTAAAAGTAACACTTTTATAATAAAATATTCATCTATTATGCATACCTCTATGCATGAATTTCAATTATTGTAAAAGTAACACTTTTATAATAAAATATTCATCTCTTATGCATACCTCTATGCATGAAATTCAATTATGCTAAAAGTAACACTTTTGATATAAAAATTTATCCATTATGCATACTTCTATGCATGAAAATAAAAATGATAAAAGTAACACTTTTGATATAAAAATTTATCCATTATGCATACTTCTATGCATGAAAATAAAAATGATAAAAGTAACACTTTTGATATAAAAATTTATCCATTATGCATACTTCTATGCATGTAAATAAAAATGATAAAAGTAACACTTTTGATATAAAAATTTATCTATTATGCATACTTCTATGCATGTAAATAAAAATGATAAAAGTAGCATTTTTGATATAAAAATTTATCCATTATGCATACTTCTATGCATGTAAATAAAAATGATAAAAGTAACACTTTTGATATAAAAAATTATCCATTATGCATACTTCTATGCAAGTAAATAAAAATGATAAAAGTAACACTTTTGATATAAAAACTTATTCTTTATGCATAATATAAAAATTCAATTTCTCCATGATTATAATGAAATTCTTTCAATTAGTCTAGGATGATAATTCCTAGAATATGGTAGGAAGTCTTCTTTTTATGCTTTGAATGAAATTATTTTATGCATAATTTTTATAAAAATTTTGCCATAGCTCCGCTACTATGACTGATAAATCTCAATTTTTCTAAGGGATAAAGCTTATCATTAAGGAAATAATTAAAATGATCTCTAATTGGATCATTAATCCAATGGATTGAATCATCAATATGCATAAACTAAAAGCATAGAAAAAAAAAACCATTAATTTGGCCTCAAGCATAGCTTAATCTTGGATTAAGGAAAAGCTTTATGAAAAGCTTCTTTTGGATTGAGAATGGGTCATGAGTATGACCATTTCTTGAGTGAGAGAGAGAAATTACATAAAAACCATTAGAATTTAAACATAAATGGGAATTAACTTCAATAGCATTTATTAAATTATGTAACTCTTCACTACTATTCACCAATTAACTTCAATAGCATTTAAAAAAACCATACCAATTAAGCTTCTCAAGCTTGAGAGGGGTTGAGAAGAGAGAAACATTGAGAAATTATAGAAAAGAGCAATATTCACTAATTACCTTACAAATTGCTTGATTCTTTGTTCACGGTAGAGGCCCCCAACCAATCAATTGGTTAAGTATGTTGATGGAGCCACTAATGGGGATTGAAGAAAGAGGGAAGCTCCAAAAAACTAGTGAATTATTAAATGAATTCACAGTTCTTGGCTTAGGTGGAGTAGAGTAACGATGCATAAACACTATATATTTTTCAACAAGGGGGAGGCTTCTATTTATAGGAAAATTTGAGCTCCTAACCAAACAAACTGATTCTAGAATTTTCCAAATCAGTTTGGTCAATTTTTGACCATTTTTAGGTCAGTTAAGCTAATTTTTTGGAACTAGACTTGAATGAGGAGAGAGGAGAGATGAAATATCTCAATTTTTATGAGTTTAAAACTCATTCAAGCATGTGAAATATGCACCTCCTTTAAAGAACTCCCCTTCCTTACATATGTCATACTTTTAATATTGCTCATAATTTTTTACTAATAAACCTTGTACATTTTCAACTCTTCATCTTATGTGAAATATGCACCTCCTTTAAAGAACTCCCCTTCCTTACATATGTCATACTTTTAATATTGCTCATAATTTTTTACTAATAAACCTTGTACATTTTCAACTCTTCATCTTATGTGAAATATGCACCTCCTTTAAAGAACTCCCCTTCCTTACATATGTCATACTTTTAATATTGCTCATAATTTTTTACTAATAAACCTTGTACATTTTCAACTCTTCATCTTATGTGAAATAAGCACCTCCTTTAAAGAACTCCCCTTCCTTACATATGTCATACTTTTAATATTGCTCATAATTTTTTTCTAATAAACCTTGTACATTTTCAACTCTTCATCTTATGTGAGCATTTCCTCATTTTTGGGTATCTTCTTTTACAAATAGGATTTATCTCCTCCCTACACATGGATTGATGCTATTGGCCCATAGGAACCTTAATTGGACCATAATCCAAAAATTTCTGAAAATCTAGACCCTTAGGCTAAGGTCCTTTATACCCATTTCTAATTAATTCCAATTGCACATTGGAAAGTTCTTTTTGAATTTCTGTTTCAGGGAAACTTATTTTAATAAGATGAGATAATTTTCTATCCAAAAATATTAAAAATCTGAATATTCTCTCTCTAGAATATTTTCTCTCTCTAGGTTAAAACAGTTAGAAACAAGTCTTTTATATTTCTGAAGAGGGATTGATTATAGGAGAAGATGCTGGACATTTTGAGAGGTTGGGGAGGAATCTTACATTCTCTCCCACTTGAAAAATGCGAGATGCCCTCATCTCGCAAACTGGGGGTAATTTCGCAAGATGCACAAGTATGAGACTGAGAGAAAATTTTTTAATTAAGATTAACCACCAATTTAAAAAAAAGTCTCAAGAGAGCAAGATTCAAGATAAGAACAAGATTTAAACTTTATTCATTCTCGGAACTTATACAGTAAAGATAGAAGAACTCTTTACACTTCCATAAGTCCGTCCATCATATGGTCACAAAAGCAGTCCTCACAAGCTGCACAAGTATAGGGTAACTCATCTATGGGAATGATTCTGCTGGTTATTGCCGCACCTATCTCAGTGGTATGAGGCGATCTAACAAAAGGACCTCTGAGAGGCAAGCCAAAAACGGGATAAAGACATATCTTCTCATGAGGAAGAAAACACGCCAGTAAGAAGACCCGCTCAGAAAACCCAAGATGCCTTGATCTCATGACGCAGTAGTATCGGGGACCCAATCCCAAAGCTTCAATAGCCATGGCCAAGCGGACATTATTACGAAAATGTTGCTGACCCCAGGGTGTTACCCTAGTTATGTCTTGATAGGTCCGCCATTTGGTTTGCGCTACAGAAGTTCCCAAGTGAGGGAAAAGTGAGCGCTCATACTGCTCTATAAAATCCTTCTTCACAGACTCACTTGCGTCTTGAAGGTGAGGAATCATTATGGATAAAACTAGTTCTTGTTGCCAAGCCATGAAGGAGATTAAGAAAGAAAGGAGATCGATGGAAGTAAGATTACTGTGAGCGACAAGTAAAAGTTACGACTTATATAAAGGAAGGAGCTAGCGTAACTTAGAAGCCAACGGTAACTTGCCACTGAAGTTTTACCGTCTTTCCCTGATTTGGATTTGGCACATATTTCTATAGAAAGCATTAAGAACCTTGAGATGAGAAGATAAAAGAGGTTCGTAGGCTAAGTTACCTACCTTCTTTGGTCCACAATATCTGGGAATAACTTCTTATACTTCCTAAGAGATAAAGAACTTCTTTTGGGCCGTACTCGAATGAAGACCAAAACCTTGATATCCAAAACATCGATTCTCACTTCTGAACTCATTGTTCTGAATCCTTAAAACAGGTGGGACTCTTGAGAAGTATTCAGGGAAAAGGTTCTTCCTTTTTTTTAAACAGAATCTTTCTTTTATTTTAGAGAGAGAATAATTATAAGATCAGAAAGGGAGATTCTTACTCCTGTATACCTCGAAGGCTGGGGGAGAATCTTACATTCTACCCCACTTGAAAAGAGCGAGATGTCCTCATCTCGCAAGGTAGAGGACAACTCTTTTTCTTAAGATCCAATTTTATTCTGGGTTCCTTATATTCTGGTCAACCCAACAGAATACTGGGATAATTATCCCTTAAATAGAACTCATCATTAAATAACAAATCATTTAAATCATATCATTCATAACTTTAACACGATAATGGTCCATTAGACCGAAAAAATTCCTTCTGAACATTCCTCTACGGGAATTTCAGTTAAGCTAGATCTCAATTTGTCATCCCTTAACTTGATCTATCGGTCAAGTGTTAACAGTAGCAATCTGACAGCACAATCCACTAATCTCATAGTGATTTGCTGAAATCATTATCATCATTCCAGTTATGAATATCATCACTGGGAGTCGTCCCATTAATCCTCATTGTGGTTTTGTTCGGATTTTTATATTTCAACTAATTTCAGAAATCATCATTTTTCAATCAGAATTTTCAATCAGAATCCAATTCAATTCATCAATTCTCAAACAAAATTAAAAATCATATCAACCACATTCGAATTCATCATCTGGATAGCATTAACGCTTATAATTTCAAGTCTTAGATTTACTCGTATATACTGTCAGTAAAGAGCTGCAGTATACTCTCGGTATATACGGGTAGTCACGGCCCTTGGAATTATAAGGTAAATACCATCATGTCTAGGCCTCAAGCAAGTCACGGATTCTATATAATTGCGGTACTTCCATCTGAAGACCCAATTACCAAATTACGAATTTCAGTTTGAATATCAAATTGTATGAATTATATCACACAATTACAACCTTTTTGATTCTTGAAAATTTTTTGATATATTTGGCTTCTCGGTTGATCCTCATTTAACCAAAATGCTCTGATACCAACTGTAAGATCCCTGTTCCCACCGAGCAACGGATTCACGATACTGGCAGCGGAAGTAGCACTTCTCGCGCGGGATAGGGGTCCCACATTCGGGGCCTCACCCACGGATATCCAGACAAGAGACTAATCCGTCGGTTTGTCCAAAACCGAAACCGGAAAAACTTCCTTTACCCGGAAAGCATGGGCGATTCCACCAGGATAACTCTTTACTCTAACGTAGTCAAGATCATTACGGATCAACTGATCTGACTGCACCTTTAACGGTACTTGGTCAATTCAAGGAAGAAACTTGCACTTGGATCATTGGGATCAACGCTTTTTTCCCCATCAAGAGGCACAGCCGTTGATTCCTATCCATAGAACAATTTCTATCCGGGATTTACTTCATCTATCGTAATAATAGAAATTAAATCTCGATTTACGGATCCATCAGTCCAGCCTAACCCCATCCGATCCCATGGGTTAGCCAACCGCCCAACCACTGTAGTGATGGGATCCAATTTGGAATTTGGTTAGGTTTTGTCCCGGGTACCAAGGAAAAGAGTTCCAAGGCCCCCTAGCCGGAAGTTCATGCAAATATAAAACTAGCCACACCACTTACACACCCAATATGAAATTGCCTTTTTCTTAGCATCAGCTAACTTTAAAACAATCCTTTAATGAAACCATAGTACCACTGATCACAATCTTCCAATTTATCCGGTTGATTCATAATTTCCCATCATTCCTTCATCAGAGTATCTATGGCATCATTGGCAACTAGAACGCTCACCACCTGTCCACACAGGGGCCTTTTCAATAGTTCCTAGCCCATAATACTCGGCAATATAATCACTTATAAAAATCAAGATGGACTCTCGTTGAAGATCAGCAAGATCAACCAACAGATCCATATAAAGAGCCATGGACTCATCCATTGAAGACCAGCAAGGTCAATCAACCAGATCCATGCCCGGTTTCTCAAAACAACTCTTACTCCTTGTTCCAATATCTTCCTCGACGCACGCGTGGGTATCCTGGGCGACCCAGAGCCCGAGCACCGTATGGTCAGCACCCTCTAGGATCCTTCGCAGGTGACCTAGCGCTTCACTCATAGGCCGCTTCCTTGGTCCCTCATCCACCGTACCGGAAGCTCACCATTTTAATCGAACCGAGGCTGGTCAAGACCTCGGCCGACCTTGCTACGCGAGACGTCCTCCATTGACTCTCCGTCAGCAGTTGCAACTTTATCAGTTAGGTCTCCACGACCTTAATCACAAGACGGTCAAAATGCTTTCCCAGCATTCTTGACATAAAACAGCCATTTACAAACAGCATTTACAAACAGTTTACAAATACAATTTCTATATTAACTCTAATTTTTCCACATTATCCCTCATATAATCCACATTACTTATTCCTCATTCCATTTATATGTGTACTCATCCAATCACATCATTTTCCATCTCTTCACTTCAGATTCCTTCACATCACATATCATATATTCACATCCACATCCACATCCACATTCACATCCATACATCCACATCTACATGTTTACCTCCATTTTCACATCCTCATTTATACATCCACATCCCATATCCACATTCATACATACACATCCATATCCATGTCCATACATCCACATCCACATGCATACATCCACTATCACGTCCTTATTCATACATCCACATCCACATGCATACATACACTATCACGTCCTCATTCATACATCCATATCCACATACATACATACCTCCATATCCACATTCCACATTCACTTCTATACAACCACGTCTACATCCACATTCACATCTATGCATATACATCTTCATGCATACATCCATTTTCACATGCATACATCCACACTACCATCTCCACATCCACACATCCACATACATACATCCATTTTCACATTCCCATTCATATAACCCCATATGCCTTCATATCTAATCTTTTATATCACATCCATTCTCACCCTATCACAACCCATATACATCTTATCTCATCTCATACACTTCTTATCTCATCCCATACACATCTTATCACCTCTTATCACATCTTATACACCTCTTATCACATCCTATCACATCTCATATCTATTTATAGAATACAAGAGAATTCTTATATTTGATATAAGATTTCTTTACACATTTATTTATGCATAAATTCTATTTAAGGAGATTAATACTTTCGAAGTAAAAATCAATCTTTTATGTATCTTCTTATGCATAAATTCAATTTGGTAGGAATTACACTTTTAGAATAAAAGAATTTCTCTTATGCATCTAAGTTATGCATAAAATCCATTTATGATGAAAATCACACTTTTAGTATAAAAGAATATCTTTTATGCATACCTCTATGCATGAATTTTAATTATTGTAAAAGTAACACTTTTATAATAAAATATTCATCTATTATGCATACCTCTATGCATGAATTTCAATTATTGTAAAAGTAACACTTTTATAATAAAATATTCATCTCTTATGCATACCTCTATGCATGAAATTCAATTATGCTAAAAGTAACACTTTTGATATAAAAATTTATCCATTATGCATACTTCTATGCATGAAAATAAAAATGATAAAAGTAACACTTTTGATATAAAAATTTATCCATTATGCATACTTCTATGCATGAAAATAAAAATGATAAAAGTAACACTTTTGATATAAAAATTTATCCATTATGCATACTTCTATGCATGTAAATAAAAATGATAAAAGTAACACTTTTGATATAAAAATTTATCTATTATGCATACTTCTATGCATGTAAATAAAAATGATAAAAGTAGCATTTTTGATATAAAAATTTATCCATTATGCATACTTCTATGCATGTAAATAAAAATGATAAAAGTAACACTTTTGATATAAAAAATTATCCATTATGCATACTTCTATGCAAGTAAATAAAAATGATAAAAGTAACACTTTTGATATAAAAACTTATTCTTTATGCATAATATAAAAATTCAATTTCTCCATGATTATAATGAAATTCTTTCAATTAGTCTAGGATGATAATTTCTAGAATATGGTAGGAAGTCTTCTTTTTATGCTTTGAATGAAATTATTTTATGCATAATTTTTATAAAAATTTTGCCATAGCTCCGCTACTATGACTGATAAATCTCAATTTTTCTAAGGGATAAAGCTTATCATTAAGGAAATAATTAAAATGATCTCTAATTGGATCATTAATCCAATGGATTGAATCATCAATATGCATAAACTAAAAGCATAGAAAAAAAAAACCATTAATTTGGCCTCAAGCATAGCTTAATCTTGGATTAAGGAAAAGCTTTATGAAAAGCTTCTTTTGGATTGAGAATGGGTCATGAGTATGACCATTTCTTGAGTGAGAGAGAGAAATTACATAAAAACCATTAGAATTTAAACATAAATGGGAATTAACTTCAATAGCATTTATTAAATTATGTAACTCTTCACTACTATTCACCAATTAACTTCAATAGCATTTAAAAAAACCATACCAATTAAGCTTCTCAAGCTTGAGAGGGGTTGAGAAGAGAGAAACATTGAGAAATTATAGAAAAGAGCAATATTCACTAATTACCTTACAAATTGCTTGATTCTTTGTTCACGGTAGAGGCCCCCAACCAATCAATTGGTTAAGTATGTTGATGGAGCCACTAATGGGGATTGAAGAAAGAGGGAAGCTCCAAAAAACTAGTGAATTATTAAATGAATTCACAGTTCTTGGCTTAGGTGGAGTAGAGTAACGATGCATAAACACTATATATTTTTCAACAAGGGGGAGGCTTCTATTTATAGGAAAATTTGAGCTCCTAACCAAACAAACTGATTCTAGAATTTTCCAAATCAGTTTGGTCAATTTTTGACCATTTTTAGGTCAGTTAAGCTAATTTTTTGGAACTAGACTTGAATGAGGAGAGAGGAGAGATGAAATATCTCAATTTTTATGAGTTTAAAACTCATTCAAGCATGTGAAATATGCACCTCCTTTAAAGAACTCCCCTTCCTTACATATGTCATACTTTTAATATTGCTCATAATTTTTTACTAATAAACCTTGTACATTTTCAACTCTTCATCTTATGTGAAATATGCACCTCCTTTAAAGAACTCCCCTTCCTTACATATGTCATACTTTTAATATTGCTCATAATTTTTTACTAATAAACCTTGTACATTTTCAACTCTTCATCTTATGTGAAATATGCACCTCCTTTAAAGAACTCCCCTTCCTTACATATGTCATACTTTTAATATTGCTCATAATTTTTTACTAATAAACCTTGTACATTTTCAACTCTTCATCTTATGTGAAATAAGCACCTCCTTTAAAGAACTCCCCTTCCTTACATATGTCATACTTTTAATATTGCTCATAATTTTTTTCTAATAAACCTTGTACATTTTCAACTCTTCATCTTATGTGAGCATTTCCTCATTTTTGGGTATCTTCTTTTACAAATAGGATTTATCTCCTCCCTACACATGGATTGATGCTATTGGCCCATAGGAACCTTAATTGGACCATAATCCAAAAATTTCTGAAAATCTAGACCCTTAGGCTAAGGTCCTTTATACCCATTTCTAATTAATTCCAATTGCACATTGGAAAGTTCTTTTTGAATTTCTGTTTCAGGGAAACTTATTTTAATAAGATGAGATAATTTTCTATCCAAAAATATTAAAAATCTGAATATTCTCTCTCTAGAATATTTTCTCTCTCTAGGTTAAAACAGTTAGAAACAAGTCTTTTATATTTCTGAAGAGGGATTGATTATAGGAGAAGATGCTGGACATTTTGAGAGGTTGGGGAGGAATCTTACATTCTCTCCCACTTGAAAAATGCGAGATGCCCTCATCTCGCAAACTGGGGGTAATTTCGCAAGATGCACAAGTATGAGACTGAGAGAAAATTTTTTAATTAAGATTAACCACCAATTTAAAAAAAAGTCTCAAGAGAGCAAGATTCAAGATAAGAACAAGATTTAAACTTTATTCATTCTCGGAACTTATACAGTAAAGATAGAAGAACTCTTTACACTTCCATAAGTCCGTCCATCATATGGTCACAAAAGCAGTCCTCACAAGCTGCACAAGTATAGGGTAACTCATCTATGGGAATGATTCTGCTGGTTATTGCCGCACCTATCTCAGTGGTATGAGGCGATCTAACAAAAGGACCTCTGAGAGGCAAGCCAAAAACGGGATAAAGACATATCTTCTCATGAGGAAGAAAACACGCCAGTAAGAAGACCCGCTCAGAAAACCCAAGATGCCTTGATCTCATGACGCAGTAGTATCGGGGACCCAATCCCAAAGCTTCAATAGCCATGGCCAAGCGGACATTATTACGAAAATGTTGCTGACCCCAGGGTGTTACCCTAGTTATGTCTTGATAGGTCCGCCATTTGGTTTGCGCTACAGAAGTTCCCAAGTGAGGGAAAAGTGAGCGCTCATACTGCTCTATAAAATCCTTCTTCACAGACTCACTTGCGTCTTGAAGGTGAGGAATCATTATGGATAAAACTAGTTCTTGTTGCCAAGCCATGAAGGAGATTAAGAAAGAAAGGAGATCGATGGAAGTAAGATTACTGTGAGCGACAAGTAAAAGTTACGACTTATATAAAGGAAGGAGCTAGCGTAACTTAGAAGCCAACGGTAACTTGCCACTGAAGTTTTACCGTCTTTCCCTGATTTGGATTTGGCACATATTTCTATAGAAAGCATTAAGAACCTTGAGATGAGAAGATAAAAGAGGTTCGTAGGCTAAGTTACCTACCTTCTTTGGTCCACAATATCTGGGAATAACTTCTTATACTTCCTAAGAGATAAAGAACTTCTTTTGGGCCGTACTCGAATGAAGACCAAAACCTTGATATCCAAAACATCGATTCTCACTTCTGAACTCATTGTTCTGAATCCTTAAAACAGGTGGGACTCTTGAGAAGTATTCAGGGAAAAGGTTCTTCCTTTTTTTTAAACAGAATCTTTCTTTTATTTTAGAGAGAGAATAATTATAAGATCAGAAAGGGAGATTCTTACTCCTGTATACCTCGAAGGCTGGGGGAGAATCTTACAATCGATATGGTCAAGAGCCTATTATCAATGGTCATCCATGGTATTCACAAGGGAAAAAAACATTATTAATGAGTATGTAGAGAAGAATGAGAGATGGTCAAAGAGGATATACAGCGTTAGTCCACAAGATGAAGGAAGAGACGTTGCAAGCACTACTCTTCAACAAACGTGAAGTCCTTAGCTTCACTAGCAAGCCTTTGGTTGAGTAAAGCCATGAACAAATACAAATTTTAAGGAGAGTTCCACCAATATCTAAGATCAAGGGATTGGAAGTAATACGCTATGCTATAGATTTAGGATACAATGGGAAAACCATTCAACCCCATTCAACCAAGAATTATTTGATACATCTTCAAAAATTCTACAATATAGAGTAATTATGGGGGGGTGGCCATGGAGAGAGCCCATTGCAGCGAGCCAATGTATAATTTTTTCTTGAATCAATAGGAACACCATAAAATTAAGTTTATTGACTTCTGTGACACATATAAATTATTCTCAAATCAATAAGAACAACGAGAAACTTCATATCATTTGTCCACTGAAAGTGAGGAATTTGTTAATTTACTTGAGAACAACATAAAGTTAAGTTTATTGACCTCTCTGTCACACATATAAATTACTCTCAAATCAATAAGAACAACGAGCAGCTTCATATCATTTGTCCATTGAAAGCGAGCAATTTGCTAATTTACTTGAGAATAATATAAAATTAAGTTTATTGGCCTCGCTGTCACACCCATGATAACATTACATTCCATTATTGCTGCAATAAGCCCAAGAGTTCTAGTCCCAGCAAACAAGTCAACAATAGTGTCTCCTGGCTTTGAAAAGAGAGATACTATGTACTTGCATAGCCTCCGTCCTCTCTGGCAATCGCCTCTCCATGCCTTTCCCTTTCGTTTCTCCTCTTCAGGAACACTATAAGCACACAAAGACATTAACACACATACATTTACTTGTATTACAAAATGATGAGAGACATTGACAGATATACATTTATTTTTATTAAGTGAAGAGCCAAAGAGAAGCCCTTACATGTCCTGAATGAGGTCTTTCTCCACATCTAATTCACTCCCAAGCTTTTGCTCTTCCACCTTGTCTCCTACATCCGTAAGGACTGCCTTAAAGTGCTCGAGCATACAAACATAGATAGAATATAACACATGTAGCCTGTAATCCATACAATGCAAATTTCTTAGGGTTAACTTGAAATTTAGAGATGAAGTTAAGATGTGGAAGAAAAGTGTTCAGCTACCTTTGTAACAACTTGTCCCATTTTCTTTCGCATTGGTGGAGTGCATTTGACCACTTGTCGATGAAAGACCACAATTCCTATAGATGTTGCCTCATGCTCTATCTTCACTCCTTCTTCCATTGTATAAAGGCATGTAATGAAGCCACGATCACTAAGGCAAAAGTCTACAAACTAGAAAGTTGCCTCATAGAGCCTTTTGCTAACCGTACTCCAAGGTGGCACTCTCTTTCCCATATAGCCCTCAACAATGAGGTTTGAGGGGAAGTCTATAAACACCATCTCCACACAATAGTCTATCTTTTTTCCATGGACTTTGCCTCTATTACAAACCATATTCATGACTTCCAAAAAAAATTTAAATAGAGGGGATGTAGCCTCTATGTTCTTGCAGTCCGTGGGCAAGGTCCTCGATGGAGGTTTCAAATGCATATACTATTCCTGTGAATTGCGACAACACAAGAAGAAACACATAAGAAAAATATTGTATTGGTAAGAGAATACTATTTATCACCCAGCATAACAAGATTCACTAATGACATAAGCATGATGTCACCTCTCAATGGTGTTGGTTGGACCATAGACGAAGCTACAGGTACATTGACTGAACTACTTTCTATTTGATGTGTTGCAGCACCGTGTCCTTGTCTCCTATTTGCATGCAATGCTTGATTGACAATTTCCCTACCTAGGTTAACTGTGCATTATAGATGTAGAGGCTGCAGATGTCACATGAGAGCTAGCAGGGCCACGTAGAGCAGTGTCTGGTATACTCTGGACAATGAGAGCATGCTTCAACAAATTTATTTTCAATATAAAGACTGAGCGCAAAATAATTTCATCATGAAAAAATCATAGACAACTTATGGTCACCTCATGAAACCCCTCCACTTGGGTCATCCTAACCAAAACAACTAAGTGTTGTTTTTATGATTGATGCTCGTCATCCGATACAACAACCATGTCTAGCCACCATGGACATTTTGTCTTTTCACCAGTCGAAAGAGGATAACTATGCATATCAACATTCAAAATTAGAAAATAAAATTCTTACCTTTAACATACATAGATATTATTGTTCCACGGGAACACTCACGAGAACACGGATTATAGAAGGAGGCCGGAAGCAATTAATGCGAGAGAGCAGGATTGTAGCCATGGGAACATAAAGACGCACATAATTTTTCCATATTTTTGTGCCGAAGTGCAATGTAAATCGTTTTAGGCCAATGTGGCTCTAAATGAGAATTCTAAGTGTATTGAGCAAGGCTCACTTATGGGGTTGTCTGCCCATGTGTGAAAGAGGCCTAGGGTTAGGGTTAGTGACATCTCTATAAAAGAGATGTTAGCTAAAGAAAGAGTACGTTTTTGGCCATTCTCATAAGCTATTGAGTGAAGCTCTTGAGCTCTCAAGCTATGGCAACTCTCTAACTCTCTCTCTATTGTACTCTAATGAGCATCAAGCTTCAATGAGTATAGCTCCACTTCTTTCTCTTAATCTATTTTAGCATCATTGAAGTAGATTAATCTATGATTAGTTGAATGCTTCTTTCTTTCTCTTGTGTATGCATGCTTGTAGTGTGTGTGTGTGTGTAGTCTCCATTGATGCAAGCTCTTGCCCACTTCATTAGCAATGAGTTATTCATGGATAGACTCTCTCTATGAGCTTGTGGTTTTGTGAATGTTACATTCTATGCTTGCTTAAGCTTGTGGGTTAGTAGATGCACGCTTATGGGTTTGCTGGCATAGGGAAAGCTAAGATTTAATCAATGTTTGAATGGGATTAAGAGATTGCCATGCATTGCTTGTTCTCTTGATTAGTGTAGTGGATTTAAGGGATTGAGAGATTGATTGAGGTGTTGAATGGTTGAATCGTCAAGTGGTGGTTCGTGTATATGAGCTCTCCCTCATGGGATAAGCCATCATGCACTAATCGGGTCGAGTCCTCGGATTGACATAGTGTTTCTTAACACATTTTTTGATCGGTAGTACTCTATGAGCACTATATTGCACGGTAGAGAGAACCGCTCTACAATGGTGCCGCTGCTGGGGAGCGAGTGTCTACATTAGTTGAGCACCATACACACACTACCACTCCTTGTTAAGCTCCAATCGGTTGCAAAACTGTTGGATAGGAGAGCAAGCTTTGGGACTAATTCTTGTACTTATTTAAGACTAATCTGTTGTTAAATTCTCTTTATTTGTCTTGCAATTTGAGTGCAATTGGCTAGCTACACTTCTCCCTTGAGGTTAGGACAAGGATTTAACACACGGGAAGGATTGGAGGTAGGTGCTAAACCTGCCAATTTCAATTTGTGTGCCAAAGAGAGAGGCCTGTTTTTGCATTTTTGTCATTCTATTTGAGGATATTTTTGCTGTCTGAGGTTAATTTTTACAATTTCAATTTTCTGCATGTTCGTTTTATTTTCTGTTCTTAGCTTAGTTTAGTTTTCTGCATCTTTAATTTTGTGCATTTTAGTTCTCTGTTAAACCTGCATTTTAGTTTTCTGTTAAACCTGCACCTGTAGAGAAATTGAAATCTGTACACACATGAAGACTAAACATTTTGAATTCGCTGCAAATCTCACAGCTGCACACGCATTGAATTCGCTGTAAATCTCACAACTGCACACGCATTGAGTTCACTGCACACGCACTTCAAAAAAGGGAAAAATAATAATAATAATAAAAGAAGGTGACTGTGCGTGAACAGCGCACCGCGCGGAGAGACCCACACACCGCACCATAAAGACCGCCACCGCACCGGATAAGGGAGTGCAAAAAAAAAAAGTGAAAATTTTTTTATTTTCTGTCGCAAAAAATTGGGAGGTTATCTAACTTTTTGAGAGGAATTAGAAAACACCCACCGTGGAAATTTTGGTCTCGGAACCATTTTCCCATAGTGAGTCAGTATGGGAAACTGGTAAATTTTAGGCGATTTACGATCCTAAAAAATACGCTATTGTTCAAGGGGGTTCAAAATGGGTTCTGGCAAAGTTTGAGCCAACCTGAAAATTTTTGTCCTATTTGGGGCTAAGGGATGACTATTTGACGGCCCTAGATTGTCCATAGACAATGAGCTAGTTGTCCTGGAAAGGGTATCAGATTGGGATTCGGAAAAGGTTTCAGCAATATCTATCAAATTTCCTACCGATTGGGTCTCCGGGGGGATATTGAAGACGACGCCGTGAAAAAGACGAGAGGCGGTGGCCACTGGTGAGAAAAGACTGCGGAGAGAGAGCAGTTGTAGACACTGGCGTGAAGGCCTTAGAGGTAACTGGGGCAGTGGGACAGGCCCGTGAAAAGACAAGGGGAGCGGCCTTTGCTGGAGGCTGCCTTTGTGATGACTGATAACGCCGATTGATAAGTGGAGCGAAGCCGGAGGTGTTGTCTGGCGAGGAGCTGACGACCAGGGAGCAGCGAAGAGGCAGACGGAGAGCGTGGAGAGCCAACCGTATGCAAGGACACACGAAAGCTGGGTTCGCTAGAGAGCTGTTGTTGGCGAGCTGGTAGATGGAAGTGATGTGAAGAGGCCGCCATCTTGTGTAGCAAGGCCTGGCTGGTAATAAAGAAGGGCTGGACAGAGAAAGAGAGGCTTGCAGAAGGTCATCAGTAAGGCAGGCAAGAGAAGGCTAAAGATAAGGCTAACGAATGCGAGCGATTGGAGACGCCGACATACAGGTCCAGCCAGTGATTGGAGCAGTGGGCAGAGCCAACGCAAAGTGAAGGTGTGGCTGCATTGTAGAGAGCTGGGGCTGTGGACAAAAGGTGCAAAACTGCCTTGTTGTTTTGGGGGCCGCCAGTGGTTAGCAACCAAGACAGTGGCCAGTTTTTTGTGGAGGAACAGGGCTGGTGATTGGAGCAACAAAGAGGAAGCTATATGGGCTAAGGTGATTACCGTGTATACATATATATATTGCTGGAGTGCTCTTTACCGTCATGTATTTAATCTTAGAATTAGGTCCAGATGTCGATGAGATATATTTTGAGGATCCTACACTCTTCGAAGTTGTGTTTTCCAATAGTTGCTCTAGTTATTGGTCTGTAGTAATTTATATAGATGAGGGGGAATGGGCAGATTGTGAGTGGGTTTTGGATGAGGATGGTTCTGAGGACATTTTAGATATCCAGCTATGTAAAGATGAAGATTTCTATTAAAATATAGGTTTTGGTTTGTGTTGTCTATCTGGCGTGGGAGGGTGGTGTAGAGTGAGAGAGTGATTTCTGTTTCCAGCCGGTGGGGCTGGTGGTGCCCCCATTCGGGTGTGTTGTTTCCAAGTTTGCAAGGTGGAGAGCTATAGAAGCAGTGGTTCTTTCTTCTTTTTTTCACCTCACACCATGTCCTCGTTAGCATCAATAACTTCATCATTGCATGGGAAGGCAAGACTAGGTGGTGGCAGAATGCCTTCTTTCAATGGGGTGTCAATTGGTGCAGACTTCTCGCTATGAGCTTGTGAGATCAGCTCACTTTTCATTTCCCAACTTGATGACACGTCTGGAATGGTTTCTAATGCTAGCTTAAGAGAGGTTGGGGCCCCGAGGGATAGGTGGAGGTGGGCTCTCAAGTATTGATTGAGCTTCCCTAATGAGTTGCTGATGTACAGCTAGATTGATCTTCTCCTCAACAAGGGTTCGGGTATTCCTGAAGCTTCTTGGGGGTAGCTCAGATAAAGCTGCAATGCAACTTCTATGAGCATCAATTATGGCATCTAGAGTCTCGTTTACCTTATCCACAAAAACAGAACCCCCAGAACTATCCTTGGTTGTACTAGCCTCGTCTTGTTTAGCACTAGGCCCAGGTTGAGGTTGATGCTCCTCATGCACTTCTTAGGATGTAAAAGCTTGATCCTTCATGTTTTGTTTAGAGACTTCTTGAGAACTAGTGGATGCACTCTTAGTTTGCTTGTTGCGGTTCTTTTTCCTCCTAGTGGTCCTTTTTCTATTGGAATGTAGGGTCTTGTCCACTAGATTTGCCTTTGCATCCCTAGTTCGAGGTATCTCATCAGTCTGCATTTCGGAATTTTGTGTCTATGATCTAGTCATGACTCTAAGTGGCACGACATCCTCATTCTCTGATGAAGGTGGCGATGGAACTGCCTCTACAAAGTTGAGTGAGACCTTTGGTTGAGAGGTGCCTTCCTCATGTGGTTTCAACAAACAATCCTTTGGAAAGTGTTCTACACAACACCCTAGATAGTATCTTTCAATTGGTGGAAATTGTGGGACTGTTGTGTTGGATCGAGCTCTCGGGGGGGTCACTCACAAAAAAATGTGAATATCACGTGCGTTCAACAGAAGCATATTTTTAATTTATGAAACTTACAAAAATATATTTACATAAGGGTATGATTTAAAATTTTTTAAATTTTTTTTACATATTCATAAAGAAAAGGGGATATTATATAGATAAAAAAATTCACAGATAAGGGATTTAAAATATAGGCCTTGAACGCACGCGATAGGGGTATTCTACATAGAGTGACCCCCCCGAGATCGAGCTGCTTGCCTTGGGCGATGTGGACAATCACGAGCCCAATGGGGTTCTCCGCACTCATAATAGGGGCCCATTAGTTTGGCTTCTACTTTCCTTTGCTGCCATTGTCTTGAGGGGCCTGGAGTCCTAGGTTGGTAGCCGCCTAGCAACATCAAAGAATTTTGTTCCCCCGGTTGAGGCTCCATTGCTTGGCTTGGATATGCAGGACTTTCAAAGAGATTTTCCTTGGATGAATATGATGCATATTCCTCCTCCACATAGCTTGGGTTTACCAAGTCCCTACACATATTTGAATTGTCGTAGTCAACAAACCTCACAGGAGCAGTCCCAAGAGCAGGAGGTTGAGATCCAAGTACACGTCGTGCTTACTCTTGTGCCATCGGTGGCTTACGTTCAAAATTAGTGTACTGTTGATGCATTTGTGGAGCCACTGCACCCCTTTGCTACTCACGTTCTTGTCTCATTCTTGCAATGCGAGTACATTCCTGTGTGATGTGGGTATAATTCCAAGCACAGGCCTGGCACTTCTTTGTGGGTTGGTTTGTGACTAGAGGAGAAAAGGTGTTACATTCTTTGGTTTTATGGTTACCGCCACATGCTCCACAAAGATGAGGACCTGTAGGTAGTACACTCCTCATTCGCTGGTGTTGTTGTTGTGGCTACATTCATGGGTGGGCGATAGGTTTGTCCCAATCTCCTTAGTACTAGGTTAGCTATGTGGTCTGGATTTACTAGTGCGCTAGACCCTGAACTTTGGTCATCACCCCACTGATCTCTAGGTTGCACCTCAGGGCCAGTACCATCTTGGAATTTGAAGTTATCTGTGAAATCCATAGCGTCATGGCAACACTCATTGAAATTTGTGCAGTGTGCAGTGTTGAATTTTTGAGTCCTTTTAAGAAGAGAGAAATTAATCGACTCTGGGTGGGCTTCTCATCTTCTGGGCAACGATTAATGTACTACTTCATCCTATTTACACAGTCTCTAACACTCTCAGTCTCGCCTTGCTTGAAAGAGTAGATGTTTGCTACTGTGTCATGCTGAATCTCCATCAAGGAAAAAGGAGCAATGAATCTCTCTTCCAAAACTCGTAAGAAGATTTGTCTGAAGCCTCTAGTGCCTGAAACCAAGCAAGGGCCTTTTCCCTCAAGAGTGAGCCCAAACCCTTCAATTTGCGTATAACACCATATTGGGGAATATGGGAATTTCCCAGTAGTTTGGGACATGTGGTCAAATCTTTAGATTAATCATAACTTGAATACCGTTACTCCAAATTGAGCGCTCTATAGCTCACTAGATTCCATTTTCCAAGCGCTTTCCAACAACAGGTCACATGATATGGTTTTGAGAAACTTATAGGCATGTTATCCAGGTCCCACCTTTTTAGTATTCAAAAAATGGGAGTTGGAAAATTTCCAAACTCACGAATATAGTGTTGTATGCTTGTCAGTCACTTGCTCAGCTCGAACTACTTGCCTAAATGCTGCTACATGGTCATATGGATCTCCCGACTCTTCATACTTCTTTACCAATTTCTGAAGAGTTGATGGCCTTACTCGTCTTGAATACTCATCATCAGGCCTACGGCCTCTCACTCTCATGGTTCCTCTCTTTGGTAAGGTGGTCCATATGCATCCCGAATTGGTGTGGGTCCCCTATTACCTGCCTCACCAACCCTCTCCAAAGATCCTATTACCCGCATTTCAAGAGGTGCATTTATGGGAGGCCGAGTTGGCTCCCCTACCCTCTCCAAAGATCCTATTACCCGCATTTCAGGAGGTGCATTTATGGGAGGCCGAGTTGGCTCCCCTACCCTCCGATTGTCATAGTGAGAGAAACGTTGTTGTGGTGTGATCTGTGGTCGCACTTTTGGTGTAGGATAATATCTTGGTGCTAGAGTTGGGCTACTTACAGTGGTCCACTTTGATGTTGATGGTCCCTCTCTAGTGAACTCTCTTAGGGGAGGAGCAACAGTTTCTCCAAGAAAGGCTATCTCTCCTGGTTTAGCTGTATTAGTAGAGAACACTTCCATGAATAATGGTTTAGCTCTCCTGGTTTAGCTGTATTAGTAGAGAACCCTTCCATGAATAATGGTTGTCCTCTCCACGTGAGCTCATGAATCTCCTTCCAATCTAAGGTTCGGTATTCATTGGCCCATTTGTCAATGATTCGGTTCTTGTATCCTGCAAGCATGCTAGAGAAGCTCACCAAGCTTGTACACTGGCGCCTCAGTTGTTCCACTAGCTGTCTCACGACCAGTCAAACCCTGCGCTCCAGGCCACTCTTCTCTCCAGTCGGCTCTCTCTCCTTCTCTGCGCCTGCAGAACACCCTGACTCCAAGCACAATCATCGCCAGCCTTCACTTCAGCAGAGAGGCCGTCCCTTGCAAGGCCAATCCTACCTTCTACTCGGCGACGATCCCTGTAGCGCCTGCAATCGCCACCTTTTTCTTTTTCTGCACCCCGGTGTCCAAACTTCAAGGCGGCCACTTCACTACTTCTCCAGCGCCTCGCCACCTTCTAGACCTTCATGTTGCTGGCCAACGTGTTGGCAACAACACAATCCTCCATGTGGTCTTTGTCATTGCAAGCCACGTGGATCATTGTTTATTATTATTTGTAAGGCCTAGGAAATGGCCATAATGCTTTCCACACCATGAAGATCTAACTTATGCACATATTAAATTGGCTCTCCAACCATTAATTGCCCACCTTCTTTCACACATCTTCAAATGCAACTTAGTTCCCACTCTATTTTTTAGGGACGCGCACACAATCAAAGCCATCGAGCAGCTGATATCACTTCCATCTAAGCTTACTCCGGGCAGGCAAACACTCAGGTCGAAAACAAAAGTCATCCATCCTGTACACTTGGCAATGCATTCCATAGCAAAACCTTTATTCACACCATGCATTCATATATACACGAGCCCAGAATACCTCTCAGAAAAATGCCTGATATACTTTGCCAACCCCCCCATCTGCTAGAGCATTCATGCTCAGCAGCAAAAAGCATCTACACTCATCGCACAATATGTACAATCTTATGTACAAAACTCCAAATCGCTGTCAAAAAACTCAGCCACCTGGATCAAAAGGAAACCGCTTCAATCCATCATCCACCTTCATAACATTCTTCCAATCAAGTGGCATCAAAGCACACCACACGTCAACCACATGTGCTCCAAAATCATTTTCATCCATCTCTTCATAAGCGTCCATAGTCTCTCTCCATACATCCTCATCCATAGGCGCCTGCTCTCGAGACAGACCTTGATATAGCATTTCTCCTACAATATACATTTTAGTTCTCAACACTTGCGGCATCATAACAGCTAACATCCAATTCAACAACATTTGAGAGGCCCAAGTCTCAACCTTTACATTTTCACACACAAGCATATCATCATTCTCCACCACAGGAGCATCCAAAGGTGCCTCAGTGCTCTCCAAGACAGGCATCACAACATCATCCTCCAATTCAATCTTTTCAGCATCTTTTTCAACCATGGCCTTTGTCTTCAACATCTCAGCCACATGCATAGAAGCCTTTGATACACTCACAACCATGTCTGCATCCATACAGGGAATTCCAAGCTCGCAAGCTAATTGCTCCATAGTTTCATCAACCTTCAAACTCCCAGAACACCCACTCACTTGCTTAGCTCCATTCTCTGAAGTGGATTTTACCAGGGGCACGGAAAACAACTTTAGATGCCCAAGCATCCAGAAGGAAGTTCAAACAATTGTCTCTCCTAGAAGTAAGCATACAATGAAAACCTTACCATCTTATTTGGGAGAATATGAGAATTGTTCTCAAACCTTGAGGATACCTTCCATGCATAGAAGGTTGACAAAGGAGATGGATATGGGTATCGTGCAAGCTATTTTGTCAGCACCAGTGGCTTGTACCTTACCTTTGCTTGATTTGATAAAGCTTCGACCAAAGTTGTGGAATGATATTGCCACATGTTTGTCAGAGCAAGTATTGCTACAAAAGGGTCACCATCAATGTACTATACACCCTGAGACAAAGCATGTTATGCCAGTTCCTATCAACAAAGTAGGAAAATTTTGTGAGGATGATCAGGGAAATGCTACCCTCCTATTAGAAGTGTGAAAAGTAGCTTCAACTGCAATACTTGATAGTTGCTTTGGAGTGGGCATTGTGACAAGGTCCATTTTGGAAAAGTGAGACAAACCAGCTATTAGGAGTATAAGGATGCGCTTGCAGCTAGCAGATGGAAGCTTAGAACATCCCATTGGGCTGCTAGAGAATATATTGGTCACCACATGTGGGATTGAATATGAGCACACATTTGTAGTAGTGGATTTTGGAAAGCATCTAAACTATGAAGTGATATTGGGTAGACCATTCATGTGACAATTTCAAATGATTCAAGATTGGGGATACAATTATTTGTACCTCCGACATGATTCTGTCATCACAAGGGTCAACCTAAAGAATCACTCATATCGTGATGTAACGCAGTCTCTAATAGATGAGTTTGATTTTGCTTCATCTGAGGGCTCAAGAGTTACATTGTCAGATGGGCGAGAAGATCTGTGGATGTGTGGAGCCTCATGTAAGGATTTCAACACTGAAAGACTTAAGGGTAATCGAAGTGTATCAGATGAGCCATACATTCCACAACCCTTCCCTGAGCACTTAATTGATCCCCTAGAATGGAGTCATGTCCTTGCAACATTATCGACATGTGCCTTACCTAAGCCAATTCAATTTTGTGACTCAGATGGATATGACATTATTCCTATATGAATGGTACAACCATGTGACCTTCTAGATGATTTGTACTATGGGGTTGCATCCCAGCACTGCATGTAGAGGAAGCCTCAGTGGAGGATTTAACACTCGAATCGGCTAATGATGCTGATAAGGAAGACGGATGGGACTCTGATTTTTATGATGATGTGATAATCCTCTAGGAAGAGTTAGGAAAGGCATGCCTACTCTTGAGAGGAAGGGAGGAAGGGATAGAGATGCCTCGAAGCCGACCCAAACGTAAATGTTGTAAGAGCCATAAGAGAATCCGTAAACAAGATGAGAGGGAACGACGTGAGAGAATACAAAAAGAAAACGAGGAGTTTAAGAATGAACACTCTCGACCACCACCTCACTTCTCAGGAAAGAATGGATATCTATACTATGTCCAAGCACAAGATAGTATCAAAGACCAAGTAAAACGATCAGATGGATTCCAACCAGGAGAAAAGCTAAAAACTGTTAGCAAAAATCACAAAAAAACAAAGAGACCAAAACAAAAACTCAAGTCTCAAAGAGAGTGTCGGAAGTGCAATGATAACGGTTGAACAAAAAACGCTGATGCAAGATTGCAAAAAGAGAGCTCAAAACCGCATGGTCTTCAATTAGTGATGACTCAAGTGGACAAGAACAAGGTCTCAATGTTCCCCCCAACTTCACACAGTACACTCTTCAAGATTGAAAGATTGTTCTTCAACAGCCCATGTGACAAAAGCCAAGCATGCTAGGGGTTTCATATGGTGGTCCAGAAGATGCAAAAAAATTGATATCGCTAAGCCAAGAGAAGAGCCTCACTATGTGTGGATTGCCACAGACTTGTCCTTAGATGAGGAGAAGTTATTAATTCAAACAATAAAGGAGTATTGCGATGTTTTTGCTTGGAGTTATAAAGACCTCAAAGGAGTTGATCCAAGCATATGTCAACATACAATTCCATTGCGAGAGGATGCAAAGCCTTCCAAGCAACGTCGTTATACTTACAATGAGAATTTTGCACGAAAGATAAAAGCAGAAATAGACAAGCACTTAGAGGTAAAATTTATCTATGAGATTGAACACTCTAAATGGGTCTCCCCTATTGTAGTGGTGCCCAAGAAAAATGGAAAACTTCGAGTATGTGTAAACCTCAAGAAGGTAAATGCAGCTACTGTACGTGATCATTACCCACTTCCAATCACGAATCGTGTTTTGGAACGTGTTGCAGGGAAATAGGCATATAGTTTTTTGGATGGATTCTCCGGTTACAATCAAGTGTCAATTGATCCGAAGGATCAACACAAGACAACCTTTGCAACTGAAGATGGCATCTTTGCCTATCGTGTTATGCCATTTGGTCTAACAAATGTACCTGCAACCTTTCAGCGGTTAATGAGTCATGTATTCAAGGAGTACCTTAGGCTATTTCTTGAGATCTTCATGGATGATTTATGTGTTCACTCACAAGAGCGTGATGATCATATAGAACACCTTAGACTTGTGTTTTAAAAGTGTCAAGTTTATCGTATATGCTTGAATCCTGACAAGTGCAAATTCATGGTAAGACAAGGGAAGATTTTGGGCCATATTGTTTCTCGCAATGGTATTTCAACAGATATGGATAAAATTGATGTCATTGTCTCATTACCTCGGCCTATCAACCCTAAAGGGGTACAAATATTCATGGGACATTATGGCTATTATCTCGATTCATCTACATGTACGCTGTCCTAGAGCCAGACCATTATATGCTCTTCTTGTAAAGTTTAATTGGACTGACGAGTGTGAGGAATCCTTTGAAAAGTTGAAGCAAGCATTAGTGTCTGCACCCATCTTACGAGCACCAGATTGGAACCAAATCTTTCATGTCTATATTGATGCTTCAAACTTTGCAATTGGATGTATTTTGGCTCAATCGGGAGAACATAATAAGGATTTTCCAATGTCATATGCTAGTCGACAGTTGAACAATGCTGAGAAGAATTATACCACGACAGAAAGAGAAGGTTTGTCCATGATATATGCAGTGAAAAAGTTTCGCCATATTTTTTGTGGACCTATGGCGACCATTCAAGTTAATCTCAGGGAGATTATATCGTCAGGGTAATGATGGAGTGTTGCGGCTTATACCTAACCCTGACCAATATGAGGAGATCTTGGAATGGGCACATGAGGGTATTGGTGGAATCCATGCATCAACTACTACTTGTGTGCGACGTATAACTCAGGATGAGCAATGGTGGCCTACCATGCATGCGGATGCTGAAAAATTTGTTCGTAACTGTGCTTCATGTCAAATTCAACAACCAATTCATAATGTCACATTATTCCAAATTTCAACTACACCAAGTTGGAGCAAGTATATTGTGGACTATCTTAGCATGGTCATACGGATCGAACAATTCCTAAATATCGAAAGCATGCTATTAAAGTTGAAGCGGCCAACTCTATGCTGATAGAGGGCCAACTCTACAAGAGGGGCAAGGATGGCAACTTGTGCATGTGTGTATGTGAAGCTGACTACTTGAAAATCTTGACTCATGCACATGGAGGTGTTGGGGGTGGACACTTTTCGGACAATACCACAGCTAAGTTGATAGGTGTTATGGCATAAATAACTACATGTTTGGACATTAAAGCATGCAAGTTAGTTAATTTGTGATGTAAAATCTAATCAAATTCTCTCAATATTAAGAAAGAAAGCTACATGCACACACAATACCATAATCCGCCCATGGGGAATGAAGATATTATACTTGAGTCATTGAGATTTATAGATTGGTATTTATCAAGAGACTAAAAATTGGTTTTTTACAACTATTTTTTGAATGAAGGGAGAATGGTAGTGGTACCATTCTTCCTCGATTTTAGGTATAAGAACTTAGAAAATACAAAATGATTTCTAGCAATTGTTCTTGAACATATGTACAATACTTATTATTAGAAAATTGGTTTAGGTACACCCACTATGAAATGCAATTTTTGGTAGAATGAGTTGTCATCATCTCAAGAGTTTTTGTGGTGAACACCATCAAAATATTAGATCTAAGAAGTGTTGTTCTACAATTGTCACATTCAAATAGTTTAATAAATGGTCATGGTGTCGTTCACCTCATTGGATGACCTTATTGTTAAGGGTTGGATAAAATTGTATAAAACATACAAATTTAAAATGTATAGACTGGTATGTCTACTATCATACTAGGGAAGACTCGTAGGGTGTTGTTCTCCCATCCTTAACTTAGTTTTGAGAGAGATTTTCATTCTCCACTTTTGTCCACTAGAATGGAAGGGTTTAGTACCCTCTATCATTGACGTGGTGCTATTCTCCAATCTTCTTGGAAAATTTGATTTTAGTGGTCAAAGATGGATTTGGTACCATTCTCACCTCATTAAGGGAGATAGTAGCTCCATTACTTGGAGAAAAAAAGTCATTGTGTCGTTCTCTCCTTGAAAATTTTGGTTTGAGATGAAAATTAAAGGGAGAATGGCAGTGCTGCCTTATCCCCTCCTCCCTAGAAATTCTCCCTCTTGTATAAAATGGAGGAAGAATGGCAATGGTGCCATCCTCCTTTAATAATTAAACTTTCCAAGGGAGAATAACAGTCGTGCCTGGTTTAGTGCATTATATTTTGGCAATAGTAAGACACAAAGTAGAAACAAACTAGATATTTATTGGAATATTACTTACATATCTCAATTTTAAAAAGACATTTATGAATGGACTCTTGTTATTACTTCATTGTCTCAAATTAAACATAACAAAGATTCATATGTCTTCAATTGTAACATTAAAAGACATCAAACGATTTATACATACTTAGATAAGAATGTCCAAAGTCAAAGTTGTTATTAACAAAAAAATATAATCCATAACTTCTAAATTACAACTTGAAGGATAAAAAATGAGCTATTTGTGAGCACCTTCAATGTTTACAATGAAAAAAGTATTTCTCACACAATTAAACATTTTGTTTTGAAAAGACACAAAAGCATTTATATTCAAAGTGTAAGATTACATTGGCACAAAACACACAAAAAATGACATCTAGTAATGAATGAAAAAGTATTCATATTGTTATGTTATTAATCAAACTCATAGTCTGCGAAAAGCTCATCACCTATACAAATATCATCTATGGTTTCAACATAAATATTACCATATTTTGCAATGTCTACATAGTCCATAGAGAGGTAATAAGGTGATAACTCAGGAGAAAATACATAACATACATTGGGATTGATGCTTTAACTACTAATATTGATATACCCTGCCACATTGCCATTTCTAACATCACCAGCATACTTCTTTATCCTTGGATTAACTTTACACATATTTTTCCAATATTTATATCAATATTTATCCCCTCCATAATGAAGGATGCTTGTCCCTCTCTTGATATAACTATGTGAAAAAAGACCAAGTCTAACACCTATTATGGTAGACTCCCAGACCTCAAAGTTGATGCTCTAGATTTGAATCACTTTCATGACTGGAATAGGAAATGTTGTTATTAGAAGTGGATCACATGACAATAAATATCTACTCAAACATGTTGATCTCCACCCCTTTACATCTGTATCATCCTGAAAGTAGCACTAAGAATAAGATCTCATATTAGTCATCAAATAAACATATGAGATACAAATAGATAAAAGAATACAATATTTATACCATGAGAAACCATGTGTAATCCTTAAAGACTTTATTTAATCCTTTAATTTGCAATGTGTGGCTTGATAACTTTTCCTTTGAATCCTAGTTGCTCAGATAGATGAATAGCTTGAATATCTTTCATCTTGGATACGAGAGGTGAATCCCTTAAAAGTCTTAGCTGTGATGAATTGAGTGGAGGACCAAATGTTGCACCACCTAAATCTCTCTTATTGGTTAGAGGTTTTGTTAGTTGGGATGAAATAGGAAGGATTCCTGTTCTATACTTTGATGTTGAGCATTGATGATTATGCTCAACCCATTCCTCTCAACAATTAACACTATCCCAATCAACATGGCCTTCAGACACAAGTAATTGTCCATACCGGTTAGTCTCTATCACACTGCGCACATCACTAGCTTCATTAAGATGTAGCAAGTAAGGTAGCAACTCCCCTAGAAGAAGGATGTCATCCCTATCTTGAACGTTAAAAGTATGGGGAGCAATGCAATTTGATGGCGGATAGAGACAAGCCTTGTAAGGAGAGTCATGAATAAGTATGGTCCTTCTAGCATCACATCCAAATACTTTTGAGATTTTTGCCAAGGGTTTGAATTGTGTGTCAACATTAGGCTTATTAAGTCAGATGATTCTCTTCTCATTTCTTGACTCCATATCACAAAGAAAGGGAGGCTCTCCTTTGCATAGAGTTGCAAGTTTTCTATCATCTCAAGAACATTGTGTTATTTTGTTGTTGACCAAATACTAACATTAAATCTTTCAAGCAATTCTTTTAGAAATTCAATGCATCTAGGCCAAAGAACCATAAATCTTATGTTGACACATTATGGAGGGGTGTATCTGTGACGACTTAAATGAACAACGTGTCAATAGTAAGCCATTTAGGTCCAGTATTACAGAAATCCTTATCATATCAAAACATAATGTAATTGGAGGTGGATCTTGATTGTCATCAAAATTGCTTTCTCTCGACTCCTCCAAAGATCTTTATTCATCTATCCTTATAGTAGAAGTACTCTCCAAATTACATGCATCGTGTAAGCCACTTGTCAAGGCCTCACATCCCATCATCTCCTATACTTGTAGCTCCCATTCCAAGGCAATGGGATGTGAGGCCTTGGCGGATAGATAGTTATGATAACACAAAGTTAGTGAGTATTTTTATGTGTATTTAACTAAATATTTTTAATATTAAAATTCAAAGAAATGAACGGCACAAGTAATGCTATTGATATAATAAAGAGAGATGGAATGGGAGCTACAAGTATAGGAGATGATGTAGCAGTGAGGGATGCCATTGCCAAGGCCTCACATCCCATCATCTTGAGGATTAGAATGGCACCACTACCATTCTCCCTTACTTTTAGGGAAGAATGACAGTGGGTTCCATTCTCAAGTCCTCCCATCACCTTGAAGGGGAGAATGGCACGACATGCCATTCTCCCTTACATTCAAGAAATAATGGTAGTGGTGCCATTCTCCCTTACATTCTATGAAGAATGGTAGCGGTGTCATTCACAAGGCCTCCTATCACTTCATGGGGAGAATGGGACCAGTTCCATTCTCTCTTACATTCAAGGAATGTAAGCACTTGGTGCCATTCTGAAGGCCTCACATGCCATCATCTTGAGGTTAGAAAAGCACCACTACCATTCCGTGTGAGTGTGAATGAACTTAAGGTCCACTAGCTCACCTATTTAAAGGTGGAGCTATGAGGCATTTTGTATTGAGCAAGGCCTAGTTGTATGCATAAACAACTTAATAAGCAAGATATTGTTCTTGTATTTTGTGAGCTCTTTTCCTCCACACACTTGATCTTTTCTCAACATGGTATCTAGAGCTTGGTTGATTAGAACCACTTGTGGTGTAGAATAGGTCAAAAATCTTCACTTTTTCTTATCTTTCCTTGTGTGGAGCTCAACCCCCTGCTGGTGGAGGCCCTCCAGCAACTTGTGGAGGCCATATCTCGTGGAGATTCCTTCAAGGAAGATGTAGAGGACACCCGGGTGCTTCTGATCGTACGGCCAATTAGCTTATTCATCGCTCATCCGCCGCCGCATTACCTCTGCAGCAAGTCGGCAGCGTTTTCTCTGAGCAGCGCTGGCCGTACAGCCATACGCCGGCTATAGGCCACCATTTGGCATAAGGCTTAAGGGCTTTGTTAGCCCACTCAATGAGGAGTCTACAGCTCAAGTTTGAGCTTCAACAACGCACTAACGCACCGGCTGCAGACAAAAGACCAGGCGCCTCTTCTCTTTCTCCATGAAGCTTTCCATTAAAGCTTCATAAGTGAGTTTTTCTTGCTCAAATCACTTCCTCCCTTGCTCTAATCATCCAAGTGATGATGTGAATGTTTGTTGCTGAGCTTTCTCTTGATTTTGAACAGTGGCCATCCACATGAGGCATCCATAAACCTCATTCTCATCAAGCTCGTGCATCAACATCAACTTTCAAGCTTTCAAAGCTTTCAAAATGTGCTTATGAGTACTAATAGTGTTGCTTAACATTAATTAATCTGTTAATCAAGAAAAGGGAAGTTATTATAAAGTGTTCTTAAACACTAATGGTGAATTAATCACCAAAATGAGTGTCATTTGACACTAAAAATGTGCTTTTACGCACTAATTGTGTTTTCTACACACTAATGGTGATCTTAATCACCAATCAAAGTGTTCTTTAACACTAATGAAGCTAATCCCCATCAAAATTAGTAATTAAGCACAAATCTTAAGTGTTAAACCATAAAAATTACTATTTTAATCTCCTATTTATGCAACATTCTCAACTTGATTAGGGTTGTTGCACTCTCATAAGCCTCTCTCTTTCTAATTAAGCCTAAATATCATAAATTTCTAGTTTTTTTCTTCTTCATAATCAGCCCATTACTCACTCATAATCTCTTTCAATACCCAATGTCAAAGGACAACACACAAATCAAAAAGTTCTCGGGAGAGGGCTTCCACACTTGGCAAGTCCTTGTCAAGTACAAGATGATGTCCAAAGGCTTTTGGCCATTCATCTCAGGCACCAAGGTTATTGATCGAACAAAGGCTGAAGATGTTGAAGATGATGAGAGGGCACAAGACATCATGATGCTTCATCTTGATGAGGCACTCATCCACCATGTGGACCAGCTTCCGACTGCAAAGGAGAAATGGGATGAGCTTGATAAGCTCTATGGAGCTCGTGGTAAGAATTCCAAGATCTCACTCAAAATCAAATTTTTTAGCTTGGAACTCAAAGAGGGAGATGGCATTGGAGCCTTAATCTCTCACTTGAAGGGCCTTATTGCTCAACTTGCATCAGTGAATGTGAGAATGGATAAAGATGATGCAGTGGTTGTTTTGCTCAAAGCAGTCAAAAAGGTGTACCCCACTTTAGTCACCACCCTGAAGAACATACCTAATCCCACCCTCGAAGGAGTCATTCAATCTTGTCTTGATGAAGAAAAGAGGCCAAAGGAAGGAGCTTCATCTTCAAATGCAACCACTTCATCGACTATCGAGTACGCTTTGTCACATCAAGTGGTCAAAGTAAGATGTGCCCATTGTAAAAAGGTGGGACATTTGGCAAATAATTGTTGGATCAAATATCCCAATAAAATGAAATGTAATAAGTGTAATAAATGAGAAATATCACATCTAAATTTCCTAACAAAGAGTGAGAGGGTGTGAGTGTGAATGGACTTAAGGTCCACCAACTCACCTATTTAAAGGTGGAGCTATGAGGTATTTTGTATTGAGCAAGGCCTAGTTGTATGCATAAACAACTTAATAAGCAAGATATTGTTCTTGTATTTTGTGAGCTCTTTTCCTCCACACACGATCTAGCATGAGCACCACGTTTTCTCAACAAAGGGGAGAATGGCATGACATGCCATTCTCCCTTACATTCAAGGAAGAATTACAGTGGTGCCATTCTCCCTTACATTCTTGCAAGAATGGAAGTAGTGTCATTCTCAAGGCCTCCTATCACTTCATGGGGAGAATGGCACCAGTGCCATTCTCCCTTACATTCAAGGAATGAAAGTGGTGCTATTCTCAAGGCCTCTCATCCCATGATCTTGAGGGGGAGAATGGCACTAGTGCCATTCTTCCTTACATTCAAGGAACGGCAGTCGTGCCATTCTCAAGGCCTCACATCCCATGATCTTGAGGGGTAGAATGGCACCACTACCATTACCCCTTACCTTCATGGAAGAATGGCAGTGGCTTCCATTCTCAAGTCCTCCCATCACCTTCAAGAGGAGAATGGCATGACATGCCATTCTCCATTACAGGAAGAATGCCAGTGGTGCCATTATCCCTTACATTCTAGGAAGAATGGCAATGGTGCCATTCTCAAGGCCCCCCATCACTCATGTTAAAGGGGAGAATAACACCACTACCATTCTTCTTAAATGCAAGGAAGAATGGTAGTGGTGCCATTCTCTCTACTCTGATTATAATGAAAGCATGAAGCATAGCTCTGTTTTGTTTGGTGTATTATCATTTTTGGGGAGAACGCTAGTGGTGCCATTCTATCCGCAATCACAATATCATTTTTGGGGAGAACGCTAGTGGTGCCATTCTATTCGCAATCACAATATCATCTTATTAAAGGACCCATTTCCTATTGAATATTTTTGTTTGAGATGAGAAAGGAAGTGGTTGCATTATCATTGGGGGGAATGGCAGTGGTGCCATTCTTGATAAAATGCAAGCAAAGTGATGAGATAGGGTGGATCAAATGCAAGTATCAATATCATTAGCATGTAATTAAGATGATGATTAAGACAAGATTAGTGAGCAATAAAGCTAATAGGATAATGTAGGCATGGATTCTCAAAAACCAACAAATACTCATTAGGCCAATGCCTCAATTTATAGGGTTTACATCTACAAGATGCCAAGCATCTAATCCCACCGATTTCTCCTTGATTTGTGCCACCTCCCCTATATCTGGGGGCACCTTTTCCTAAAATCTTGCCACACCCCTATCTTCACTCGTGCTACCCTTGATTCTCTCATCAGTAGATTCCTCTCACCTTTTCACTACTACCCACTTAACTACAGACTCCCTTTTATAGCCTCTTGCTAAGGGCTTGTTCCTGCACACACCCATTCACTTGTATATTTCAACACCTCCCCCCTTAAGTGAATAACCTAGCACACATGGACCTTATACCAAGTTTCTCTCTTACTTGGTGGTCCGCGACTAGTGCCTCAAGTCCCTAATTCATAATCCTTGTCACTCTCGCTCTATGTGTCCAAGGCTACTATAAGTGCCCGTGACCTTGACTAAAGTGCTCACACATACATCTACCACATGGGCTACATCATAGGTGGCTCAGAGGTGGTTTTACTCTATCAGGGCAGGTTACATTGGGTTGTGGGGTTTCTCTCTCTTTCTCTCTCAGGAGTCAGAAAAGATGTCTTGACTCCTCTTCCTTTTAGGAGTCTCCATGAAATTTGCCAATGCCAATTCTTCTTCATTGGGTTTGCTGTAACAGTATCTAGGCATGTGTTATGGCTTCCCACAGTTGTGGCAAGCGAAGGTCCTTCCTCCTCCCTTGCCTCTTCATGGTCCTCCTCCTTGTGAGAATCCTCCTCGGGTGTAGAATGCTCTTTCCTCTCCAGTTGTTGGGTGCTAGTTGTGGCTTAATTCTTTTGTATTTTTTCAAGTGTGTGGTTAGAGGTTCACTTTCCTGCATGTCAAGTTTGTATAATTGCATTAGTGGATTTATCTTTAATTTTTTTTCCTTGAGTGCCAAATAATTTATTAAGTTCATCCCATGCATCTTTAGCCCGTTGTATCCTTGCAATGTGGTGAATGATTTCATCATTTAAACTGAGTGCAATGAGTCCTAATGCTTTCTCATTCATGTTCATCCACTCATTCTCCCCATGCTCCTCTGGACATTCATCTCTTCCCTCAACTAGCCCCCATAGATTTTTCCTCACGAGCAAATACATGGTCTTTGTTTGCCATGTATGAAACTGCTCTCCATTAAATTTAGCTTTTTCTTGTGCATTGCTCATGAATGATGTGAAGGGAGTATTACCTCTTGATCTAATTCAAGATTGAAGAGAAGTGTCTACCCTTTTAAAACTCAAATCTGATTTATAATGATGATTACAACAAGTTTATCAGCATAAATTCACCCAAAATTACATAAAGCCAAGGGTAACCCATCTGTACTGAATGGTTGGGATATCAAACCATCTCTAAAGTTCAATCTAAAGTGATAGGGATCTGTATTAGATACCCAATGGTAAATTTGGACCATCAATTGTACCAAAATATAGTGATTAGTGGTGATTAATCATTGATTAGTGAAATAATCCCTTGTTTTGTGTGTAAAAAATAGAGTGTGCAGGGAGGCCAAATGTGGTGCCTTAGAGTTCAAATGAGCTCACATCCTTTCAAAGGCATCAATAGCAGTTAGTCTAGTAGAGGATCAAGCCAAGAAAAAAAATGTTGACCAAACATTAAATGCTTAATCTCTGTTTTACCAAAGTCTCTTACACATTTGATGTAGAGTTTGATGCCACGTCTCCTTGAGGAATTTCACAAATCTGAGATCACCAGTATGTAGAGCACCCTTGAAAACTTTTGGACTAAGTTGAATTAGACTAATTCCATTGGTATAAGTGTTGATCTAAGTTTTTCTTCAAAAATGGAGCATGGATAAAATCGCGATTTTCTACATACTTGTGCGGCCGTTTGACATTTTGATTCAATAAGATGATGCTTGGGGGTTGTGGCTAGCTATCACTAAAATCTCTTGAGACAATTTTGAGGCTCGAGGGAGAGGGAGATCCTCTACCAGCTGGGGGTGCAAAGAATGGTTGAAAAAGAGGCTTAAAAAGTGATTATCTCCTACTTATGATTAATACAGTGATTAACAAGATAATTAGGCTCAAAAATTGGATGAATCCTAAGCTTGGTCTTGATAACATGATAAAATTCAAGCAAAGTGATGAGCTATGGTGGATCAAATGCAAGAATCAACATCATTAGCATGTAATTAAGATGATTATTAAGATGAGATTAGTGAGTAATTAAGCTAATAGGATAATGTAGGCATGGATACTAAAAAACAAGAAAATAATAATTAGGCCAATGCCTTAATTTATAGGGTTTACATCCAGAAGATGCCAAGCATCTAATCCCACTAATTTTTCCTTGATTTGTGCCACCTCCCCTACATCTGGGGACACTTTTTCCTAGAATCTTTCCACACCCCTATATTCACTCATGCTACCCTTGATTCTCTCATTAGTAGATTCCTCTCACCTTTTCACTGCTACCCACTTAATTACAAACTCCCTTTTACAGCCTCTTACTAAGGGCTTGTTCCCACACACACCCATTCACTTGTATATTTCAACAATTCTCCCCCGAACCAAAATGCCAAACCATTACCATCCCCTTCTTGGAAAATTAGTTGTAGTATATGGTAATGTAGGAGAAAAGAGTGGTACTAAGATAATGGGGAGGGTTGATACATTATCACATTCATACAGATTTTCTATCATAAAATAATCATGTCTTTCGCAACACACAAATAAAAAGAGCACAAAGTATAAACAAATAAGATATTTCTTGCAAGTTTTTACTTACATATCTCAACTTAAAAAAGACATTTATGAATGGAGTCTTGTTAGTATTCCACTATCTCAAATTAAGTATAACAAAGACTCACATGTATTCTATTGTAACATAAAAAGACAAAAAAGGATTTATACAAAGATATGAATGTGACATAGTGAAAGTTGTATTTTAAAAAAAATCCAATACTTCTAAATTACAACCTAAAGGATAAACAATAAACTTTTCATGAGAACCTTCACTGTGTGCAATGCTTGTGCATTGTGGTACTTTAGCAAGATTATCTTTCGTTAAAGGCTCCAAGGGGTATTTTGGTGGAGATTGGTCATAATCTTCATTTGCCTCTTCTGCCACAACCTAACGTGAATCAACCTTCTTGATGCCTGCCCACTCCTGAAGCTCTGGATCTTTTGATACAAAATTCACACAATTTTTATTGGTCATCACTAAAGAAACCACTTTTCTGTGGTTTGCCAAAGACCTCAATGAGACCCACCCACACCACTGAAGATATCAACAACATGCTGATCTTATCTACATAAGTTGTTGATGCATTCACCTATGACATTGTCTTTTAGATGACCTTGTGCATCCTCCATATCTTTGGTATCATATTGAACTCCTATTAAATTATATGGTTGGGTGGCTTTTAGCATGTGCTCGTATCCAGTATAGCTTTCTTTTTGGCTACATAAGGTAAGCACAATGAATGTCTCTGTGTTTCCCATGAAGGGGGCCTTGTGTGGATTGATTATTCCTACAAATCTTTTGGACCATCTTGCATTTTTCAGATTTATCAATTGCCTCAAATTGATAAGAGATAGTAGAATGATTTGTTTTGGGACTAATGTAGCCTCCATCAAGCCCTTAATCAGCATTCCAAACCTATCCACATTCCATTTCACATCATTGGCTGGACTCATGGAGGTGTCAAGAACACATAACCCAATTGGAGAAAGCTCTCCATGGAAGTGACGTGCAAGAAATACTTGACCCTCCATCTCCATATTAAACATGCAAACCGTGCATGGAAAACAAGGCTCGAAGGCAGAGATACCGTCTCTTGCATTAATGATCCATTCCACATATCTCACAGCTACAAGAGGGAACTTGGGGGTTGCCTTTCCTACTTGTAATTTGTCCTTCAACCAAGGTTCACAACATGTATGCAAGCACTCATATTTTTCCTTGCCAATATGATAATATTCTGCAAGCTCATGCCATTGATTAGACACCTTCGATGAGCATTTTGTGTTGAGCACCTTTAGCAATTCTTCTTGCATGACCTTATCTTGCTTCATCGTCAGTGCCCTCTCTGTAATGTCAAGAACATTTCTATCTTGTCTCTGGACTTGAATATTATAATGGTTCCTCAATGCACCTGATATTCTCTTCACGCAAGCCCAATAGGCACCTCATATTAGTTATGGTTGGCAACGGCCCACCAAGTTTCCTTCAAAATGTGTATCCACCTCTCATATATGTCAAGAGAATATGTGACCATGTGTGTATCCTTGGTCGTAAAATCATTACTCTCCTGGATACACTACTGATACAAAAAACAAAAGATATATAAGACACATGCAATCTTAACACCTTAAAATTTTATAAGCATAATGACACCATTGCCATTCTCCATTCATAAGAATCCCAATGGCACGAGAAGAGAATGGCACCACTGTCATCCTTCCCTTAGTAATAGTTTGGGGAAGCATGGTAGTGGTGCCACTCTTACACATTACATTGCTTGGAAGGTAGAATGGCAGTGGTACCATTCTCTCCTCAAACCATTATTACAAAGAAGGAATGAAACCACTTCTATTCTCCCCTCATAGCAATCTTACCAAAGGATAATGTAATCCTTCCTAAGAGAGAATGGCAGTGGTGCCACTCTTCCACATTACATTACTTGGAAGGTAAAATGGCAGTGGTACCATTCTCTCCTAAAATCATTCATACCAAGAAGGAATGGCACCACTGCCATTCTCCCCTCATACCATTCTTACCAACAAGGGATAATGGTATCCTTACTAAGAGAGAGAATGGAAGTGGTGCCATTCTCCTATCAAACAAATGTAGGCAGGGGAATGGCAGTGGTGCCATTCTCCTTTAGCACAAGGAGAAGATATCACTTTACAAAAAAGAAAAGATATCAAAATGTTGATTTAAAAAGGTTTTTACTTACATCCCAACTTAAAAGATTTTTATGAACTTTTACTAAGCCTTGTGGTGGATTTGGTGGCTCTCCAAATGACATCCACTGTGCTCAAAGATGTTGCAAGATGTTGATATAGTCTTGATTCTTCATGATAGTTTATGATTTTATGTTGGCCATGGCTGATATTTTGCAACGTGCCTCCATAGGAACATCCACCATAATGCGAGCCTTTCTTCTTGTATAAAATCCCCTTTACTTAGCCCATTGTTCCCCTTCACAATTATTCAAGAATCCTTTTGTAGCATATATAGAATGTTGCCCAGTAAGAATCCAATATTTGTATTCCTTTAGTTTTTACTTCTTCACATCATGCTTAAGCATATGAGTTTTTGATCCCTTTTCCTCATGGAAGGGCATGAGGTATGCACAGGTGTCTGGTATTTTTGACATCAGTGTAAAGCTTTGGACAAGTTCATTTACGTAATTTACTGTCAAAGTCCTGTATACATATTGACTAGGAGCCTGCAAACAATTAAATAAAGAAATCATCACCTCGTAATTGAGGCCAAATGGAAAGTATTGACCATACTCCATTAATCTTGTCATGCGTGCATCCTTCTTCTCCAACTTCTTCTCAATTGCTTTAAAATCCACTTCATGTGATGATGGTTGCTATAAAACCATGGCATGCGATGATCCTGCTTCTTCCACCCTTGTATCTTCTTGCTCTTTTTTTGCCTTTCCTTCCTATGTTGAATCTCTTCCTGTCCCTGACTTCTAACTTTCCCCATCACCTTCCTTCATACCTTTGTCTCCCCACTTCTCTCCCCATACTTCTTAGCCTTCTTTGGTATCTTCTTTGATTTATTTCCCTTGACTACAGTCTCAAAATTTTTGAGAAGTTGATCGATGTTGTATGTATCTGATGTACACCACCCTCTACTTGTCATGCTATCTTCCTTGGCAGATTTCATCCTCGCATTCATAGCATGAAGGGTCTAACTAATATATTGTTCCTCCTGATGCATACAAATTTATGCAATGTATATCCGATTTTCCTACATCACCTTCTTGTAGTTGACTGACTTGTCCCACATCATTATACTCACCATGTTGTGATACACAAATAAGTGAATACGGTGTAGTTTTTGGAGAGCACTGTTGTAATTGTCAAGGTACTATCCTTTAGGATTTGAGACACCATCCACATAAGAAACTTCTAAGCATTTCCTCATTGCTTTAGTTGCCCTCGACATATCTATTCAAAAAAATGAAAAACATAAAAATAATAAGATCATTGTAACACTTATAAACTAAATAACATTAAAATATGAAGAAGATTGAATATGAGATCTTTGTATATGACATTCTCAAGTCCTACCATCACCTTGAAGGGGATAATGGCACGACATGTCATTACCCCCTTACATTCAAGGACAAATGGCAGTGCTGCCATTCTCAAGGCCTCCCATCACTTCATGGGGAGAATGGGACCACTGCCATTCTCCCTTACATGATTCAAGGACTGGTAGTGGTGACATTATCCCTTACATTCAAGGAATGGTTGTAAGATTCCTCTCCCAACCCCTTTTTGATGTCTAGTATATTCCCCTGTAATCAATTCCTTTTCTGACATATAAGAAATCTTGTTTGTGACTGTTTTAACCTAGAGAGAGAAAATATTCTAGAGAGAGAATATTCAGATTTTGAATATTTCAGGATAGAAAAATATCTCTTATAATTCAGATGAGTTCCCCTGAAACAAAAATTTAAAAAGAATTTTCCAATGTGCAATTGGAATTAATTGGAAAGAGGTATAAAGAACCTTAGCCTAAGAGTCTAGATTTTCATAAATCTTTAGACTATGGTCCAATTAAGGTTCCTATGGGCCAATAGCATCAATCCATGTGTAGGGAGGAGATAAATCCAAATTGTAAAAAGAAAATACCCAAAAATGAGTAAATGCTCACATGAGGTGAAGAGTTGAAAATGTACAAGGTTTATTAGTAAAAAACTATGAGCAATATTAAAATGATTCCATTATGACTCATATGTAAGGAAGGAGAGTTCTTTAAAGGAGGTGCACATTTCACATAAGATGAAGAGTTGAAAATGTACAAGGTTTATTAGTAAATAAACACATATGTAAGGAAGGGGAGTTCTTTAAAGGAGGTGCATATTTCACATAAGATGAAGAGTTGAAAATGTACAAGGTTTATTAGTAAAAAAACTATGACACATATGTAAGGAAGAGGAGTTCTTTAAAGGAGGTGCATATTTCACATAAGATGAAGAGTTGAAAATGTACAAGGTTTATTAGTAAAAAACTATGAGCAATAAAATTTTGACACATATGTAAGGAAGGGGAATTCTTTAAAGGAGGTACATATTTCACATGCTTGAATGAGTTTTAAACTCAAAAATAATGTGATATTTTTATCTCTCATCTCTCTTGAACCAAACCAAATCAAAATGGAACCAAACCAAATCAAAAAGTAACCAAACTAGGTCCAAATCTAGTCCAAATTCAACCAAACTGACTTGGAAAATTCTAGAATCAGTTTGTTTGGTTAGGAGCTCAAATTTTCCTATAAATAGAAGCCTCCCCTTGTTGAAAAAAATATAATGTCTTATGCATTGTTACTCTACTCCACCTAAGCCAAAATATAGTCTCTTATGCTTTGTTACTCTACTCCACCTAAGCTAAAATATATAGTGTCTTATGCCTTGTTACTCTACTCCACCTAAGCCAAATTAGATAGAGTCTTATGCCTTGTTACTCTACTCCACCTAATGCCAAATTAGATAGTGTCTTATGCTTTGTTACTCTACTCCATCTAAGCCAAAATATATAGTGTCTTATGCTATGTTACTCCACCTAAGCCAAGAACTGTGAATTCTTTAATAATTCACTAGTTTTTGACACTTCTCTCTTTCTTCAATCCCCATTGGTGGCTCCATCAACATACTAAACCAATTGATTGGTTGGGGGCCTCTACCGTGAATAAAGAATCAAGCAAATCATAAGGTAAGTATATTGAATTTTTATGATTTCTCAATGATTCTCTCTTCTCAACCCCTCTCAAGCTTGAGAAGTTTAATTGGTATGGTTTTTTTTAAAAAGCTATTGAAGTTAATTGGTGAATAGTAGTGAAGAGTTACATAATTTAATAAATGCTATAGAAGTTAATTTCCACTTATATTTAAATTCTAATGGTTTTTATAATTTCTCTCTCTCACTCAAGAAATGGTCATACTCATGACCCATTCTCAATCCAAATGAAGCTTTTCATAAAGCTTTTCCTTAATCCAAGATTAAGCTATGCTTGAGGCCAAATTAATGGCTTTTTGCTATGCTTTTAGTTTATGCACATTGATGATTCAATCCATTATGGATTGATGACCCAATTAGAGACCATTCTAATTGTTTTCTTAATGATCCAATTAGAGACCATTATGGATTGATGACCCAATTAGAGACCATTCTAATTGTTTTCTTAATGATCCAATTAGAGACCATTATGGATTGATGATCCAATTAGAGACCATTCTAATTGTTTTCCTAATGATCCAATTAGAGACCATTATGGATTGATGATCCAATTAGAGACCATTCTAATTATTTCTTTGATAATGAGCTTTATCCCTTAGAAAAAAAAATTGAGATTTATCAGTCATAGTAGCGGAGCTATGGCAAAATTTTTATAGAAATTACGCATAAAATAAATTCATTCAAAGCATAAAAAGAGGACTTCCTACCATATTCTAGGAACTATCATCCTAGATTAATTAAAAGAATTTTATTATGCATGGAGATGTGGAAGTTTGCATGTAGATGTAGATGTATAGATGTAGATGTGGATGTGGAGGTGGATGGATGCATGTAGATGTAGATGTATAGATGTAGATGTGAATGGAGATGTGGATGTATGCATGTAGATGTAGATGTATAGATGTGGATGTGGATGTATACATGTAGATGTAGATGTATAGATGTAGATGTGGATGTGGAGGTAGATGGATACATGTAGATGTAGATGTATAGATGTAGATGGGAATGGAGATATGGATGTATGCATGTAGATGTAGATGTATAGATGTAGATGTGGATGTGGAGGTAGATGGATGCATGTAGATGTAGATGTATAGATGTAGATGGGAATGGAGATATGGATGTATGCATGTAGATGTAGATGTATAGATGTAGATGTGGATGTGGAGGTGGATGGATGCATGTAGATGTAGATGTATAGATGTAGATGTGAATGGAGATGTGGATGTATGCATGTAGATGTAGATGTATGGAGGTGAATGTGAATGTGGATGTGGATGTATGCATAGAGATGTAGATGTATGCATGTAGATGTGAATGTACGCATATAGATGTGGATGTATGGATGTGAATATACGATATGCGATGTGAGGGAATCTGAAGTGATGAGATAGAAATGATGTGATGGGATGAGTATACATATAAATGGAATATGGAATAAGTAATGTAGATTGATGAAGGATAATGTGGAAAAATGAAAGTTAAAATAGAAATTGTGTTGTAAACTGTTTGTAAATACTGTTTGTAAATGCTGTTTGTAAATGATTGTTTTATGTCAAGAATGCTGGGGGGAGCATTTTGACCGTCTTGTGATTAAAGTCGTGATGGTAAAGTTGCAACTGCTGACGGGGAGTCAATGAAGGACGTCTCGCGTAGCAAGGTCGGCCGAGGTCTTGACCAGCCTCGGTGCGATTAAAATGGTGAGCTTCCGGTACGGTGGATGAGGGGCCAAGGAAGCGGCCTATGCGTGAAGCGCTAGGTTACCTGCGAAGGATCCTAGAGGGTGCTGACCATACGGTGCTCGGGCTCTGGGTTGCCTAGGATACCCACGCGTGCGTCGAGGAAGATATTGGAACAGAGTTGGAGTTGTTTTCTGAAATCGAGCATGGATCTGGTTGATTGACCTTGCTGGTCTTCAATGGATGAGTCCATGGCTCCTTATATGGATCTGTTGGTTGATCTTGCTGATCTTCAACGAGAGTCCATCTTGTTAAGTGATTATATTGCCAAGTATTATGGGCTAGGAACTATCGAAACGGCTCCTGAGCGTTCTAGTTACCGATGATGCCATAGATACTCTGATGAAGGAATGATGGGAAATTAAGAATCAATTGGATAAATTGGAAGATGGTGATCAATGATACTATGGTTTTATTAAAGGATTGTTTTAAACTGGTTGAATCTGGTTGAAAAAGGGCAATTTCATATTGGGTGTGTGAGTGGTGTGACTAGTTTTATTTTGCATGAACATCCGGCTAGGGGGCCTTGGAACTCTTTTCCTTGGTACCCGGGACAAAACCTAACCAAATTTTTAATTGGATCCCATCACTACAGTGGTTGGGCGGTTGGCTAACCCATGGGATCGGATGGGGTTAGGCTGGACTGATGGATCCGTAAATCGAGACTCAAACTTTTGTTTTTACGATAGAAAAAAAAATAAAAATAAATCCCGGACAGAAACTGTTCTATGGATAGGAATCAACGGCTGTGCCTCTTGAATGGGGAAAAAAGCGTTGATCCCAATGATCCAAGTGCAAGTTCTTCCTTGAACTGACTAAGTATCTTATAGATGTAATCGGAACATCTCGATCAGAAATGATCTTGACTACGTTAGAGTAAAAAGTTATCCTGGTGGAATCGCCCGTGCTTTCCGGTAAAGGAAGTTTTTCCGGGTTCGGTTTTGGAACAACCGACGGATTAGTCTCTTATCCGGATATCCGTGGGCGAGGCCCCGAGTGTGGGACCCCTGTCCCGCGCGAGAAGCGCTACTTCCGCTGCCAGTACCCCGAATCCGTTGCTCGGTGGGAACAGGGATCTTACAGTTGGTATCAGAGCCTTTGGTTAATAAAGATCACCTGAGAAGACAAATATGTCAAAAATTTATCAAGAAACACAAAAAGGTTATAATTGTGTGATATAATTCATACAATTTGATATTCAAACTGAAACTCGTAATTTGGTAATTGGGTCTTCAGATGGAAGTACCGCAATTATATAGAATCCCCGACTTGCTTGAGGCCTAGACATGATAGTATTTACCTTATAATTCCAAGGGCCGTGACTACCCGTATATACCGAGAGTATACTGCAGCTCTTTACTGACAGTATATACGAGTAAATCTAAGACTTGAAATTATAAGCGTTAATACTATCTAGATGATGATTTTGAATGTGATTGATATGATTTTTAATTCTGTTTGAGAATGAATGAATTGATTTGGATTCTGATTGAAAATGCTGATTGAAAAATGTTGATTTTTAAAAATTAGTTGAAATATAATGAAACCACAATGAGGGGGAATGGGACGAGTCCATGTGATGATATTCATAACTAGAATGATGATAACGAATTCAGCAAATCACTATGAGATTAGTGGGTTGTGCTGTCAGATTGCTACTGTTAATACTTGACCGGTAGATCAAGTTAAGGGATGTCAAATTGAGAACTTGCTTGACTGAAATTTCCGTGTGGAGGAATGTTCCGAAGGAAACTTTTCGGTCTAATGGACCATTATCATGTTAAAGATATGAATGATAAGATCTGAATGAATTGTTATTTAATTATGAGTTCTATATAAGGGATATTTATCCCAGTGTTCTGTTGGGTTGACCAGAATATAAGCAACCCCAGAATAAAAATTGGATCTTAAGAAAAAGAGTTATCCTCTACCTTGCGAGATGAGGACATCTCGCACTTTTTTAAGTGGGGTAGAATGTAAAATTTCTCCCCAATTATTGAAGTATTCAAAAGTAAGAATCTCCCTTCCGATCTTATAACTATTCTCTCTCTAATATATAAATTTTGACAGAATCATGAGACGAGGAAACCGTAGCCGTCAGCAGCTAGACCCTGTCTCTGAAGATAACGAACTTGACCCTGATGTTCGCAAGGCTCTTCATAGGACTCAGCCAGGACCCTTCAAAGGAGAAGGGGAGAACCTGGGTGAGGCTGTGGAGAAATGGGTGGAAGCCATGGAAGAGTATTTTGACGTCACAGGTTATAATGAGTTGAGCAAAATGGCTCTTGGCCGGTTGAAAATAGTGGAAACAGCCAGGGTAGCATGGAGGAACCATTGTGACACCAATCGTCTGGACAGAAATACTCAATCCTGGAATGATCTAAAAACCTATCTAAGAAAGAGATTTTGCCCTCCTGGATTTTTAGAAACCAAAATGAACGAATTCCTAGAACTAAAGCAGGAGAGCAAATCCATCGAGGAATATCACCAGGCCTTTGCCCTTCTGCTCAAATATTCACCACCTCTTGACGAAGAACAGCTCATGGCCAGGTTCATTCGGGGAATGAACGAACCCTTAGACACACTGGTCAAAAATGCCAAACCAGTGTCCATGGCTGAAGCAGTAAAAATGGCAAAGGATTTTGCCAAAGCCTTTGTAGTAAAGGTCCCGCCAAAGCCTGCACCCTCTAACTTTAAAAGATTCCAAGCCCAGGAAGGTACTTCAAACTTTCCACCCCCAAAGAGGCAGCAAGGACCGGTTCAGAATCAAGATGCAGAAAGATTCCAAAGTGAAGGAAGACCCTTCTCCCAGAATACTTTCTCAAGAGGACCACCTATTTTAAGGATTCAGAACGATGAACTCAGAAGCGAGAACCGGTGTTTTGGATGCCAAGGTTTTGGTCATCAGTTAAAAGACTGCCCAACTCCTGCCATGTCAAGGGGACAGGGAAGTCTAGGAACCCGAATTCAGAGACCAATCCCTTCATACCAGTCTCGCCCAAGCCAGGATAACCCCAGAAGAACTCCAAATCAACCATCTGCCTCTACCCAGAGTAACCTCAGAACTCCTTTCCAGAATAGGGGCAACCAAAGAGAAAGAATTCCACCTCAGACTGCAGCAGCCAGAGCAGTCACAATTGCAGAAGAAGTAGAAGAGGAAAGAAGGGCAGATCCCTACTGCAATTGAAAAAAAAAAAAAAAAACCAAGGGCTTAACCGACAATTCTCAAGTCATCCATAATCCATCAGAATACCAGGGAAAAATCGACCGTCCACTTCCAAGGCGTAACGTTGAATGTGATTGAAGAAGAAAAAGATGATGAAAGAGAGCATACTCCACCTGCGAGATGAGGACATCTCGCGTTTTTTAAGTGGGGTAGAATGTAAGATTCCTCTCCCAACCCCTTTTTGATGTCTAGTATATTCCCCTGTAATCAATTCCTTTTCTGACATATAAGAAATCTTGTTTGTGACTGTTTTAACCTAGAGAGAGAAAATATTCTAGAGAGAGAATATTCAGATTTTGAATATTTCAGGATAGAAAAATATCTCTTATAATTCAGATGAGTTCCCCTGAAACAAAAATTTAAAAAGAATTTTCCAATGTGCAATTGGAATTAATTGGAAAGAGGTATAAAGAACCTTAGCCTAAGAGTCTAGATTTTCATAAATCTTTAGACTATGGTCCAATTAAGGTTCCTATGGGCCAATAGCATCAATCCATGTGTAGGGAGGAGATAAATCCAAATTGTAAAAAGAAAATACCCAAAAATGAGTAAATGCTCACATGAGGTGAAGAGTTGAAAATGTACAAGGTTTATTAGTAAAAAACTATGAGCAATATTAAAATGATTCCATTATGACTCATATGTAAGGAAGGAGAGTTCTTTAAAGGAGGTGCACATTTCACATAAGATGAAGAGTTGAAAATGTACAAGGTTTATTAGTAAATAAACACATATGTAAGGAAGGGGAGTTCTTTAAAGGAGGTGCATATTTCACATAAGATGAAGAGTTGAAAATGTACAAGGTTTATTAGTAAAAAAACTATGACACATATGTAAGGAAGAGGAGTTCTTTAAAGGAGGTGCATATTTCACATAAGATGAAGAGTTGAAAATGTACAAGGTTTATTAGTAAAAAACTATGAGCAATAAAATTTTGACACATATGTAAGGAAGGGGAATTCTTTAAAGGAGGTACATATTTCACATGCTTGAATGAGTTTTAAACTCAAAAATAATGTGATATTTTTATCTCTCATCTCTCTTGAACCAAACCAAATCAAAATGGAACCAAACCAAATCAAAAAGTAACCAAACTAGGTCCAAATCTAGTCCAAATTCAACCAAACTGACTTGGAAAATTCTAGAATCAGTTTGTTTGGTTAGGAGCTCAAATTTTCCTATAAATAGAAGCCTCCCCTTGTTGAAAAAAATATAATGTCTTATGCATTGTTACTCTACTCCACCTAAGCCAAAATATAGTCTCTTATGCTTTGTTACTCTACTCCACCTAAGCTAAAATATATAGTGTCTTATGCCTTGTTACTCTACTCCACCTAAGCCAAATTAGATAGAGTCTTATGCCTTGTTACTCTACTCCACCTAATGCCAAATTAGATAGTGTCTTATGCTTTGTTACTCTACTCCATCTAAGCCAAAATATATAGTGTCTTATGCTATGTTACTCCACCTAAGCCAAGAACTGTGAATTCTTTAATAATTCACTAGTTTTTGACACTTCTCTCTTTCTTCAATCCCCATTGGTGGCTCCATCAACATACTAAACCAATTGATTGGTTGGGGGCCTCTACCGTGAATAAAGAATCAAGCAAATCATAAGGTAAGTATATTGAATTTTTATGATTTCTCAATGATTCTCTCTTCTCAACCCCTCTCAAGCTTGAGAAGTTTAATTGGTATGGTTTTTTTTAAAAAGCTATTGAAGTTAATTGGTGAATAGTAGTGAAGAGTTACATAATTTAATAAATGCTATAGAAGTTAATTTCCACTTATATTTAAATTCTAATGGTTTTTATAATTTCTCTCTCTCACTCAAGAAATGGTCATACTCATGACCCATTCTCAATCCAAATGAAGCTTTTCATAAAGCTTTTCCTTAATCCAAGATTAAGCTATGCTTGAGGCCAAATTAATGGCTTTTTGCTATGCTTTTAGTTTATGCACATTGATGATTCAATCCATTATGGATTGATGACCCAATTAGAGACCATTCTAATTGTTTTCTTAATGATCCAATTAGAGACCATTATGGATTGATGACCCAATTAGAGACCATTCTAATTGTTTTCTTAATGATCCAATTAGAGACCATTATGGATTGATGATCCAATTAGAGACCATTCTAATTGTTTTCCTAATGATCCAATTAGAGACCATTATGGATTGATGATCCAATTAGAGACCATTCTAATTATTTCTTTGATAATGAGCTTTATCCCTTAGAAAAAAAAATTGAGATTTATCAGTCATAGTAGCGGAGCTATGGCAAAATTTTTATAGAAATTACGCATAAAATAAATTCATTCAAAGCATAAAAAGAGGACTTCCTACCATATTCTAGGAACTATCATCCTAGATTAATTAAAAGAATTTTATTATGCATGGAGATGTGGAAGTTTGCATGTAGATGTAGATGTATAGATGTAGATGTGGATGTGGAGGTGGATGGATGCATGTAGATGTAGATGTATAGATGTAGATGTGAATGGAGATGTGGATGTATGCATGTAGATGTAGATGTATAGATGTGGATGTGGATGTATACATGTAGATGTAGATGTATAGATGTAGATGTGGATGTGGAGGTAGATGGATACATGTAGATGTAGATGTATAGATGTAGATGGGAATGGAGATATGGATGTATGCATGTAGATGTAGATGTATAGATGTAGATGTGGATGTGGAGGTAGATGGATGCATGTAGATGTAGATGTATAGATGTAGATGGGAATGGAGATATGGATGTATGCATGTAGATGTAGATGTATAGATGTAGATGTGGATGTGGAGGTGGATGGATGCATGTAGATGTAGATGTATAGATGTAGATGTGAATGGAGATGTGGATGTATGCATGTAGATGTAGATGTATGGAGGTGAATGTGAATGTGGATGTGGATGTATGCATAGAGATGTAGATGTATGCATGTAGATGTGAATGTACGCATATAGATGTGGATGTATGGATGTGAATATACGATATGCGATGTGAGGGAATCTGAAGTGATGAGATAGAAATGATGTGATGGGATGAGTATACATATAAATGGAATATGGAATAAGTAATGTAGATTGATGAAGGATAATGTGGAAAAATGAAAGTTAAAATAGAAATTGTGTTGTAAACTGTTTGTAAATACTGTTTGTAAATGCTGTTTGTAAATGATTGTTTTATGTCAAGAATGCTGGGGGGAGCATTTTGACCGTCTTGTGATTAAAGTCGTGATGGTAAAGTTGCAACTGCTGACGGGGAGTCAATGAAGGACGTCTCGCGTAGCAAGGTCGGCCGAGGTCTTGACCAGCCTCGGTGCGATTAAAATGGTGAGCTTCCGGTACGGTGGATGAGGGGCCAAGGAAGCGGCCTATGCGTGAAGCGCTAGGTTACCTGCGAAGGATCCTAGAGGGTGCTGACCATACGGTGCTCGGGCTCTGGGTTGCCTAGGATACCCACGCGTGCGTCGAGGAAGATATTGGAACAGAGTTGGAGTTGTTTTCTGAAATCGAGCATGGATCTGGTTGATTGACCTTGCTGGTCTTCAATGGATGAGTCCATGGCTCCTTATATGGATCTGTTGGTTGATCTTGCTGATCTTCAACGAGAGTCCATCTTGTTAAGTGATTATATTGCCAAGTATTATGGGCTAGGAACTATCGAAACGGCTCCTGAGCGTTCTAGTTACCGATGATGCCATAGATACTCTGATGAAGGAATGATGGGAAATTAAGAATCAATTGGATAAATTGGAAGATGGTGATCAATGATACTATGGTTTTATTAAAGGATTGTTTTAAACTGGTTGAATCTGGTTGAAAAAGGGCAATTTCATATTGGGTGTGTGAGTGGTGTGACTAGTTTTATTTTGCATGAACATCCGGCTAGGGGGCCTTGGAACTCTTTTCCTTGGTACCCGGGACAAAACCTAACCAAATTTTTAATTGGATCCCATCACTACAGTGGTTGGGCGGTTGGCTAACCCATGGGATCGGATGGGGTTAGGCTGGACTGATGGATCCGTAAATCGAGACTCAAACTTTTGTTTTTACGATAGAAAAAAAAATAAAAATAAATCCCGGACAGAAACTGTTCTATGGATAGGAATCAACGGCTGTGCCTCTTGAATGGGGAAAAAAGCGTTGATCCCAATGATCCAAGTGCAAGTTCTTCCTTGAACTGACTAAGTATCTTATAGATGTAATCGGAACATCTCGATCAGAAATGATCTTGACTACGTTAGAGTAAAAAGTTATCCTGGTGGAATCGCCCGTGCTTTCCGGTAAAGGAAGTTTTTCCGGGTTCGGTTTTGGAACAACCGACGGATTAGTCTCTTATCCGGATATCCGTGGGCGAGGCCCCGAGTGTGGGACCCCTGTCCCGCGCGAGAAGCGCTACTTCCGCTGCCAGTACCCCGAATCCGTTGCTCGGTGGGAACAGGGATCTTACAATGGTAGTGTTGACATTCCCATGTCTTGGCTATGGACCACCCCACCTATATTGGAAGGATAATTTTAGACTTTTGTCATGTAATGCAGTGTTCAAATTACTACACTATACCCCTCCGCTCAGGACTGGAACTATTGATTAAAAATATTAATATCCCCCTTCTGGGGGGAGTTCTAATGGCCCTTTTTCCACTTTCTTGCTTTTGAAAGTGGTGGTTAAAAATGTGTAGGCTGAAAACCCACAAGATGTCCCTCCCCCTACCTAAATTCAATATACTCCTCTCCGGCGAGTGCATGTACACAAACGAATACAATCGATACAACCATAAATAGTGGGTGGACAAGATTAGTCAAGTTTATGATGGGTTAAGAATATAAATTTAGGATTGTAGGTAGTCCATGGGACTTCCATATCCATGAAGTCTCGAAGCCAAGAGCTTGTAACATGCAAGATTTTGCATATTGTGAAAAAATATGCAAGATAATGGAATCCTTAAACCATTGTCATTCTCCCTTATATTCAAGGGATAAAGGCAGTGGTTCCATTCTCCCTTATATTCTAGGAAGAATGAAAGTGGATTCTCAAGGCCTCCTATCACTTCACGGTGGAGAGAATGGCACCACTGCCATTTCTCCCTTGGATTCAAGGAATAATGGCAGTGGTGCCATTCTCAAGGCCTCCCATCACTTCATGGGGAGAATGGCACCATTGCCATTTCTCCCTTGTATTCAAGGAAGAATGGTAGTGGTGCCATTCTCTCTTACATTCTAGGAAGAAAGGCAGTGGTGCCATTTACAAGGCCTCTTATCACTTCATGGGGAGAATGGCACCACTGCCATTCTCCCTTACAGTCAAGGAATGGCAGTGGTGCCATTCTCAAAGTCCTCCCATCACTCACCTTTAGGGGAAAATGACACCATTTCCATTCTTCCTTGAATGCAAGGAAGAATGGTAGTGGTGACATTGTCAAGGCCTCACACCCATTATCTTGAGGGGTAGAATGGCACCACCGCCATTCCCCCTTACTTTCAGGAAAGAATGATAGTGGCTTCTATTCTCAAGTACTCCAATCATCTTTAAGGGGAGAATGGCACGACATGCCATTCTCTCTTACATTCAAGGAAGAATAGAAGTGGTGCCATTCTCCATTACATTTTAGAAAGAATGGCACTGGTGTCATTCACAAGGCCTCCTATCACTTCGCGGGGAGAATGGTGTAATTCACAAGGCCTTCTATCACTTCATAGGGAGAATGGTACCAGTGCCGTTCTCTTACATTTTCAAGGAATGGCATTGGTGCAATTCTCAAGGCCTCACATCCCATCATCTTGAGGGGTCAAAAAAGAACCACTGCCATTTTCCCTTACTTTCAGGGAAGAATGGCAGTGGGCTGCCATTCTCAAGTTCCTCCATCACAATGAAGGGGAGAATGGCACGACATACCATTTTTCCTTACATTCAAGGAAGAATGGCAGTGGTGCCATTCTTCCTTACATTCTAAGAAGAATAGCAATGGTGCCATTCTCAAGGCCTCCTATCACTTAATGGGAGAATGGCACTAGTGCCATTCTCCCATTAAGTGGCACTAGTGCCATTCTCACTTACATTCAAGGAATGTAAGTGGTGCCATCCTCATGGCCTCACATTCCATCATCTTGAGGAGTAGAATGGCACCAATGCCATTCCCCATTACTTGCAGGGATGAATGGCAATGGTTACCATTCTTAAGTCCTACCATCACCTTGAAGAGGAGAATGGCACGACATGCCATTCTCCCTTACATTCAAGGAAGAATAGCAGTGGCGCCATTCTCCCTTACATTCTTGGAAGAAAGGAAGTGGTGCCATTCTCATAGCCTCCCATCACACTCACCTGGAAGGGGATAATGGTACCACTGCCATTCTTTTTTGAATGTAAGGAAGAATGGTGATGGTGCCATTCTCAATGCCTCCCATCCCATCACCTTGAAGGGGAGAACGGCACCACTTCCATTCTTATTTGAATGCAACGAACAATGGTAATGGTGACATTGTCAAGGCATCACATCCCCTATATCTTGGGGGTAGAATGGCACCACTGCTATTTCCCCTTACTTTTAGGGAAGAATGGCAGTGGCTTCCATTCTCAAGTCTTCCCATCACCTTGAAGGGTAGAATGCCATGACTACCATTCTCCCTTGCATTCAAAGAAGAATGGTAGTTGTGCCATTCTCCCTTACATTCTAGGAAGAATGGTAGTGGTGCCATTATCAAGCCCTCCTATCACTTCATGGTGGGGAGAATGGTAGTGGTGCCATTCTGCCTTGCATTCAAAAGATTGGGAGTGAGAATGGCACCACTGCCATTCTCCTTTACACCTAAGGAATGGCAGTGGTGCCATTGTCAAGGCCTCCCATTACTAACCTTGAAGGGGAGAGTGATAACACTACCATTCATCCTTGAATGCAAGGAACAATGGTAGTGGTGCCATTCTGAATGCCTCACATCCCATCATCTTGAGAGGGGTAGAATGACACCACTTCCATTCCCCCTTACTTTCAGGGAAGAATGACAGTGGCTTCCATTCTCAAGTCCTCCCATCATCTTGAAGGGGAGAATGGCATGACATGCCATTATTCCTTACATTCAATGAAAAATGGCAGTAGTGCCATTCTCCCTTACATTCTAGGAAGAATGATAGTGGTGTCATTCACAAGGCTTCCTATCACTTTATGGGGAGAATGCCACCAATTCCATTATCTCTTACATTCAAGGAAGGGCAGTGGTGGGGACATACTCAAGGCCTCACATGCCATCATGTTGAGGGGTAGAAAAGCACCACTGCCATTCTCGCTTACTTTCAGGGAAGAATATTAGTGGCTACCTTTCTCAAGTCCTCTCATCACTTTGAAGAGGAGAATGGCTCGAGATGCCATTCTCTCTTACATTCAAGAAATAATAGTAGTGGTGCCATTCTCCCTTACATTCTAGGAAGAATGGAAGTGGTGCCATTCTCAAGGCCTACCATTACTCACCTTGAAGGGGAGAATAGCACCACTGCCATTCTTGCTTGAGTGCAAGGAAGAATGGTAGTGGTGCCATTCTCAATGCCTCCCTTCCCATCACCTCGAAGCGGAGAATGGAACCACTTCCATTCTTCCTTGAGTGCAAGGAAGAATGATAGTGGTGCCATTCTCAATGCCTCCCTTCCCAGCACCTCGAAGTGGAGAATAGAACCATTGCCATTCTTCCTTGAGTGCAAGGAAGAATGACAGTGGTGCAATTCTCAAGGCCTCACACCCATCATCTTGAGGGGTAGAATGGCATCACTAATATTCCCCCTTACTTTCAGGGAAGAATAGCAATGGTTTCCATTCTCAAGTCCTCCGATCACCTTGAAGTGGATAATGATACGATTGCCATTCTCTCTTGCATTCAAGGAAGAATGGTAGTGGTGCCATTCTCCCTTATATTCAAGTGGTGCCGTTCTCCCTTATATTCAAGGAAGAATGGTAGTGTAGCCATTCTCCCTTACATTCAAGGAAGAATGAGAGTGGTTCCTTTCTCAAGGCCTTCTATCACTTCATGGGGAGAATGGAAGTGGTGCCATTCTCCCTTACATTGAAGGAGTGGCACTAGTGCCATTCTCAAGACCTCCCATCACTCACCCTTGAAGGGGAGAATGGTAGCACTACCATTCTTCCTTGAATGAAAGGAACGATGACAAGGAATAATGAGAGGGATGCCATTTTGAACGCTTCACATCCCATCATCTTGAGCGGTAGAATGGCACCACTACCATTCTCCCTTACTTTAAGGGAAGAATGGCAATGGCTTTCATTCTTAAGTCCTCCCATCACCTTGAAGAAGAGAATGGTGAAAAGATGCAGGGGAGAAGAGAGATTGAGCTCTTGCAAGTACACACACACTCACAAAACCCTAATAGAGAACACACAAGGTGAAAGGCTGAAAATGTTCTTCTTCTTTACTCAACACTCAACACACCATATACAAAGATAAGAGTACACACATATGAAAAGGTAAACCATATACATACTAGGGTTCTCTATAGTGTGAACCCAACTAAATGAGCTAGCGTTATAACTATGCCAGTCTCTAGAATGGCACAGCCTATCATCCCACTTGCCGCATATCACCCATGAGCTCACCAACCATGCCAGTGGTATAAGTGTGGAGCGTTATAACTATGCCAGTCTCTAGAATGGCACAGCCTGTCAGTGTCCATCGCCTCACTAGATGAGCTCGATATCTCAACACTCCCCCTCGAGCTCGACTCCATCCCATGTACACTAAGTGAAGCCCTGAATCTGTGGAGCTTCTCTGTACCCAATGCTTTGTGAAGATGTCAGCTACCTAATCATGTGTGGTGCTGACATAATCAAGGTCAATGTCTCTCTTGCCAAGACCTTCTCTGTGACAAAATGGTAGTGTCACATTTCTGTCACATGGAAATACATGCTTTGTTTGCTTTCCAAATTGGCATGCTTCATATATTTTCTGCATACCTTCAACTTTAAACTTTGGCAGCCCTGTCACAATTTCTTTAGGCTTCATAGACTTCATTCTCTGCACATTCACATGTCTAATTCTTTTATGCCAAATGTCTGTGTCTGCAATAATTCCTAAACCATTTGCAAACATCGCAGCACTCACTTCAAGCATGTTTACATTCAATGTAAACATTCTACCCACTCTGTTGCCTTTTGCAACCAACCTGCACTTGTCTTTAAAGTCTTCAACATAACAACCATCAGGATTAAACCGAACCTGCAAACCCTACTCAATCATCTGGCCAACTAAAACTAGATTCTTTGTTATATTCAGAACATGAAGTACATCTACAAGGTACTTCACTTTGCCACCATCACTACAAGACAATGCTGCCATACACGCGTTCCATACATGCGATAAATTACGGGTGCGTGTATGGTCGCGCATGTATTTGAATAGTATCGGGCGCGTGTATATTGGCATTTAAATTCGCGTGTATATTGGCATCTACCAGCACATGTATACTGGCATCTAAATTCGCATCCATGTACATTGGCATCTACCAGCACGTGTATAGTGGCATCTAAATTCGCGTGTATACTAGTTTCAGAAATGCGTGTATAAGCACGTGTATATACATGCAATTATACACGCATTAATACATGCATCAATACACGCATCAATACATGCTTTATTAAGAAAAACTAGATTCCTTTACAAAATTAAAAACTATTTTCTTTAAACCATCTCATAGTACATTACAGTATATATCATTACACAATTCCACTACATGCATTTACAACAATGAAATATATTCAAAAATAAATCATGAGATAATTAAAAGACAACATATACAATAGAAATGTCATCAATTTAGAACGATACAGTGATGGATTGGTTAGGGTTCGATCTCATTTCAATAAGATCCATCCTTGCCAAATGATCAACATCAATATCCATTTGATCAATTTGTAAGGCTACGATTAAATTTATTCCACTATTGATATTCTGTCCATTGATAATGGTATCGATGTCCTGATCATCCTCATCAACATCACCATCATTCTCAATGGTAGGGTCATTCTCATGATCATGAGAAATGGCACGCTCATCCTCATTATCATGATCATCTCTTATTTCTTGATCATCGATCACAACATCTTCATTGGCATGTTCGACATCATCTTCATTGCGGCTTGTTACATCCTCCATATGCTCCATATCAGTGAATGTATTATACATCACTTTGGAACGTGGTGCAATAGGGATGACGTACCACCATTTAATGTCATGCACCATTGGCAGATAGATAACCTACTCAAATACACATACTGCAGTAATTAATTAGTGTGAGGCAGCTCAAGAACACAAGAAGGCCACTATAGCTCCCCGACTCACCACCTTCAGAACACTCACAAGCACAAGGGGCACCACCAGCTTCTCTAGCTGGAAAGAAAAAAAATCTCTCTCTCTACACCACCCAGAGATACCCAAAGAAAGGCAGTTTCAACAGCTCACATATTTCATTATAAAAGCCTTTTATCTGTCAGCAAGGCTAAGTCACTCACATATCATCAACACAAACCCTGTTGTCCATTTACAAGGGGTTACATAAATTTTATTAATTTATAAGCTTCAACCCACTCTTCCTCGCACTCTCATTTATATCACATGCACAACAAACAACACACACACACACTGCCCAAGCTTCTATTGGTCTCACACCGGGCTCACCTTATAGAATAAGATCACTTGTCTCCCACTTTTGAATTGCCTTCACTTGGCAAAGCCATGGCCTTCCCAATATCAATGGGTAAGCCCTAGCATCAGGCTTTGTAGGAATGACCTGAAAAGTTGCAGGCAAAGAAATACCATATACATCCACTCCCAAATTCCTGACAATTCCTAAGGGTTTCACCCCCTAGTATTATCAGCAAGTTTGATGTATGCATTAGAAATTGTCTGCCCCTCAATGATGACATCAATCACAGGCACATCATCTCCTACATCAATATCCACCTTTTGAGCCATAGAAATCCCATTATCCCTCTTCTTCTTTTTCTTAGATTCCCTTGTGCTAGACAGCTTACCCCATTCCTTTTTGAGCTTGGGAGAGAGTGCCAAAAGCTGCCCAAATGTGATTTGTGCCGTTTTCTCCCTAAGATCTGTTAAGAGGTCATAACTAAGAGATCCTTGTCCAAGAGGAAAGTCAGATTATCCAATTTTTCTCCTAGACAAACTTCTTCTTCTTCTTATTTTTCTCCTCTTCTTCAGATTTATCTTCTTGTTCTTCCTCTTCATGGCTTCTAGTTTTACGACCCCCTTTTTGCCATTAATGGCATCAATGTTTCCTCTTCTTCTTCTGAGCATGTTTCCTCTAAAAGTGCTAAACTTTTATCCTCTCTTTTCCTCAATTTTGGACACTCAGTGCGATAGTGCCCCTTCTCTTGACATTCATAGCATGTGACACTACTTCTATCCCTAGGTTTATCCTCAACTCGTGGAACCCTAGGTGGCCTTGCATTGACTAAGTGTAACTTCAAATCAGCAAATTTTGCCATAAGTTGTGCAATGTTATGATCCAAGGATGGAGCTTGTACCTGAGATGTTGAGGCTATCTCTACTCGTGGTGGGGTCGGCATACTTGGAGAAGATTGGAATGTGGACTCAATATAAAGAGTGGCCTCCTTCTTCAAAGCAATACAAAGAGACCCTTTAAAAATAGTGGGATCTTTCCTAAGAACTTTTCCATGTAAGTGGGGATCCAAAGCCCTGATAAACTTGCTCATCTTAAGGTGCTCCATTGCCAAAGAACTCTTTGAATCTTCCATAGAAGGTGAAGAAGAAGAAGCAACAATATGTAAAGCAGCTTGTTGATATTTGATGAATAAGGTTTCATACCTCACTGAAAAGGCAGAAATTGACTCTCTTTCCTTTTGGAAAATTTGATCCAATTACAATAGTTAAGCATTTGGTGCTAAAGAACTCTTTGAATCTTCCATAGAAGGTGAAGAAGAAGAAGCAACATTATGTAAAGCAACTTGTTGATATTTGATGAATAAGGCTTCATACCTCACTGAAAAGGCAGAAATTGACTCTCCTTCCTTTTGAAAAATTTGATCCAATTACAATAGTAAAGCATTTGGTGACTCCACTGTCCCAAATCTCTCCTTCATTGCTTTGGTCAACCTTTCCCAATCATTCTTGGACTCCTTGGCAAAACCTCATGCCACACCCTCCAAGAAATCTGGAAGTATTTCTGCCCTCTCCTTCATAGACCAACCCGTCAAGCAGTATGCTCGGTTAAACTCTCGGAGATAACTCCCCAAGTCTTCTCCTTCCGATCCTTGGAACACCGGAATGTTATACATCTTACACCAAAAGATGAGTAGCAACAAGGAAAATTTACTTTTTCAAAATAACTTTTCTTTAATCATGCGGGACCTTGAGGTTAAAATAGAATAATTCTAAGTAAAACCTGTCCGTCAACTCCACCAAAATATGTGACACAAAGTTGGGGTTTTGACTTCGATCACTTCTTAGAATCAAAACACACTTGTATAATACCTCACAGCCTCCTCACCTCCCTTTCTCTCCCTAGGTTAAGATGAAGATATACACATCAAAGTTGAGATCATAATTCATGGAAGGAAAGATGAAAGGCTCAGGAGCAGTAAGAATTTCTACCAGTCTTGCAGCTCCAAACAAGAGGACAATTCTTTGTTGGAAGAAAATCTTCCGACTCAGAATTATGTGAACGGAAACATACAGGGAATGTTGGTAAGGTTCATCCGTTCGAATTGGGCGATTTGGACGGAAAATATTAAAGCAAATGAATATAGCAATCACTTATAAGAGGATAAGACACATGGGATTGGCCTTTTGATAAGAGATTAAAAGGAATTAATCATTATTAAGAAGAAAGAATGGCCAAAAGTCTATAAAAATAGAGATACACAGAGAATTGCAGTTTTAAATCCATATAGACTGTGTAAAAGAGGATTACATAGATGCATAGAGCTTGAAGAGAGATTGGTGACCATATAAAAACTTTCAAAAACGGACAACCGAGCGAAAAGTTATGAGCATTTTACTACAAGACTATAAAACTGCCACAAAATTCGCCTAAAAGTTAGCAACTTTGGGAGAAATTCTGATCACATCAATAAAGTAAAGGATTAAGAAATTAGTTACATGAGTGGAAAGAGCATATAAAGAGCTTCCTAGCCATATGATCAATTTTAGAAATCAATACCCAAGTGATAAGTAATTACTGGTTGAAATTTCGGTATTAGACCACAAAAACTACACTTTTCTCTCTTTGCATGAAACCTCAATTTTCACATAGCCTCTTGCTTCTCATCTCCTTCATGATTCAAGCTAGAGGGTAAGGGTTAACATTGCTCTCAGTGGACAATCGTAAAGATTTACCTATGGTCTCCAAAGTCTTTCCACATGCTCATTACCGCTAAAACCATTGGTACCTCCAAAGGAGGGCGGCAATAAGGCAAGGGCTACCTTGAGAAGTCACAAGCCCACCAAGATAATAACTCCTTATCCCACTTATCATGAATCATCAAAGAGGTCCAAAATTGGGTTAAGCATGAGGAGCTAATGCTAAATGAGATATTCACATGTAAAGAGAGTGTTTGAATAAGGGTTTGAAAGATAAGAGAATGGCAATGACACAAAATGCTCAATTGAGGAGGCTTATTCCTTGATTTGAAAGGGAGAGGAGGGCTCCTTTTATAGGTGGAGAATCACCCTCTCTTTCATTGTTACAAATTACAACATAAAAATCTTCAACCCTTTAGTGACATAAGGGTAGATGTCACCATCAGTTGTTCTCTTAGGCTAAGTCTTTTATTGATTATCAAATTGAAGACTTTTTGACTTTGAGAGTGTGATGAGATAATAGCCAAGTCTAAGTGTCATGTAGGTGGAGATCCCACTTACACATGGAGGAATTCTCCTCTTCCATGTAGGCATTCTAGAAGAATCGTTCCCAATTATGCACCTACACACACTCCTCCATATGCCTCCCACACTCCCCAACTTGTAGCATTATGGTGAATACCATATTAATCATTAGGAACTCAATGGAGTCTTCTTGGGCCCTTTAATTTGGATGTTTAGTGAAATGCTTAAAATGCTAATCTATCTTTGACCAAGCCTAGAGGCCTAGTCCTAAAAGCATATACTTAATTTTTCATAAAAAATAAGAAAAATAAAAAAAGGGAGATCTTCTTAGATCTGGCCACCTAGGTGACTTTAAAGCTTACTTTTGGGCTGTCAGTCAGTTATCATAGCCTCTCTCTACCGTTTCCAACTCCAAACATTCCAAAAATTCGTCACTTTCTTCTCCCCCTTTTTGTGTTTGCACCAGATCTCTTTCTCATTCTACATCCTCTCTCTAAAACGCCTTGCACTCCTTCTCCATGGAAAAAGATTCTTTCTCTACTCCAAAGGCCATACATTAGGAAGTGAATGGGGTCTTCTTGGGCCCTTTAATTTGCCCAAGCCTAATCAAGGCGATTAAGGAATAGCCAAATGGGGGGTTGCCATGTGGACTGAAATGTTGGGTTTGTAAGAGAGGTGTAAGAGTGGTCAAAGGGTGCACTTTTCCCCCCAAAAAGGGGGGAGGTAATTTTAGAATTTTTGGACCTCCATAAATTCTACATACAAGCTCCAATTTGAGCGGAGATTATAGATCCGTGATCTACGCATCAAGAGCTTTCCATAGATATGTTACATGATATGGTTTTATCCACTAGATTTTAAATCCCATTTTCCCCCTAAAATTCAAATTCGAATAAAGTAGCCGTTTTGAAGCTTCTAATTAGAAAACGTTTCTTCTTAAGAGAAAAGGTTTGACTCCTTAAACTGCCAAATAAAAGGGCCCAAGAAGCCTTCCATTGATGAGGTCCTAATGGATAGCAGATCTGTACTCCTAAATGAGCCTTCTCTCTCCAAACCCACAGTAGTAGCCATGGCTTGCAAGGAAGAAGCTTACCATGAGCATTCTCTCTACAATACTTGGTCCTCTCTCCATAGCTAGCAAATCTGTACTCCTAAATGAGCCTTCTCTCTCCAAACCCACAGTAGTAGCCATGGCTTGCAAGGAAGAAGCTTACCATGAGAATTCTCTCTACAATACTTGGTCCTCTCTCCAAACCCATAGTAGTAGCCATGACTTGCACAGAAGAACCTTTCCATGATGTATTCTCTCTCTATAGTGCTTAGCAGCCATAGCTTGCACTAAAGAAGCTTCCCATGATGCATTGTCTCCTTTGCATTTCCTTCTCACCATTGCCAACCCTCTCTATGTTTCTTTGGCTCCCTTTGCGGCTTCTTTCTCTGTCCACAATGCAGCTCTAGAGAAGCAAACTTTATAAGGCACATCCTCGATTGTAATATATTACATATTAACCATAGACAACCAAGGCACAAGGAGAGGAGAGAAAAAAGAAATCCTGAATTTCTAAAAAATAAGTGGAAAAAAATCTCTCCTATTGATCCTTTGTATTCCAGCTTTCATTCTTGTGCTTCTCTTCTTAATGTCTTTTACATACCAGAGCAACACACGAATTGAGTAGTAGTAGAAATATAAACAAGGATATGGTGAGAATCATAATAGAAAAATAAAAAGAGCTTACCTACAAAAAAGGCACTTGAAAAGAAAAGATCTTACTCCAAAGAAAAGGATCTTAAATTTGTAGAGAGAGCCACAGAAAAGCACCAAGTAGATGTCAATACAAGAGATAAGAGGATCTCTTGCCTACAATAAAAAAGAAATTAGATGCCCAGAAGTAGTAATTGTAGAGAAGTCTAAAGAAAGATAGTAAGATTAATCATGATGATGCAGTGCAAGGAAGAGGGAAAGAAGCTTGCCTGCATGAAGGAAAAGCTCACGATGCAGCGATTGTAATGAAAAATTGGATTCATATAGCCAAACAAATAAATGGGTTTGGGGTACAACAAGACTCCCTAACATTACAGAGATACAAAGAGAAAGGGCAGCTCATCTAGAAACTTTGAGGACCTTGCCATGCAAAGGTAAAGTAATAACAAAAAGAGTAATAGAGTAATCATGGGGTTTCATTCCACACATTTCAAATATTAATGGCCATTTTCTTATTCACCAAGAAATATAATGCAATAATTTAAAACTATTAGAATAAGAAAAACATCCATTTCAAGGTTTACCATTTAGAAAGTTGTTGTGTCTTAACCAAGTGTAGAATCCCATATCATTAATCAATTCCCATAGCCTATATAATTCATTCACAGGCTTGGTTTCATGGGCTCATGGTTTAATGGCATCTTGAAGTGCATGGTCTTCAAGCATGTACATATCCTTCAACATATCCTTCAAATGCTCAATTCCTCGTACTTGTTTTTCTTATCTAAAATAAGGAAGGCCTAGACTTGGCATCAATATAGCATGCATTCTAGGCGCACACTTGGCAACATAGTATGTGTGTTCTAGGCATTATGGCCTATTGGGTGGCATGGCAGAGCCTAGGCCTTATGGCTCGAGCTGTGTGCCCTCATGTTTAGAAGCCTAAAGCACTCAACCCCAAACTTGGCCTACATAGAGGGCCTATATAGCTTTATGGCCTTGGACTATATGCTTATCCAAATATCTTCTTCAAATACATGGTCTTCATGCATGTATATGGCCTTTATGCCCATTCTCTGCTACCTATTTGTTTTTGGAGGTGTAGGATGCGTGTAGAAGCTTACAATATTTACGTCCAAGCTTGGCATACACTAACGAGTACCAATAGATGGAAGAGAAAGGGAGGAAGAGTTTAATTTGGACGTTCAAGAGGGAAAGCAGACTTGAAAATGAAATTTTTGATTACAATGAAATTTGAGATGGGTTTTTGGGGGGGAAAAGTGAGTTTTGGGGGGATCTCGAAAATTCTAAAACTTTAAGGATTTTTTGAGCCACGAAAATGGTGGGACCATACCTACCCTAAACCCCCTACTTTTTTAAAGAGACAAGTGTAATTATTAGTACTGAAAGCCTAGTCCCCCTTCCTATATCCTAGTCTCCCTCCCTATATTCAAAGGAGACCAAATGTGCACAATCCTCTATTCCTATTGGTCCGTTGCTAATTACTTTCATTAGTAAAAAGCCCAAAATATGTCCAAATGCCCCCTACTAATGCTTTTGCACTCTGAGGTACAGGGCGTTCTTGTGCATGTACAATGACTAGAAGCGTAGGACTTGAAAAACAAGGCTCAGCACAGCAGGCTGGAGGGGAGGGAGGACGGTCTATAGAAATTTTTTCTTTTCCCAGGATCTATGAGAGCCGCTAGGCTTGCTGGCTCTGGATACCATTGCACCAATATTATAAACAAAATAGATTTGGATTCAAAGACAAATCCTAAGGAGCTAGTACATATATGGATCTGTTTAAAAAATGGACACTGTTATTGCATCTCTACATGTTAGAGAGTTCATATAGCCTAAAAATATGTTGCTTTGTATAGAGACATCAATATATTCCAAATCTTCAACACTATTAATTGAGAGTAGGAACACATTTTGCATGTAGAAACCTGAAAAAAAGAATATCACTCATATTAGATAACAATAAAATCATACACTGGATTATCATTGAGCAAGATAGGTGTGCAAGTGAATTATCTGCCTTTTGTGATGACCATAATTAGAGTGCATCCATAGAGCGAGCCGAAAGCAAAAATCACACATAGAGAAAAAATAGATTAGTTCCTTAGAGCGACCAGATATGTTCGGGATGTCTCGATGGGCGAGCAATGTGAGGAAAATACATTTAACGTGGTTATAACCAAATCTAAAAAGTGCCCTCAAATTCATTAAAATTTTAATATTTGACTAGCTAGGATTTCTAGCTTGGTAATATTAAAATGCCTCACAACTGGAAATGACAATTTCTAAAGGGTATGCTTGGACTGTACCATAAAGTTATAATATTAATAGTTGACTACAACTTCTAACTTTCTATAACAATTTCAAATCAGATATAACTTTCTGCTCTATAAAAAGGTTGAGAGCTGCTTGATATCTCCACAAAAACTAGCAAGAATGGGCAAAAACAAGAGTAGCTATCCTTTTTTCTATGAGCAAGTGTTTCTCTCTTAGTCTCTCTATCTCCTTATCGCTCTCTATGTCTCTCTATTAAACATAATAGAGCCGTTTTTTTTTCTATTAGAAATTGTTTCTCCCTATCTCAGTGTCTCTTTGTTAAATAGACTATTAAGCAAACATTTTGTATGCAAAGACTCTTAATTGAAAATAAAACTAAATATTACTAACTCTCTGTTAAACAAACATGCAAATAGTTGAATGAAGAAACTTGAAATATTACTAATCTCTGTTAAACAAACATGCAAAAACTGTTGTTAACAAAATTTCTCAATGAGTGACATTGGTCTAATTTCGCATTCATGAAATACAAAAAGATGAAGCTTATCGAGATTCTCAAAAAATTTTGAGAGGTGGCTCTCTAAAGTATAGAAAATGTGAGATTCTCAAAACATTCTAAGAGATGTCTATAACTGCTGTGGGTGGCTTTCTAACATACAAAAATATGATATTCTCAAAACATTCTAAGAGATGCGTATACTTGATTTTGTGGGTGGCTCCTCTTAGATTTTGTGAGCATCTCTTTCGGCAATCTTAGCTTGAAGGATATACATATTGTTGTTCACATCTTGCCCAAGAACCATTAATAAATCAAAATAGATGTGTTTGCAGGCAAGATATAGCCTTCTTTTTACCAACCTTTCATTGAAATCTGCACATGAACATAGTGGGTGGTTTTGAATGGTTATTTCAACCGGTAGGACTTCTTCATTACATATTTCCTTCATATTGAATACTTCTTTGTTTCCTTCCTTCTAAACATGTCCCCCCATAATTTTTGCATTCATATCTAGGGTGCAACAATAATTTGATCATACACAACTTTCAATATACCTTTTCGATAGGGGTATTTTTGCTTATCTTCCTCAACACTTTTTTTCTTATCTTCCTCATAGTGTTTGTGCAAAATATTATGAAGCTGTATACCAATCTCAATTCCAGCTTTTATCAAATTGCAAGCTTCCCTGACATTCAATTGTGTACCTCTTACTATTGTCGTACATCAGTATTGCAAAAATAGCAATACTTTTGCTTCCTCCAAAAAGATAACTGACAATCACTCCAGAAACATGGTGCCACTTCTCCCCCTCGTAGCTTTGTGTTGTATTTTTTTCCTCCTTCCCAAGGGTTACATTCTACCCTGTTGACCTTTGGTATCCTTCATAGTAATGCCCACTTCGTCTCATGAATATATGTCTCTAATGATTGAAGTGATGCATAACCTTCTTCTGGTATTATTGATCCTTTCCCTTTCTCATTCTTGTCCATGGTCACATACACAAACTCTAGCTGGTGGCTAGAGCTTCCTACATTCCCCTCTTGTACTTCGTGAAGTGGACGTTTAGCTCGAATAGTCTTTTTCTCACCCTTGAAATTTATCCTGTTAGTAAACATTGGGGTGCCCATCACTACATCATCAATTGCCCTTGAAGTAGTAGCTAGAGAAGGGCTTGAAGTCTGTCGGGAAAGAGCTCCTTCAATCAATATATCTAGGTGAGGCCCTCCACATATATATTTAGCTTCCATAAAAGAAATTTGATGAGCACACTGGAAGTAGGCATTGATGAGATCTGACAAACATGCATCATACAAACAAATTTTATTTGTATATCCTTCTCCTCCTGCTGTAAGCAACCTAGTATGCTTGGATTCAGAGAGGTTTGTCCGTGGTACCAAAGCATTCACAATAGGCTCACCATCATGTTCATTGAATACCATAATATAATTAATTATGTCCAGAAACTCATTGCATAAAGACAAACTAGTAGGATTTCAACTGCTATTTAATTAAGTACCTTAAAAATACAATGACCATAACATACCTTGATAATAAAATGACCCTAACGACTTTCTCTATAGGGCCACCAACTTAGCCAGCTATCTAGTTTGGGTATGTTTTTGTCTGTTGCCTTTCTTGTTGCCCACCATACACGTATCTTGTGAAATTGCACTAGGGCATCCTCTTTGGTTGGTGCCATCCTCCACCTCTCACACATTTCATTGTGTTTTTCCATATACTGAGCATAGATATACTTTTGTGTATGGATTCAAAGATTTTTCTTCGAATGAAAAAGACAGGATCTCTCCTTTCCTACCATCTCATTTCCATTTTTATATACTGACCTAACAGCATTCCAGTTTGCACCAGCTTCATTGGCCATGAAGCCAAAAAAGTTTGCTGCTTTCCTAGTATGCTCGATCATAACCACATTTAAATTCTCCCAGAACATGATCTATTCTTGCTCATCCTCCTCTCTAAACTCACAAGTTGTAATTGTCAATAGCTCTCCAATCCTGCCATAAGTATTTGGAAGATTATTCTAGTATTATTATAACAACTGAGGTAATCACTTCATTTTAAAAAGAGCATAAAAGTTAAAACATACATGTGATCATACACATGTGCACCCATAGTACGCCAATCATTCTCCACTCAGTGGGGACATGATCAAAACAAACCCATGAATGTTGGAGGTCTCCATCACCTGCAACATCCATTCTATACTACAGACAATATCAACCCCAGAGCTAGGGCCAGTTGTCGACATCTTGAACACATAGCACCTCTCATCACTTTTGTTTGCTTGCAAGGGAAACCTTAACCCATGGAAGAACTGAAAGTGACATTTTTTCTTGAGCTCTAGGATAGCCTCAAATCCATCACCTAGTGGTCGACTTGTCTTTCGACTTTGCATTACCATTTTCTTCACCCTGCATAAGCGAGTTTGGTTAGGAAATTGCATAGTACATATATCACCTACCATCTATTCAATAGAAAAGAACTTACTTTTTTTTGTTTATTAGAGATACTAGCACTTGAGACATCTCTTGCAATTCACTCTCGGACATAAACTCTCAGTGGATTTATGCTCATCAATGAAAGCCTTTAACACTAGCTTCCTGGCAAGAATCATTTGCACCTTTCGTGGACCTACATTATGGTCCATTTGAACTACACGAGCCACCAAAGCTTTAATGTTTTGCATAGATGCTCGACACATGCCTGTAGGAACTATGTGTGTATGTTTTCCATGGTGAAGAAACAATCGACTGTGGGAGGGCTCTTTAGGCATAAAATAATAGGCAGACATTGGACATGTTTGTAAGCACATTGGAACATTCTTACAAAAAAAAACTCTCTAGGTTCCCATAACTCCCCATTGCCAAACACCCGTCTTTTGGGGCTTTTAATAATTGGCCATTCCAATGGAGCTTATTAGGTGCGTTTTTTCACAATCGATAAGTGCATCTCTCATTCATGCACTGGAAGGTACCCCCACAAAAACTCTTCCTCAAAACAAAAAATTTAATATTTCTTATCTGTGTCTGGGGTTTTGTCCATGGGTTAATTAGCACACACACACAATGAGTTTCCTTCATTTCTATCCACCTTAGATTAGTAATGTTTTTAGAGTAGATTAGTGTGTGATTAGGATGGTAGCTAGGAAAGCTCAATCCATGCTTTTAGCATGGTATCAGAGCTTAGGCCTAGCTCTCCTAGATTAGGTTCAGATCATTAGCATTTGATTAGGACTTAGAAGGCAATTAGCAATCATTTAGAAGTTCTTTAGCGTTCTATTTCTTTCCATGCTCTATTAAAGCTTTATTAGAATTGTAGTGAATTCCCAACAAAGCAAGAGCTTGTAGGAACAATGACATGAGAGGAGAAGGAGGTGACTCTATATTTTTGTGTAACAACAAAAGTCAATAGCATCAAGCACCCTGGGTAGAAGTGCAACAATACCAAAGGTGAGCATCCAGTTGGATAGAGGTCTAGAACCTGCAAAATCTATGCACCATTATACCAATAGCTCTAGAGGGAATCTACACAGCTGTAAGAGGCCGTGCATCACACATCCAAGAACAACTCATCACCAAGTGTAGCACAATGACGTAGAAAGGAGCAATAGCATAGAGCATTGTAGGCAACCTAGCGCAATAGCAATGATGTAGAAAAGAGAAACAACATGGTCGACTCTAGCAAACAAATGGAGACACGCAGCCACCATGAGTAGAGAGATGGGCAAGAAATCAACAATGGTTGACGTTTCAAGATAAGACTATAATTATTATTTTTTTGAAAAGAATTTTGTAAGGTCTAGTCTAAACAGACTTTTGTACAGGTGTGTTCACAAACAATTGGTGTCACATACAGGGGGTGTTCACACTTGTTGGGCATGCAAGAATTATCATAAAAAATCTTCGTCTTGCATTGCATCATCGCATATTATAAAAAGGGATAGAGACTTTTGATACGATCGGTAAGACCACCTTATCGTACATGATGGAGAGACTCACATTAGAGAAAAATAAGCTTAATGTGGATGGTTTTTACACTTGGCAAATGAAAACCATGTACACATTGATGAGAAAAGTGCTATGGGATCTAATTGAGCCTAGTGAAGATAGTGATAGCATGTCATCTAACATATTCAACAATCACAAAGCACTTGGAATAATAGCTCAGACCTTGGTAGATGAAGTTATACATCACATTGCAGGGATAAAATATGCCAAGAAGGCATGGGACGAACTCAACAAGGTCTTGCATGATGGCACAATGGCAACTCACATCAACAAGTTTGAGACACTCAAGCAACAACTAGTGGGATCAAGAAGAAGATTGAAGAAGATAAAGAAGTTGCAGTTCTCCTCTAGAACATTGACAAAATCCCCTATGATGTTCTTGTGTCCACACTAAAAAATGTTGACAGAACTTCAACTAAAGTTGAATCTTCACTACTTGAGCATGAGTCTAAACTAAAAAACACATCAAATGTCACTGAAGGAATTAGTTAAGATGGTTGTATGTTGGAAAAGGAAAATTTGTTAGATATAATCAATATGGCAATCTTGGTCACATATTTGCAAATTTCCATTTCAAAAACAAGACGAAATAAATTTGTAATGCTTGTGAAAGGATTAGGCACTTGGAAGGACATTTCTACTCCAAAAATATCGGGATTGATGTAGCTCGTAAATTTCTTAATGTTGAAGATGTGGTTCATGTACATTCAAATGAAGGTTTGAATGGACATTTAATTGGGTCTTTATCTAGTTCAAACGTTGAAAAAATTTCATGTATGGATGGTATTACCTGCATGGCATCTCCCAATCTATGGAGTTTGTACACTTTAGTTTGCAACAACTTCAATACTATTTGCCTCACCAATCTGCTTTTCTAGTTCACATTTCTCCTACCCCTAGTGGATTTGAGGGTAACCCCTAGAGTTTTCCACCTCAATAAACTCACTACCTTAAATCGCACTAGTGATGGAACTCCTATGGTAGAACAACGAAGTACTTTTGGATGTAATAAAGGATGAGGAATTTAATGTGTTTCACATCCCTATAGCTACTTCTCTAGGTATGGGGAACATGTAGGCACTAGTCTCCATGCCTTAGAATTTTGTTATTAAGTCACAATCACTCCTCTACACCCACTGAAGAAAATTGAGACCATAAATGTGTCAGCCCTAGACTAGGCTCTACATCAGAAGCATCATAAAAGTATGGGCTAACCAATAAGGCACCACTCCATACAAGTTTAGACTTCTATGTGTGGTTTTTCATATGATGTACCCTCTTAAGTAGTCAACCAACATTAGAGGGCCTCACATAACTTGTAAGCAACCCATACATTAAATCGGTAGCACAAACAACCAGTTGGCTGGTCAAAAAACAATGAGCATATTATTGTATATGCACATTATCTAATTCATGTTATTTTTGTGGTTGAAACACTTTAACCAAATTGACCAACATCATAGGCTCCTATAGAAGCATGGCCTTGGTCATTTCTTGAGTCATCAGTCAAATTTCTAACATTCAAGCATTTAGTAGCATTTGTGCTTAGGGATTTTGACTTTTGCATGCCTTTTCACCATGTGCATTCATCCAAGGCATTAGGAAACCTCATCCTCCTCAGAGATCTTCAATACCGACCTTGTAAGATTTGAAATTGCTTCACAATTTCCTAAAGCTACACATCAACCTACGAGCATTTACTTTATCTATGCATTGGGAAATCCTTAGAGTGTTTGTTAATAAGTTCTCCCAATCATTGTACTAACAATTCTCGAAGAAGGTAATAAAGAAAATACTCGTGCTTGTAGAAGGGGGCCCATCGGTGTTGCCTCTATCTTAGTTTGTCTAACTCTCTCATAACTTTGATGTTAACTAAATTACTCTAACATAACGTGAAGAAGTCGTTTGCTGAAGTACATAGTCCCCATCTCCCACATAACATACTTTCACTTTTGCATCTTATCCCAGATATGTTGGATGAGTACTCTCTCTCACTTGGAGTTTTGTGTATGTGATTGTCTATATGTGTATACGTGTCATCGTACCACCATGGAACCAGAGTAGGTTGTTCTTGACCTTTGATTCTCATTCCTTTAAAAACAAGTGTGTATCTTCTACATCAACATCTATGCAAAGCTGACCCATGTCTTCTATCTAGATATGTGTGTAGTCAACTTGTGTCCAATAGTCCTTACCCTTGTAGCTCTATTCTCCTTGACCTATATCTCGTGACGTCATGCTACCCTTAAGGTGCTCTCCATCAATGTTGCACCATGCAAGCCTTAGGTCATCCGAGTCCACATGCCCAACCGTTGCATAACCTCCATTGACCTGACACTTCAATGATACACCATTGTACTATCTATGTATACCTTAGGAAAATGGTGTGGATGAATGCCAGACACCTGGAATTAGTAGTCAACAACAATTTATGACATGATAAGTGGAAGAGGAGAAGTGAAAGAGGAGACAAGAGGAAGAGGAGAAGTCTCTTTAACCCTAACCCTAATAAAAAGTTGAAGAGGAGAAGAGCAAGAGGAGACGAGAAGAAGAGGAGAAGTATCTCTAAGCCCAACCCTTAAAAAAGCTTATGGCTTATGCAAGACCTTAATCTTAGCTTCTAAATAGAAACCCTAATAGAGATATTTTGTGAAGAGATTTTCATTAAAGCTCTCTATTAGGGTCTTTATGTAAGAGCTAGGGTTAGGGTTAAACCTTAAGAGAGAGGGTAATAACTTATAAGAGAGTGGAAAGAGAAGCTTTCATGCAAAGCTAGTTTGCATAGGAGAGAAAGATGGAGATAGAGATGAAGCTTTCATAGAAAGCTTGCATGCATAGGAGAGGGATATGAAAGCACATACCTTGAGCATAGGATGGGAGAGGTGGAAGAGAGGGAATACATACCTATTTGTACAAGAGAGGAAAAAGACATTTCAAATAACATTTTCATTCAACAAGACAAAATAGGTGGAAGTACACTTTTCAAAGGTCGCCTAGTAGATAACTAAATTTTGTTGGTGTTTTCACTGTTTAGCAATGCTATTTTGTTGTTGTTAACATAAAAAATAGTAAAAAATTTTCATTGCTCACACCTACATTAAAAGTCCCCGACATTCCTCGTTACAAAATATTGGCAACAAAAATAGGAACAAAATTTCATTGCTCACACTTGCATTAAAATGCCCTGATATTCCTCGCTACAAAATGTTACTAAAATGCTGCTAAAATCTATTGTTGTGCTTGACATGTTATGGTGATTTGTCTCCTATATCAATGTGTAGTTGATTCAATAGCTTCAATAGTGGATGTAAGTGTAGTTTAAGAGAATGCTATGAAGGTGGATCTATGTTTGTGAAGAACCAATGAATAAATTGTGCACTTGGTGGAAAACTCCATGAAGGTTCATGCCTGTGGGGATCGTGCTTGTCAGGGTTCACGGTCCTGGTGAGGCTCATGCTTGTGAAGATCACACCTCAAGAGAACACTACAAAGGCTGAGAGCTAAAGGCATAACCCCACTTAGCAGAACTAGTAAGGAATCAACTCAGAGATTCATTGTGGATCTAGGAGTATGAGGATCACACCTCCAGGGTAACACTGAGGAGTGTGAGAGATGTGTCGCTCACACAAGAAATCCCACAACCGTAAGTCCAAGGATAGAGGACCCAAACCTCAAAGGTAACACACTGAGGGTGAGAGGTGTGAGGCTTGCATATGTTAGGCTCACAATCATGAGATGACCCATGTGAAGCTAGGTAGAACCCAGAATTCCACTATCAAATGCATGTAAGTGTGAAGTAAATGAAGAAATTAAATGCAAAAACATGACACCACAAAATATTAATTCAAACCATTGTAATAAAATTAAGTTCCAACTAACCCACTACAAGCAATAATTACACACTTGTGTGCAACAATCAATTTCCAACCTTACACTCTAATCAGTTTTAACTCCTTGTTGCCAGTGGGTGTCTGAGTCTGATCTTATCCCACCCCAAATGTTAGTACAAGGATAATAATTGATATCTCTCCTCACTAACTAGCCACACAACACTTTCAGTAGTCATGGTGCAGTAGTATAGACAAATGTCAACCTCACCACCCCCACAAATCTTAGGAGTGAGTGGGTGAGTCTTATCTACTCCCACTTAGAACTCTAACTCAGATCTATAGCAATAATTTTCACAAGATGCACACATGTCATGCATCAATGCAATGCAATGTAACACCAACATTTATATCAATTAATGGGATATTAATCAAAACCAAAATCAAGACACACAATAGTCCTCTTTTCTTTACCACCGTTAAGATAGTTATCAAATCACTGGCTTGAGAGAAATTAGGGAAATGTTAGATAGGGGTTTTAAACATGGTGATTGGCAATGACTAATTCTTATGCATGTTATGGAGAGAAGGAAAGAGGATGATATTGACAAGGAGAGAAACAAAGAAAATAACTTGTTATGTTGTTTCTTTCTCCTTTATGTACCTTATTCTCTTGGCTCTTTCCTACCATGAAGCCACTTGATCTATCCTTGTTGTGTTAGCTCACACTTTGTAGCACTTAGTGCCCAGCTATGTTGACTATATCAGAACCTCATCAATGCCCTTACCATTTAGAAGCCACGACCTCCTTCAAAGCCACTTATCAAAATCACTATTGTTCTAAGCCATGTCTCTGGTGGGATCAATAATGAGTAGGCCTCCAATTTTGAAAGCTTATTGAGACGATGTTTGTTGTTGAGAAGGGTGTTGGTAGCCTTGTCTTGTGGAGAGGTGGAGAGGAGGTGCAAAATGTGCATGGGAGGTGGAGAGGAGGCATAGAATATGCATGGGAGAGAAATACAATGGTGAGGCTATGTGCCAATGTTGGAGAGCCTGCGAGGGCTGTGTGTTGATTGATGGCAAGGCAGCAAGCATCGGGCATTGGGGTAAGTTGTGTAGTGTCGCATTGGGAGGAGCCCTGCCTTGCAATAGCATTGATTTGGAGGGAAAGAAGGTGCACACACCAATTGTAGGCAAACTCAAGAAGCATAGGAATGGGAGGCTATGCACGCGATGGATGAAAAGCTTAACGTCATCTCGCCTGCGGAGAGCTTGTGTGAGGTAGCTTCATGTTGGGAGGAGCCACACCTTGTAGTGGTGAGTAGCTATGTGCTAGCATCCTTGTGTGCCATGTGATGGGGAGAGATATTGCAATCTCTTGTGTGCCATGCAATGGAGAGAGATGGAGATCGCTTGTTAGCACCGGGCATTGTAGAAAAAACACCGCTAGATGGCAAGCCCTTATTAGCGCGCTGGGTGATGGAGAACAATGATGGAAAGAAACACATCTCTCTTGCTCTCCATGCCATAGAAACTCTTCTCCTATTGCCCTAGGGCACTTTGGTTTTCTTACCACACGTCTTTCTAGCCTACACCCTATGATAAAACAGTAATAGGAGCTCATGCTAACAAAATATTTTAATACTAACCATAGCTAACAATAATGCTAAAAATAATGCATGCTTACTAAATATTTTTATACTAACCATAGCTAACATTAATGTTAAGACTAATTAAGCTAACTCTATGCCTAACATTATAAACTATTGACAAAACAAAAGGTTAAAAAACCTCAAAGAGATCATCAACTAGCAAAAAATCACTCTAGCAAGGCTTCATCCCTATTTTATCCATGAAATAATCCTCAAATCAACACCACACATGGGTATTTCAATGTGTGGCCCTAGAAAAAAAGCTTAACACAAAGGTCTAATCAAACGCTAAGGCAAAGAAATCTTGCTCTCTAGAAGGTGACACGAATAAAAAGCCCAAACCCACCGCACTCACTAGCTCAAGGCTACCAAGTGAAGAGAGTTTACCTTTCATGTGTCATTGTTGGGAATCTAGTTGCTTATCCACCATCTCGTAGGAGAGGAAGTCACAAAGATGCTAGCTAGAACTTGAGAAGACCCTCCTCCCGTTGTCACACCATAAGAGTTATCCACATGTAAGCTTGGAACTCCCAAGTGTCACAAGACCATGCTCCACTATAAGGTCCCCAACCTAAAAAGGAAAATCTATAAGATATTCTAGTAAGTCGTTGAAAGAATTTCCTAGTCATCGACACCTCAACCGTATATAGAGATACGAGGATACGACTACTAGGTAAGACATAGCTCTATCTCACAGGGGGAGTGTGGTATTCTAGATGGTTCTTAAAATCGAATCACCCATAGAGTTATTGACCTAGCTTGGGCAACCTCTATCATTGATTGCTAGAGGAAATGCCTAGGCATGGTCGATGACCTAGTCCTGTAGAGTAGAATTGCCTAGGGATTTACTTACCCACTCTAGTGTGATTGATTGGTTTTGTTGGATAGCTACCTGACTAATCAGGTCCACCCGTCCATAGGATGGCACCATTAGGGCGATCCACCCTCCCACTTTCCACCCCACTCACCCATCATTTTTGTTTTTTAATTAATCATATCACAATGTGTGACATATATAGACAAGTTCATTAATTAGGGATCTTACACGATGTTCATTAGAACATCCACTTAGCTTGTAACAATGAGATAACAATACTAGAAGACAAGGAACTTCATTAAAAATAATGACAAAGCTTCAAATCTAGCTATAGCCAGATCCAGGCTCTCTTATTCCATGTTTAATGGTGCCAATGATCTAGAATTTGGCCTTGCAATGTCCATGGACTAAGCAATCCCTATGAGACCATACATCTCCATGGACTAAGCAATCCCTATGAGACCATACATCTCCATGGACTGGGTAATCCCTACGAGACCATACATCTCCATGGACTGGGTAATCCCTACGAGACCACACATCTCGTCATTGGTAGTCGGCGAGGATTCAAGGGGTCCTAACGCCCTATGAGGCTCCATTTCTTGGTCCTCTTGCTCCTCAGAGGGATGTCTAGATGCTAGGGTGGGCTTATCCCCCGCATTAGCCTGAGCTCTCAGATAAAGGCAACATCCATAACTCTCGACAAACCGGACAGTTCCAACTTTCCAATGGTAGGAGGGATACCTTGGGCCGACTCCAAGCCTCACCACACCCGGCTACACAAGCATAGGAACGAGATCAGCATCAAGGCGGCGGGGAGAAGATGTATATGTACTTTAATTTAAGCAAGATAGCAACACAATAGTTTAACCCAATCTCATAAGATACAAGAAACCACATTATCATTTTTTGAATCAAAGGAACGAGAATGCAACATTTCTAGAAGAAATTAGATTTTTACATTTAGATGAATATGGAAGCCTATACTCTCAAAACAAGGAAAAGTAACATTCTTTATCTTTCTTAATTAATGTTAAGATTAAGGATTTATCTAGCTTCTAATCGAAAAACCTTCCTTTCAGATGATTTTTAAGCTAGCCTGGCCATTGCCTCCATGAGGGACTCCTAAAGGAAGAGCAGCAGCAGCAGGGTTTGAAGCATTCCGTCTTGTTTCGTTGTCGTGCATTCTTCTCGAGGTAGAATTTTGGAATCTTCAAGGAGAAGCCATACTGTCCACTCTCTCATAGCTTGCACAATCATGAACTCAATGATCCAAATAGATCACAATTTTGTGTCCATTTGCTCACTTTATGAGCAAACGACGCACCCGTGAACCACCTCTTAGGGCTAGAGTGTGCTTGCTTAAGTCTTTTTATATGGGGGGGAGTAGAGTGTCGTTAAGTGGAGAACAAGGCTGGGTGGAAACAGGAACAAAGGCTTGGGGGAGGAGAAGGGTTATCCCCTTAAGCAGGGGGAGATATGGACACCCCCTCCACAACACAAGGGGGGAGGCTGTTGGGAGCTTGGCTGAAGAGAGTTGTTGGGAGCTTGGCTTAAGAGGGATGCTAGGAGGTTGGCTTAAGAGGGTTGTGGGGGAGAGCTTCCACCCAGAGAGGGGGGTGATGGGACTGGGGGGTTTTTGAATGGTCATCTTAAGAAGGAGGTTTATGTGGCACATCCACGTCGTTTTGAGATACTTGGTTTAGAAAGTGCATTGGTCTATTGTTGCATGTGAATGTGGAAAGGGTGGTGCCTGTAAGTGAGCTAAAGGTGGAGTACATGCAAGGAACTTCTAGGGCAGTGGTCACATGGGTATCCACGTGGTGGCCAGGGGAGACCTTAGGTTAGGGCATCTCATTGTTGGTTCATGTGCGGCTGTTTGTGGGGGTGCCCTGGTAAGTGTATGGTCTAGGGTAAGGTCCTTTGATGCACACTTTGTAGCAGGAAGGAGGCATCTTTTGGGACAAAGACCTCTTTTTTGGGGACATGAGCATCGATATATACATGCCAGCATGTCCGATGCCAAAATTTGTTTTCAGTTAAGTTTTTTGAGGTGTTTTCTTAGTCACAAGGGTGGAATATATTTGTCAATCGGACCCCCAGACATGCATTTATTAAGGCAGAAGTTTATCCTAATTTAACCAAAAATTTACATAGAGGCTTATTCCGCTGTCCGTTTTGAGTGTTGTAAATCCTATATTAGGGTAAAATCACATAGATTTCAAAATTAGATTGAGAATTTTAGGATTGCAAGTAGAAACAACTCAATTCTAGGATTTTTATACTATAAAAAGGACCATAATTTCATCTATTAAATGGTCATATATTATTATTGAAGATGGTCATGTTACATCCTTCCCCCTTAAAGAAATGGAGATGTCCTCATCTCGTCATGAATTCGAGGTAATATCTTAAGAGTGCAGCTAAACATCTTCCCAAGTTGCATCCTCTTCAGGGTAGTTTTTCTATTGCACTAGATGTTTTGTAAGGGTTCAATTATAGAGCTACCTTTCTCTAGAATCTATGATCCTACTAGGTTACAACTCAAGGACTCCTTGAGTAGGGGTCACAACTTGCTCATCATCAAGAATATGATCGAGGCTAGGTACATAAGGCTTCAACAAGCTTACATGATGGGATCTGTAGCTTATAGACACTTCTACCCAAACACTTGGGTAGATGATTGTATAGGGTCCACAATATCTTGGGCTGAGTTCCTTATATTTTCCAACAAGTGATAGAGATCTACACTTGGTTTGCACCGACATATAAACTTTGTCTCCTTCCTTGAAGATCCTTTCACATCTCCTTGTGTTATTGTAAAGTTTTTTTGTCAATCTTGAGCTTCTTTAATATCTTTTTGGATAGCCTTGGTCTGCTCTTTCATCTCCTTGATCATTTTGTTGGAGGCTTTGACTCTTAAGGTTTGATCAGAGAAATAAGGACTCATGTTCTATTTATAGGAGAGGGAGGCTCTAACCAAGGCTAACTAATTTCTAGAATTTTCCTGATTCAATTTGGTTGAATTTGGACTAGATTTGGACCTAGTTTGGTTACTTTTTTATTCGGTTTGGTTCCATTTTGATTTGGTTTGGTTTAAGAGAGAGGAGAGATAAAAATATCACATTATTTTTGAGTTTAAAACTCATTCAAGAATGTGAAGTAGGCGCCTCATTGAAGGGACTCCCCTTCCTTACATATGTGTCAAAATGGAATCATTATACCCAAAATATCTCATATTTTTAATATTACTCATAGTTTCTTACTAATAAACCTTGTATATAGTCAATTCTTCATCTTATGTGAGTATTTACTTTTAAATATCTCTCCTTTTTAACTATTAGCCTTGTCTTTAGTCAATTCTTCATCTTATGTGAGTATTTACTTCTAAATATCTCCCCTTTTTAACTATTAGCCTTGTCCTTAGTCAACTCTTCATCTTATGTGAGCATTTATTCATTTTTGGATAATTTCTTTTACAAATTGGATTTATCTCTTCCCACACATGGATTGATCCTATTGGTCCACACGAACCTTAATTGGACCATAATCCAAAAATTTCTGAAAATCTAGACCCTTAGGCTAAGGTCCTTTATACCCATTTCCAATTAATTCCAATTGCACATTGGAAAGTTCTTTTTGAATTTCTGTTTCAGGGGAATTCATTTTAATAAGATGAGATATTTTTCTATCCAAAAATATTAAAAATCTAAATATTCTCTCTCTAGAATATTTTCTCTCTCTAGGTTAAAATAGTTAGAAACAAGATCTTTTATATTTCTGAAGAGGGATTTAATTACACAGGAAGATGCTGGACATCTTGAGAGGCTGGGGAGGAATCTTACATGGTGTTTAAGAGATGATTACAACAGATTTATCAGCATAAAATCACCAAAAATTACATTAAATCAAGGGTAACCAATTTGTACGGAATGGTTGGAGTATCAAACCATCTCTGAATTGCAATCTGAAGTTATAGGAATCTTTATCAAATACCTAATGGTTAATTTGAACCCTCAATTGCACCAAAATATAGTGATTAGTACTTATTAATCACTGATTAGCAAATTAATCCTCTAATTTGTGTGCAAAAAACAGAGTATGTGGGGAGCCCAGATCTGAGGCCTTAGAGTTCAAATGAGCTCAAATGCTTTCAAGGCCATCAAAAGCAATTAGTCTAGTAGAGGATTAAGCCAAGAAACATAAGATTTGACCAAACATTGAATGCTTAATCTCTGTTTTACCAAAGTCACCTTGCAGATTTGATGAAGAGCTTGGATCTCACTGTAGACTTGATCAAATCAAATTCTGACTTCACCAGCTTGTAGAGCATGCCTGAAAACCACCGGGGCTAAGAGGAATTAGACCCATTGTATTTGATGAAGTAGAAAACTCAAATTTTCTCCAAAAGAACGGTGCTTGCAAAAATGCATAGAACTCCAGCAGCGCGTGCGGTTTGCAGATCTATCTTGATGGGCTGAAGCACAAGAGTAGCTATGTGTGGCTAAAGAGGTTTGGGCTAATTTGATGTGTGTAAGGAGATAGAGCTCCTCCACCAGCTGGGGGTATAGAGGGTTAGTTGAAAAAGAGGAAAAAATATTAATTCGCTACTAATCCTAATTAGCCAAGTGATAAGAAAGATAATGGGCTCACAAATTGATGGATTCTAGGCTTGGCTCTGATACCATGTTAAAACTACAGCAATGTGATGAGCTATGGTGGATCAAATACTAGAATCAACATCATTAACAAAGTATTTAGATGATAATTAAGATGTGATTAGTGAGTAATTAAGATGTGATTAGTGAGTAATTAACTAATAGCTTAATGTAGGCATGAATTAGTGAGTAATTGTAGAGCATGCTTGAAAACCCCCGGGGCTAAGAGGAATTAGACCCATTGTATTTGATGAAGTAGAAAACTCAAATTTTCTCCAAAAAAACGGTGCCTGCAAAAATGCATAGAACTCTAGCAGCATGTGGTGGTTTGCAGATCTATCTTGATGGGCTGAAGCACAAGAGTAGCTATGTGTGGCTAAAGAGGTTTGGGCTAATTTGATGTGTGTAAGGAGATAGAGCTCCTCCACCAGTTGGGGGTATAGAGGGTTAGTTGAAAAAGAGGGAAAAATATTAATTAGCTACTAATCCTAATTAGCCAAGTGATTAGCAAGATAATGGGCTCACAAATTGATGGATTCTAGGCTTGGCTCTGATACCATGTTAAAATTACAGCAATGTGATGAGCTATGGTGGATCAAATGCCAGAATCAACATCATTAACAAAGTGTTTAGATGATAATTAAGATGTGATTAGTAATAGCTTAATGTAGGCATGAATAATAAAAAACCAGCAAATTCTCATTAGGCGAATGCCTCAATTTATAGAGTTTACATCCAAGCATCTAATTCCACTAATTTCTCCTTGATTCACTCCACCTCTTTTGCTTTATTCTCTCCACCTCTCCCAGAATATCTCCACACCTCCTAAATCTTCTCATGCTACCCTTTATTCTCTCCCAATAGATTCTTCTCACCTTTTCACACGTTCTCTCACATTTACAGTTTCTCTTTTACAGCCTCTAGCCAAGGGCTTGTTCCCGCACACACCCTATTCACTTGTATATTTCAACAAGGAGATGTGATGTGAATCAGATAGATGTGAATGAATGGATGTATGGATGTGATGCGAATAGAGGTGATAAGATGTGAGGTGAATAGATGTGAGGAGATGTGAATGAAAGGATGAGATGTGATGTCATGTGAATCACGATATAAATGAATGATATGGGATGGATGTGGATATATGTGAAAGAATGGATGTGGATGTGTATGTGAAAGAATGTGATGTGGATGTGTATGTGATGTGATGAAAAGAGATGTGATGTGACATGAATATATGTGGATAAGAAGTGATAGATATGAATGTATGAATAGATATGGGTAGTCGTACAGGTGAACGATTGGATGGATGTGGATGAATGAGATGAGATATGATGTATGAATGAGATATGATGTGGATAGATGTGATTAGATGGATAGAATGTATGTGATGGGATGGTGATGAGACTGAATGTGATGGATATGAATGAATGTGATGTGAATCGGGATGTGAATAAATGAGGTGTGGTCATGTGAATTGAGATGTGAGTGAATGTGATGAATGAGATATGGAGATGGGTAGATGCGAGTGGATGAGATCTGATGAGGATAAATGAGGAAAGATGTGATGAGATGAAAATGATGTAATTGGATGAGAATGGGAATACATATGAAATGGATGTGATTTAAATAATGTGGATTGATGTGGAACAATGTGGAAAGACAAGAGTTCGTTATAGAAATTGTATTTATTACCTATTTTTAAATGACTGTTTTATGTCAAGAATGCTGGGGAAGCATTTTGACCGTCTTGCGAATGAGGTCGTGGAGACCTAATGTGATAAAGTTGCAACAGCTCTGATGGAGGACATCTCCCGTAGCAAGGTCAGCCAAGGTCTTGATCAGCCTCGCCTCGATTTAAATGGTGAGCTTCCGGTACGGTGGATGAGGGACCAAGGAAGTGGCCTATGAGTGAAGCGCTAGGTGACCTGCGAAGGATCCTAGAGGATGCTAACCATACGATGTTCAGGATCTGGGTCGCCAAAGATACCCACACATGCGTCGTGGAAGATATTGGAACAAGGAGTAAGAGTTGTTTTCAGAATTCGGGCATGGATCTGGTTGATTGACCTTGCTGGTCCTCAACGGATGAGTCCATGGCTCTTTTATACTATGGATCTGTTGGTTGATCTTGCTGATCTTCAATGGAGATTCCATTTTGATATGTGAATATATTGCCGAGTACTATGAGCTAGGAACCATTGAAAAGGCCCTTGAGTGGCCAGGTGTTGAGCGTTCTGGTTGCCAATGATGCCATAGGTACACCAATGAAGGAATGATTGGAAATAGGGATTCAACTGGAGATTTTGAGGATTATGATAAGTGACACTATGATTTCATTAAATGATTGTTTTAAAGATAGCGGAATCTATGAAAAGCAATTTCATTTTGGGTGTATAAGTGGTGTGACTAGTTTTAAGTTTGCATGAATATCTGGGTAGGGGGCCTCGGAACTCTTTTCCCTGGTACCCGAGACAAAACCTAACCAAATTCTTAATTGGATCCCATCACTACAATGGCTGGGCGGTTGGCTAACCCACGGGCTAAAAAGATGCAGGGAGAAGAGAGCTTGAGCTCTTGTAAAGCACACACATACACACAAAACTCTAAGAGAGAACACACAAGGTGAGAGGCTGAAAATCTTCTTCTTCTTCACTCAACACTCAACACACCATATACAAAGATAAGAGTACACACCATATGAAATGGTACTCAACCATATGAAATGGTACTCAACCAAATACATACTAGGGTTCTCTATAGTGTGAACCCAACTAAATGAGCTGGCGCTATAACTATGCCAGCCTCTAAAATGGCTGTCACACAGCCTGTCATCCCACTGGCTGCATATCACCCATGATCTCACCAACCATGCCAGTGGTGTAAGTGTGGGGCCTATCCCCCAGGCGGGTCATCAGTGTCCACCGCCTCACTAGATGAGCTCGATATCTCAACACTCCCCCTCGAGCTCAACTCCATCTCATGTACACCAAAGTGAAGCCCTGAATCTGCGGAGCTTCTCTGTACCTAATGCTTTGGTGAAGATATCAGCGACCTGATCTTGTGTGCTGACATAAACAAGGTCAACGTCTCTTGCCAAAACCTTCTCTCTGACAAAATGATAGTGGACCTCTATATGCTTCGTGCGAGCATGAAAAACTGGGTTCCTAGGGCCAACTGTATATCGCTAATGTTGTCACAAAAAGTGACAACCCAAATCTGCAAGTAGCTTTCTCAACCAAGCTACCTCACATGCTGCCATAGCAGCACCTCTGTACTTAGCCTCTATACTGGATAGAGCAATCATAGGCTGCTTCTTGCTGCTCCAAGTCACAGCAGCACTCCCCAAAGAAAACATGAATCCACTAGTAGATCTTCTATCTGAGATACTACCAGCCCAATCAGCATCTGTGTACCCATGTACACATATCTCTGTCCCAGTTTCATAAAATAGTCCACAATGCAAAGTAGACCTCACATATCTCAGTATGCGTCTCAATGCATCCAAATGCAGCTTCCGAGGAACCTACATAAACTGACTCACCAACCCAACAGCATAGCTCAAACTTGGCATGGTGATCGTCATGTAGATCAAGCTTCCTACTATGCGCCTATACATAATAGGATCCTCCAAAATCTCTCCTGAATCTGCACTCAACTTGCCATTCTGATCTAATGGTACTAAGATAGGCTTACAGCCTGTCATACCATTCTTGGACAACATATCCAAGCCAAACTGTCTCTGCAATAATCCAATACCTTGTGGTGATCTAATCACCTCAATGCCCAAGAAATATCTAAGCTCCCCCAGATCCATTATCTCAAACTTCTGTCTAAGCAAGATCTTTACATCAAAGATCTCTGCATCATGGTCCCCCGTAATGATTAGGTCATCTACATAGATGACAACAAGCACAACCCCTCTATCACTGTGTGTCTCACATACAGCGAGAAATCAGCATTGGCTACATGCTCGCTACATGAAAGCCAATAGTGATAAGATATTCAGAAATCTTGTCAGACCATGCTCTTGGTGCTTGTTTTAAGCCATACAAGGCTTTCTTCAACCTGCAAACATGCTCGGGGTGGCTCACATCCTCATAACCAGGTGGCTACAACATATACACCTCTTCCTACAAATCTCCATGCAAGAATGCATTCTTTACATCCATCTAATGTAAAGACCATTGCTTTGACGCAGCCATTGCTATCACAACTCTCACTGTTGCCATCTTGGCAACTGGGCTGAAAGTTTTCTTATAATCAATGCCATATGTTTGCGCATATCCTTTGGCTACCAATCTAGTCTTGTACCTGCTTATGCTTCCATCACTGTTATGTTTTCCTTTGTACACCCACTTGCATCCAATGGCTTTCTTGCCTTCAGGCAATTGCACTAAATCCCAAGTCTCATTTCCATATAGTGCATCCATCTCCTCATCCATAGCTTTCTCCCAACACACATTTCCAATAGCCTCATTAGTGCATGTGGGCTCTACAACTTTTGCCATGTATGCATAGTGATGTGCCACATAACCATCATAGGTAAACCTCTGCACAGGATTCTTCACTCTCCCAGATCTTCACTCTCCAACTTTTGCCATGTATGCATAGTGATGTGCCACATAACCATCATAGGTAAACCTCTACAGAGGATTCACTCTCCCAGATCTTCGTAGCTTTGCATTCATGGCTTCCATAGCATTCTTTACACCAGGTGTTCTCATAGTTGGTATCCCAAGATCCTCATCAAGGCTCATCTCTGAGCCACTAGACTCTCCATCAACATGAGAATGCCCTGCAGAAATGTTAGGCATACTAAGGGGCTCAACCACTTTCTCTTTGTCTTTATGTGATGTACTAATCACATTTGCAGGACTGGTATTATGATGCAACCTGCCACTCCATGGTCTATCAACTGAACCACTAGATGAGGACTCTCTTGGTCCACTCAAAGATTGTGATTACTGACTTGTATTCTGTGCAACCACATTTCCACTCACATCAGCCCCAACAGCTTCTTTTTCAGCAGCATACTAGCTGCTCATCTCATCAAAAACAACATCCCTGCTTACCCTCAGCTCACGTGTAGCAGGGTTATAACACCTGTATCCCTTTTGCTCAAGGGAATATCCAATAAACACACATTTTCAACTTTTGGATCCAGCTTAGTTCTTAGCTCATCTGGCACATGCACATATGCAATGCATCCAAAGACTTTCAGATGAGACAAATTAGGTTTTCTGCCAATAAACCTCTCCTCTGTGGAGTTACATCATGTATGGCTGCAGTTGGAGTCCTATTCATGATGTAAACTGCTGTAGATACAGCCTCAGCCCAATAGCTATGTGGCATATTCTTCTCTCCAATCAATGCTCGTGCAATCTCAGTAATGTGCGAGTTTTTTCGCTCAGCAACTCCATTTTGCTGCGGAGTGTATCTGCAAACTGTCTCTGAATACCATTCTTCTTCAAAAATTCAGAGAACTCATTGGAGAAGTACTCTCCCCCTCCATCTGACCTTAGGCACTTTACATATTTCCCTATTTGCTTTTCAACCATAACTCTAAAATTCTGAAAATGAGTGATCACCTCACCCTTCTCCTTCATGAAGTATACTCCCACTTTCCTTGTGTGGTCATCAATAAATGTCACATAATACCTGTAGCCTCCCATAGACTTCGTAGGACCCCATACATCTGAATGCACAACATCTAGTGAATGTCCACAATGCAAAGTAGACCTCACATATCTCAGTATGCGTCTCAATGCATCCAAGTGCAGCTTCCGTGGAACTTGCATAAACTGACTCACCAACCCAACACCATCGCTCAAATCTGGCCTGGTGATTGTCATGCAGATCAAGCTTCCTACTATGTGCCTATACATAGTAGGATCCTCCAAAATCTCTCCTAAATCTGCATTCAACTTGCCATTCTAATCCAATGGCACAGAGATAGGCTTACAGCCTGTCATATCATTCTTGGACAACATGTCCAAGCCATACTGTTTTTGCAGTAATCCAATACCATGTGGTGACCTAATCACCTCAATGCCCAAGAAATATCTGAGTTTCCCGAGATCCTTCATCTCAAACTTCTATCTAAGCAAGATCTTTACATCAAAGATCTCTGTGTCATGGTCCCCCGTAATGATCAAGTCATCTACATAGATGACAACAAGCACAACCCCTCTATCACCGTGTCTCACATACAGCGAGAAATTTGCATTGGCTACATGAAAGCCAATAGTGAAAAGATATTCAGAAATCTTGTCACACCATGCTCTTGGTACTTGTTTTAAGCCATACAAGGCTTTCTTTAGCCTGCAAATATGCTCGGGGTGACTCACATCCTCATAACCAGGTGGCTGCAATATATACACCTCTTCTTGCAAATCCCCATGCAAGAATGCATTCTTTACATCCATCTGATGTAAAGACCATTTCTTGGACTGCTATCAAAACTCTCACTGTTGCCATCTTGGCAACTAGGCTGAAAGTTTTCTCATAATCAATGCCATGTCTGTGCATATCCTTTGGCTACCAATCTAGCCTTGTACCTCCTTATGCATCAATGTTATGTTTTACTTTGTACACCCACTTGCATCCAATGGCTTTCTTGCCTTCAGGCAATTGCACTAAATACCAAGTCTCATTTCCATATAGTGCATCCATCTCTTTATCCATAGCTTTCTCCCAACACACATTTCCAACAGCCTCATCAATGCATGTGGGTTCTACAACCTGCACAACCTTTGCCATGTATGCATAGTGATGTGCCACATAACCATCATAGGTAAACCTCTACACAGGATTCTTCACTCTCCCAGATCTTGGTAGCTTTGCATTCATGGTGGCTTCCATATCCTTCTTTACACCAGGTGTTCTCATAGCTGGTATCCCAAGCTCCTCATCAAGACTCATCTCTGAGCCACTAGACTCTCCATCAACATGAGAATGCCCTGCAGAAATGTTAGGCGGCATACTAAGGGGCTCAACCACTTTCTCTTTGTCTTTATGTGATGTACTAATCACATTTGCAGGACTGGTATTATGATGCAGCCTGCCACTCCATGGTCTATCAAGTGAACCACTAGATGAGGACTCTCCTGGTCCACTCAAAGACTGTGACTTGTATTCTGTGTAACCACATTTTCACTCACATTAGCCCCAACAGCTTCTTTTTCAGCTAGCTGCTCATCTCATCAAAAACAACATCCTTGCTTTACCCTCAACTCACGTGTAGCAGGGTTATAACACCTGTATCCCTTTTGCTCAAGGGAATATCCAATAAACACACATTTTTCAGCTTTTGGATCCAGCTTAGTTCTCAGCTCATCTGGCACATGCACATATGCAATGCATCCAAAGACTTTCAGATGAGACAAATCAGGTTTTCTGCCCAGTAAACCTCTCTTCTGGAGTTACATCATGTATGGCTACAGTTGGAGTCTTGTTCATGATGTAAATTGTTGTAGAAACAGCCTCAGCCCAATAGCTATGCGGCATATTCTTCTCTTCCATTAATGCTCGCAAAATCTGAGCAATGTGCCTGTTTTTTCGCTCAGTAACTCCATTTTGTTGCAGAGTGTATATGCATGTAAACTGTCTCCGAATACCATTTTTCTTAAAAATTCAGAGCTCATTGGAGAAGTACTCTCCCCCTCCACATCTGACCTTAGACACTTTACATATTTCCCTGTTTTCTTCTCAACCATAACTCTGAAATTCTAAAAGTGAGTGAACACCTCACCCTTCTCCTTCATGAAGTATACCCACACTTTCCTTGTGTGATCATCAATAAATGTCACATAATACCTGCAGCCTCCCACAGACATGGTCTTTGCAGGACCCATACATCTGAATGCACAACATCTAGTGCATTTCTGCTCACATTTCTGTTATGTGGAAATACATGCTTTGTTTGCTTCCCAAATTGGCATGCTTCACATATTTTCTGCATACCTTCAACTTTAAACTTTGGCAGCCTTGTCACAATTCCTTTAGTCTGCATAGATTTCATTCTCTGCACATTCACATGTCCAGTTCTTTTATGCCAAATGTATGTGTTTGCAACAATTCCTGAACCATTTGCAAACATCGCAGCACTCACTTCAGGCATGTTTACATATTCAACGTAAACATTCTGCCCACTTTGTTGCCTTTTGCAACAACCAACCTGCACTTGTCTTTAAAGTCTTCAACATAACAACCATCAGGGTTAAACCGAACCTGCAAACCTTGCTCAATCATTTGGCCAACTGAAACCAAATTCTTTGTTATGTTCGAAACATGAAGTACATCTGTAAGGTACTTCACTTTGCCATCCTGCTGTGCATAGACAATGGTACATCTCCAACATGGGCAATTGGATGAGCGGTGTTATCCCCTGTTTCCACAAAACCTGGTCTTTCAAGGTTTTTCATCTCCTTGAACTACTCCCCATGACTTGTCATGTGGTTAGAAGCACCTGAATCAACGTGCCATACATCATCTTTATGTGCTGCTTCAACATTTTCAGACATGGCATTAATGACATGCTGCATAATAAACAACCTTTCATTATCCTCATTGTTTTCCATTTTGCATGTTAGCCTGCTTCTTATAACAATCTACCTGCACATGTCTAGGCTTACCATATAATAAAAGCATCCACGTGTATCATTATACTGCCTTTGCCAATTTCCATGACCTCTTTGACTCCCCCTGCCTCTGAATTGGCCTTTTCCACCTACGTGTTGTTGTTGTTGTTGTTGTGAATTCTGGGACTGTTGTTGTTGTTGCTCCTGCTGCTGGCCATGATTCTGATTACCTGTTCGGCCACCTCCTTGGCTACGTGCACGGTCTCCTCCTTGGCTACGTCCACGGTCTCCTCTACCTCATCCTCTTCCTGAACTTGTGTAGAAGGCCGGTTGCTCTGAACTGTTTTTGTTTTGTGAAGATTGTTGGTCTTCACCCAAGCTCTTATCTTCTATAATCAACATAGACACCAAATCTGTAAAATTGGGAATGTCCTGAGTCTAAATAGATGTCTTGAATGCCTTGTATTGTGGCGCGAGACCACGTAGACAGACTTCCACCTTATCATCATCATCTACTGAAACACCAATAGATGCAAGGGATTCCACAATACCCTTTATCTTCAATGCATAGTCATTCACAGACATACTCTTTTTCTTCACAGTATGAAGTTCATTCTTCAACTGTATCTTTCCTGCCTTGCTATTTGTTTCATAGAGTTTTATCAAGGTGTCCCATGCCTCCTTGGGGGACTTGGCATCCTGTATGTGCCTAATCATGGTGTCCTCTATACTGATAGAGCCAATACATAACTTTTCTGGCTCCTTGGTTCCAATCCTTGAACTCTTTCACATCTACTGCAGCAGTCAGATTGATCTCTGGTATCTTCGGTTCCTCTTCATGCTCACCTTCTATGTAGTCTCAATAACCCTTTCCCATCAGGAAATTCGTCATCTGAACCTCCAAGCATGGAAGTTGTTCTTATCAAGCTTCTCAGCAACAATCTGGTTTATGCCATCATTTGACATCTTGCCAGATGTTAGGCAAAATTTTGTAAAGGGTTTTGGGCTTGTGTACATATGGGATGCATGGCATGTAAAAGACTTTCCCCTGGCAGGTATACAGAGTGGATGGTTTTGTAGTAGGCTAGTACATGCATGTTTTTTTTGGGAGCAGATGCTTGAGGTTTGAAGCTTTTTTTCATTTTAGAAGTGTGTATGGCTACCAGTGGGAAACGACCTTATGATAGTTGGTGCTCTATGGTGGGAATGAGGGCTAATGCCATCTGGGCAAAGGATAAATAGCATGAATGGTATTTATGGGATGTAACTTAAGGCAGTGTGAGCAGCCTTAAGCCAATTTAGCTTAATATGAAAATTAAGGCTTGAAGGTTCTAGAAAATAAGGGAAGGTGGCAGCTGCCAATAATGCCCTGGCAAGTTGCCCCTCACTGCACGCGCCAAAGGTATGGGAGGGGCCACACGTCAACAGTAGATGGATTTGCTATATGCAAGAGGAAGCAAAAGAGGAGAGGGGGCACCAAAGCAAAAAAAGGAGAGCGTTACACAAATATTGCTTCTATTTTGGTCCAGTGCATTATGTTCAATGCTATATGGTGTGAAGGCAAGCATTTTCAAACACGAAGAATTGATGAAAAGAGGAATACACAAGATTGCGGTGTCATTAGTAGCTTTGAGGGAGCTAATGGAAAAATGGATGATTATTGTGGCACAATCCAAGACATATTTAGGCTTGACTTTCGTCGCTTCTTTGTGTATGTTTTGGATGTCAAATGGCAAATGAACGTGGTGGAAAAAGGGCCTAATGCAACGATAAAACGCCATGCAAGTGGCTATGTAACTATTGACTCTACAAAGTTTTGGCAAACAAAGAAAGATAGGCTCATATTGCCACAACAATGTGAGTAGGTATGGATTTTTTTACTAATGTGTTTCATGTACATATATATCTAAGCTCGCGTACCCCTTGACTTTTGATATGCTAATTGTCAGGTTTTTTTCTGTAAAGCTGTTTTGAGTTAGTGTACATATGGTGTGGATGGTTTGCAAATAAATTTTGCCCTGAATGCCCTGGCAAGTGTACAGACGAAATGGTTTTGGAGTGAGTCAGTGAATGCATTTTTCTTCGGAACAGCTCTACTGGAGACTTGGAGTTTTTATTTGTATGAGTTTTTTAGCCGTCAAGAAGGTGTCTGGGATGTGTGTAAATAAGAGGTGGATGAGCATGAGGATATTAATGATGGGTTTTGATGAGCTTCTGGTGAAAATAATGTAGATATGCTGGTTTAGGTGGAGAGAGAGCTCAATTTAGACTATAAATGTTGAAATCCCTCAGGCGACGCCAGCAAAATATAATTGCTTTTATGCTTGAGATTGAGAATCTTTCAGGTTTGGAATGGCTGTGTTGGTATGATGATGCTGATCATGAGGCTGTGGGCAACTCTCGCATAATTTTGGAAAGGTTATGGGCTGGGTGTGATAACCCGAAACACAAGGAGAAGGAGAGGCTATTGTAAGGGTGGCCATTATTTTGAAGAAATAAATAAATAAAATATATGATACACTTGGCCACTTTATAAATAGCCAAGTGGAAGATCTTTTGGCCGCCAGCTTGATAACTCGAAGGGTGGCGCGACGGCGTGAAGGAGGTGTGTGGAAGGTGCCAACCGACAGAGAGAGGAGGGGCCGGCTAGGAGCAAGGTGTGGACGGAGGGCTGTGTGGAAGAGAGTCGGAGTGCCCTGCAGTGCTAGGGAAGGTACTGGAGCCGCCTTGTAGTCAAGAGGATGCCTGGCAAGTGATCGTGTGTAGAGAGAGGTGGTGGGGCTCTCTGGTGAAGAGCCAGAGTGAAAGTTGAGAGGTGCTGGTGTCGAAGGTCGACGGCTGACAGCTCAAAGCGAGGGCTGTGTGAAAGTCGAGAGGGCCGCATGTGGGAACCAGTGGGACGAGCTGGTGACTAGCACAAGTGCTGACATCGAGGTGCGTGGGGTTGCTGGCTAGTGATAAAGCGGAGATTACCTTCCAGAAGCACTGAAACTGACGCCAAAAGTTATGGGCTGGTGTTAGCGCTAGAGAAGACGCCAAGCCATCGAAGAAACTTAGGGAAAGAAGAGCAAGCGGGACTACTGCTGGTGTGCAAAAAAGGGAGCCGCCTTTGGGCGGGTTGGTAATAGGGGAAGCGCTTGGTCATAGAGAGTAGAAAGGAAGGTACACGGGCTATGTAGCCTTGCTGACAGAGACAAGTAGAGAGGACGGGCAGTTTTTTTATTCTGAAGATGGTTGGCATTAAAAAAGACAGGCTGGCGATGGGTTTAATAAGCCTTTGAAACTGGTGTTATGGAGGGTTTGGGTATTGGATGTGTAGCGGTTAGCTACATAAGTGAAGAAAGTGCAAATTGTGGAAGCAAAGGAATGGGCTGGAAGTGTTAGCTGCCAGAGGGTTGACGGTCACGAGGAAAGCTGCATGGGTGGCTTCCTCAGAGGTGACTAGAGTTGGTGCAGCTGCTGGCTTTCTACTGGTGGGAGGTGTCTGTTTGTTCGAGACCTCCGCGTGTGAGACCAATAGAAGCTTGGGCAGTGTGTGTGTGTGTTGTTTGCTGTGCGTGTGATATAAATGAGAGTGCGAGGAAGAGTGGGTTGAAGCTTATAAATTAATATAATTTATGTAACCCCTTGTAAATGGACAACAGGGTTTGTGTTGATGATATGTGAGTGACTTAGCCTTGCTGATAGATAAAAGGCTTTTATAATGAAATATGTGAGCTGTTGAAATTGCCTTTCTTTGGGTATCTCTGGGTGGTGTAGAGAGAGAGAGATTTTTTTTTTATTTCCAGCTAGAGAAGCTGGTGGTGCCCCTTGTGCTTGTGAGTGTTCTGAAGGTGGTGAGTCGGCGAGCTATAGTGGCCTTCTTGTGTTCTTGAGCTGCCTCACATCCTTCTGGTGCCCCCGCTGAGGAGTTGATCTTTTTGGTATAGTTTGACTGAGGATTGCTCTGTTATTTCCTTCAGTTATCAGGGTGTGTGCCCTAGGTGTTGAGAGTTCAGAGAAAGTGCTTTCTTGGGATCTGAGGTGAAGTTTGGGGGTTAAGATGATGTCTTATCCAGAGTTTTATGGTAGCCCTAATGAGGATGTGGCAGACTTCTTGGAAAGGATGGAGGTTGCATGCATAAGCAACCATATTAATGAGTCGGTACAGGTGTTGCGGCTTCTGAGCATCTGTTTGAAAGGGGATGCAAGGACCTGGTGCAGGACTTATGAGGAGTCATTGAGGGTTGGTGTTCCACATCTTGATATGACTGAGAATGGATTAAAGACAGCACTTAGCAACAGGTTCAAAAAGGTAGAAGACCGTGACAAGGTTTGGCATGAGGTGCAAGCTCTGACACAAGGTGAGTTTGAATCATTAGATGATTATATGAAGAAATTTTCTTTGCTATGGGAAACTTTATGCAGGGCTTTAGGGGAAGATCAGGTGCCGCCTGATATGATGAAGAAAAACAAGTTTGTAGCCGGGCTTGAGAGGAGTATTCGCTGGAAAGTGGAATTGAAGAAGCCCAGGTCTTTTGAGGATGCAGTAGAAATTGCTAAGTCAAAAGATTGGAAACTGCAACGAATGAATCAGCTGGGGATGATTCTAGTTGTAGCACAGCCGGAGATTCGTAGAGTGGAGGCTACACCCATGAATGCAGTGATTGAGAGGATGAAGCCCACTGCTGAAGCCCAAGCTATGCAGATGGTGCCACAAGCTAGTCAAGGAGTACCTATGGTTCCTGCAGGCTCTGATGAGGGATTCCGGCAGGATATGAAACAGATGGTTGATCTTATGAAGAATTTGAGCTTAAATTTAATGGGAAGTACAGGTGGTGGATGTGGTAGAGGCCGGGGCAACAATCATGAGGGAGGAGATGGACAAGCAGGGTATGGACATGGTCACGGTAGGGGCCGTCGTTTCATCCCTACATGTTGGAACTGTGGTGAGCTTGGTCATCTGAGTACAGATTGTCATAAGCCTCAGCGTATGGGTGGTGATATGTACCCACTACCTTCACAGTTACCTGACAGGTCAAATGACTATGGTATTGATATCAGAGATCAAGCAAGCCCCAGTGAAATCACAGCTGAGGAGAAGGGGAAGGCAAAGGTCATGAATGTTGTTACTCTAGAGAATGTTCAGGTGAGAGAAGAAGGGGATGTGATGCCTGTTGGCAAGCGCACAACAGATGAAAGAGAAGGAAAAGGGGTGGCTAGACCCAGCCGTAAGAAGGGGAAACAGCAGGAAGGAGAAGATGTGAAAGCCAAAAGGAAACGGAAGCCTCGTAGAAGGTTCCAGGTGTCAGACTTCCCACTGGTGGGGGATGGGCAAACCAGCTATGACTTGAAATCTGATTTGGTGAACAGGAAGGCAAACATCACCTTTGGACAGTTGGTGGAGATGGTGCCAAAATTGAGAAGACAATGGAAGAGACTGGTGAATCCAATGGAAAAGGAGTCAGAGAAGAGGTTAGTTAAAGTACTATCTTTAGAGGAGCTTCCAGATATTTGCCCTATTGTGGAGGTGTGGAGTAAAGGTAGGAGCCTTGGTCAGGCCTATATAGATAGAGGAGCTCAAATCTGTGTGATTACCCAATCATGTGTGGAGCAGTCAGGCTTGAGGGTGTCTGGGGTTTCTGGGTTTCGAATCAGGATGGCTAATCATCAAAAGGTAAAATGTCTTGGTATTGGAAATTGAAGCTTTTAATGTCAAAGCTACTGTAGATTTTCATGTGATGCCTGCGGGTCTGGGTGCTTTTCCAATTATTCTTGGACGACCTTGGTTGCGAGTGGTGGGTGGTGCAGTACAGGATTGGAGGTATGGGACCATTTCTTTGCATAATAAGCAGGGTAATAAAAAATCTTTTGAGATGCATAGTAGGAGATCTTTAAATGATGTGTGGGAGAGGCCACAGGATTCAAGTGAAGAGGAAACTACCACCAGTACTTCTGAATCAGAGATGGATTCATCGACCACTGCTTCTAGTGGAGAAGGGACAGATGTGGCTTTTCTTATATCAGAGCAACAAAGTAATGAAGATAAAGAAGTGCATGAAGTGGGTGCTGAGGGAGAAGATACTATGGGGTCATATGAAGTGATCGAGGAATTACTGCAGCCAAAGATAGAAGTAGAGAACAAGCAGGAGCTGATTGAAGGAATGCTGAGTCCGGATCTCTCGAGTGGAGAAAAGGTTAGATATGTTAATATGCTGTCTCATTTTCCAGAATTGTTCATCACTTCTTATAGAGAGATTCGAGGATTTAAAGGGCCAGACCTGAGGATTGAATTAAAGGAAGGTGTAAAAACAGTTAGGCAAAAGCTTCGCAGGATGGGACGAGAACAAATGCAGGCCCTGAGAGAGGAAGTTGATAAGCTGTTGAGTGCAGGTTTCATTACACTAGTGGATACAGCTGAGTGGGTAAGTCCTACGGTGGTGAGTTCAAAGAAGGATGACAGGTGGCGTATATGTGTGGATTTCAAGCCTTTGAATGCTGCTACGAAGAAGGATTTTTACCCCCTACCTTTTTTGGATGAGATCTTGGATACTGTAGCTGGTTATGAAAGGTATAGTGTTTGTGATGGGTATTCAGGTTATTTCGAGTTAAAGATTGCAGAAGAAGATCAGCGCAAGACGACTTTCATTACACCGTGGGGATGTTTCTGCTATAAAGTTCTTCCTTTTGGATTGATGAATGGACCAGCCTACTATTAGAGAAGGGCAAATTGGGTATTATCTCCTTTTTTGAACAAATTTGTGAAGGATTTTATTGATGATTTTTGTATATACAGCTCCAGGCAAGAGCATTGTGATAAGCTGGCTACAGTCTTTCAGCGTTATGATGAGTGTTGTGGTCAATTAAATCCAAAAAGTGTTTTTTAGCTCAATCGAGGGTGAAGCTTTTAGGTCATGTTATTTCAGAGAATGGTATTGATCCAGATCCTGATAAAGTCAAGTCTCTTCTTCTTCTTCCTACACCAAAGAATACAAGGCAACTGGCTACTTTTGTGCAAAAGGTGAAGTATATGGCTCGATTCATCTCTCTATCTTCACAGTTGTTATATCCTTTGCAGCAAGCAGCAAAGCATGATCCTTTGCATTGGACGGAGGAGTGTGAGGTGAGGTGGTTTTCCAAAAAGTGAAAGAAGTACTCGGAGCTATTCCTACAATGCAAGCACCTATTTGGGAACAGGTATTTTATGTCAATCCTTCAGTAGGTGAAGATGCAATTGGAGCCATGTTGTTACAGAAGGGGAAAGAATCACATTATATGCAACCAGTCTACTGTGCTAGCAGGGTAAAACTTGCCAGATAAAGGGTGCTATCAGAGGTGGAACTTGTTATGGTTAGTGTACTATATGCATGTAGGCGGTTCTGCCATTACTTACTGCCTCACCCCTTTGTGTTTTTGATGAGCTACACTTTTTTGCCTCAGTTGATAAATGGTACAAATTTATCTAAAGCTATGATGAAGTGGGTGATTGAGCTGCAGGAATTTACTTTCTCATTCTTGGTGGAAGAGAGTACCCAACCTTAGCTGATCTATTGACATATAAGGAGAGTCCTCTTCTTATAAAGGAGGAAACCGTCAAGAAGCCAGTTGAGGATGCGGCTGAGTTGATGAATGCTCACTTATTATATTTTGATGGTTCTTACAGGAAAAGCCATGATGCAGCCTTAGGAGGTTTGGTGCTTTATGATCCACAGGGTTGCCTGGTTTTTAAAAAGGGTGTTAAAGTGGATGCACATAGCAACAATGAAGCAGAGTATCTGACTCTGGAAGTTGGATCGCAACAGGATTCGCATTCAAGGAGATGCATTGCTTGTGGTAAAACAGGTATTGGGAGTTTGGAAGTCAAAGAATATGTTACTCAAGGAAATGTGTTTCAAGATTAAGGGTCTGCTGAAGGAATTTGAAGCTTGGAGTCTAAAGCATGTGGATCGAGGCCATAATGAGGAGGCTCATGAAGCAGCCCAGGGAATGATTGGTGAAGTTTTTGTTCTTACAGCTCATGCATCATTTTATTGTGGCAGGGAAAATTTACAGGATGTTGAGGAGTTTTTGTTAACAGGGATGATTCCTAATGGTATTGACAGATCAAAAAAATATGGTTTCATCAGGAAAGCTGCAAGGTATGTGATGGTTGTTGGTGATGCTTTGTATTTGAAGGGAATTGATTTGATAATGCGACGGGTACCTTGGAAGGAAGAAATCTACAAAATTCTTAAGGAAAATCATGAGGGAGCATGCGGTGGACATTTTGCCTCAAAGATTACCTTGCATAAGGTATTGCAGGAAGGTTATGTATGGCCAAGTGTACATAAGGATGTTAATCATTGGTGCAGGTCATGCAAACAATGCCAAGCTCACAGTAAACAGATATTAAAGCCTGAAATGAGGAAGACAATTCTTGCTTATGATGTTTTTGAAAAATGGGGAATTGATGCTGTGGGACCATTGCCTATTACCAGTCGAGGGAAGTGCTATATCTTGACTGCAGTTGATTACCTTTCTAGATGGGCGGAAGCAAAGGCAGTGAAACAAATTACTGCTAAGGAGGTAGCAAAGTTTCTAAATCAGGATATCTGCTGTAAGTTTGGTGTGCCATTGGAATTGCTTTCTGATCAGGGTCCAGGTTTCAGAGCAGAGCTTATGGATTATTTGTGTACAAAAATGAAGATCAGTTGTAGCTTTACCACACCTTACTATCCACAGTGTAATGGCCTGAATGAGCGTTTCAATAGTGAATTGATCAAGATTTTATCTAAGGTGACAGAGCAACAAGGCAAGAACTGGGATCTGGAGTTGCCTGTTGCCTTGTGGGCATACAGAATAGCAATTAAAACTGGTACGGGTTTCACTCCATTTCATCTTGTTTATGGGAAGGAAGCCTTATTGCCTATTGAGGTGGAGATACCAGCTGTTAAAATGTAGGGAAAGCTTTTGGAAGAACCTGAAGATGTCTTTAAAGAGCGGCTATTATATTTACAAGAAGCACAGCTGAACAGGGATAATGCTTTGAAGCATTATGAAGATATGCAGGCAAGGACGCTGGAGAAGTTCAACAAGAAGATTAAAAGCAAAGGAATTATGAAGGATGATCTGGTATTATGCTATAATAGCAGGCTGGATAATGCCTTTCATAAGAAGTTTCAAATTAAGTGGGAAGGACCCTTCTTGGTGATGCAAGGATTTACAAATGGTACCTATCAATTGGCAGACTTAGATGGGACTTTACATGCTTCCAGGGTAAATGGATACAGGCTGAAGAAGTATTATGCACGTTCGATGGTGATTATACAGGATGCAATGTGTGAGGTGAAAAAAAGAAAGAAAAGCCTGCCTCTATAGCACTTCCACCTCGCAAACTTGGAATAACACACACGAACGGGGGCACCACCAGCCACCGGCTGGAACCCTTTCTCACAATTCTCCACCCAACCCAGATAGACAGCAAAAACAGGGGCACCATAGACCAAAACAAACACCCAGCAATATATTCCAAATCACAACATTATACAAGCTTCTCCCGACACAGAAGCCTTACTCACACAACCATAAACAAAACACTCAGGCCTGTCAGCCGAGGATACACCACATCCCTGATCACCACATAATCCACTCACCTGCGTGCTGTATCAACCACACCAGAATGAACCCGGCCACTCTCACTCCAGAAGGCGCCCACACCAGCTAACCCTCGAGTCCTCTGCGACCCATCACTTCTGCATGTGTTGTCTCAGTAGCAGCTACACCCTCATCTCTCTCTCTCTGTCTCTGTGCTGATCCTCTGCCAACTTCACAACAAACCCACGCAGCTTATCTGCCTTGCTACCGGCCCACCACCAAGCAGCAAACCTGTCTTTCTCTGCTTCACTCGGCACCCTGCTCTGTCTACAACCCTATCTCCAAGGCGGCCCACACCAGCCAGCCTGTCACCTGCGCCATTGTGTCCAACATCAAATTGTTGGGCTTGAGATCTCTGTGCACTACAACCATTTCCCACTCTTCATGCAGGTAGGGCAGACCTACCACCAAACCCTTGATGAACACATGGTAACTCCTCTTCCACCCAAGCACCTCATGTCCGTCTTCACTTTTAAGCCACTTGTCCAGGCTCCCGTTGGGCATGTACTTGTACACCAACAGCAGCACCTTAGTCACACACGGCTGTGCTCCACTACTAAGCCCCTTATGTGTTGTAGACCAGTCGGCTTCCAGCCGACCCACCTGTCTCTCTGCTCTCCACTAGGGAGGCCTACCACCTGCAGCTACTTCTCCACTGCTCTCTACTGCGCCAATCACCAGGCTACCAGTTGCATTTCACTAACCTCTCCGTTGCCAACGCCCATCGCCAGCAGCTCGGCTTCCTTGCCTTCCGCCTGTAGCGCCTCACGCACCGACCACCAGCCCGTCCACGCACTCTTCACCAGCCTTCGCTCGCTAGCAGCAGCTTCCTCAACCTCACTGCTCTTCACAAGGGAGGCTCCCACACTTCGTTTGCAGCCCGGCACTTCTTCCACACCTCTTCACGGCCGCTGCTCGAGTCCTGCACTGTTGCGCCCAAGAGCCCCCACACAACAATACGGCGGTCTCACCTTTACTGCATGCTGCGCCGACCCGCCACCTTCGACTGCCTTCTGGAAAATGCGTTGGCAGCGTAGTAAAGCTCCATGCCTGTTTTGCTTTTTTGGCCATATAATATTATATATATATATTTTATCTCACCTAAAGCCTAATGGAAAGCCACATAATGCTTTCACACTATGTCCAAGCAACCTTAGCCATCATCCATTATTACTCCCATGCTTCCCATATACTCAAATGCGACCTTCTCTAGTACCCACTCCACTTAAGAGAACGCATACACATTTCAAGGCGACCAAGCAACTGAAACCACCTCGAGTCAACTACATTCAGGACAGGCCTGCAACAAACCCAAATAAAATGCCGTCCACCCTGTACACCTGGAGACGCATTCAAAGCCAACCCTTCACAACTGCCACGCATCCATATATACACGAGCCCGAAAGACCTCTCAGAAAAAAACCTGACATACTTTGCCAACCCCCCCATCTGCTAGAGCATTCATGCTCAGCAGCAAAACATTAGTTCAGTAGCTATCCACCAGGATCAAAAGGAAACATTTGTAACTCACCATCCCATTCCCCAACATCCGTGAAACACCATGGCTGCATCACTGCACACCAAACATCAACCACGCGCATCATAAAATCATTTATGTCCATCATCTGATCAGCATTCACAGACACTGACCACACAGCATCATCTTCAAATCTTTGCTCTTCACCCACAACAAACCTCCTCGTCTTCAAAACCTGTGGCATTTCAGCATCTAGCATCCCATTCACCAACACCAGTGAAGGCCAGGTTTCAGCACTTTGACCTTTCAGCACACCAAAATCCAGATTCTTTCCATCAGCAGTGTCCACAAACACTTCCAGCTCCTGAAATAGAGGCATCTCTTCACAACCATACAGCTCAACTGGCTCAGAACCTTTGTCGTCCTTGCACTTTGCCTTCAACATTTCAGCAACCCGCAAAGAAGCCTTTGTCACACTCTCGACCATATCAGCATCCATCTCCACCTTTGGCTCCTGCTCATCAAAGCTAGCAACTTCCCACATATCATCCTCAAGCACAATACTCATCTCACAATGCTCTTCATCAGCCAAATCTTCATGCATACCTTTTTCAGTGTTGCCAACCCCCCTGGTATCATCGTCCAAAGACTCCTCAACACCTAATGCATCCAATGGAAAAACTTCCATACCTTTCATCGCAGGTACCATACCACCATCCAGCTGTCCAAGAAAATCCATAATGATGGGATCTTCCTCCACGCTCTCCACATCTGTATCACATGCCATCTTCACTTCATCATAAGTCTCTACCCCATCCTCCACCCTTGTAGAATCTGGCAAAGAATCATCCTCAAAGCATCCTGTATCCAGCTCCTCTTCCTTCTTATCATCAGCCAATCCCAAGGCATCATCCTCGTTGCTTCCCTGTGCATGCATATCATCCAGATCCAAATGATCTTCAATAGGACCTTCCAAATCACTGTCCTGTACAGCCATGACCTCCCTATCCAAAGAAGAATCCACTGGCAACTCCTTATCTGCACTTTGCTCCTTCACCTGCTTTTCATCCACCTGCACATGCTTTTCAAACTTTGGAAAAAAATCAGAAGGCATATAAAACATACCCCTTTGTACCTGTATCGGCCTTTGAGGCTCCTGTCTAATCAAGCTTTCCATAGGACTCTTGTCCACCTCAACAAAATTCACCTGCTTATCCCTCATAGACACAACACCTTCATACGGATAAATACCCATCTCCATCTGCTTCAAAACCTTGCCTTCCTTTTCCCTAGCAACCCTAACTGCATCATCAAATGACCTGGGATTCTTCAACTCAACCCTAATCCTCAAATGAGGTAGCAAACCATCAATAAACAAGCTCTTCTTCAAAAACATAGGAGGAACTTCCTGCTTCAATGTCATACACCACTTACTCCACAAACATGTAAATACCTGCACAAAATCGTCCAGTGATTGCCCATGTACCTGCTTCAAGATGCTCAACTCCTGCCAAAGCACACTAGCATCCTCCACTTGCTGAAAACGTTCCAAAAGGCCTTCTTTCAACCTGTCTAGGGTCAAAACACCAGCATCCTGTGCTTCAAAACCCTTAAGCCAACTTCGGGCATCTCCCTTCAAGAAAATCTTTATCAACCTCAAAACCTGCTCTTCATCTGTGACATGATTGCTAATGCATGCCAACTCCATCTGCTCCAAAAAGTCAACCACATCTTCACCCTTCCTGCCATGAAACTCCGGATAGGACCACATCATGACAGCCTGTACCAATCCCTGAGCTATCCTCAGTGGGACAATCCTTGAGCAACTCCTTAGTCAAACAATCCTTGAGAAATCCTCAGTCAAACAATCCTTGAGAAATCCTCAGTCAAACAATGCCAGAGCAACTCCTCAGTGGGTTAAAAAGCAGAAAACACCTTCCTTCAATCTCCTACTCTGGGGCATACACCCTCGTAAGAGACACTTGAGCAATTCCTCAGTGGGGGCACCAGAAGGATGTGAGGTGAAAAAAAGAAAGAAAAGCCTGCCTCTATAGCCCTTCCACCTCGCAAACTTGGAATAACACACACGAACGGGGGCACCACCAGCCACCGGCTGGAACCCTTTCTCACAATTCTCCACCCAACCCACGCCAGACAGACAGCAGAAACAGGGGCACCATAGACCAAAACAAACACCCAGCAATATATTCCAAATCACAACATTATACGAGCTTCTCCCGACACAGAAGCCTTACTCACACAACCATAAACAAAACACTCAGGCCTGTCAGCCGAGGATACACCACATCCCTGATCACCACATAATCCACTCGCCTGCGTGCTGTATCAACCACACCAGAATGAACCCGGCCACTCTCACTCCAGAAGGCGCCCACACCAGCTAACCCTCGAGTCCTCTGCGACCCATCACTTCTGCATGTGTTGTCTCAGCAGCAGCTACACCATCATCTCTCTCTCTCTGTCTCTGTGCTGATCCTCTGCCAGCTTCACAACAAACCCACGCAGCTTATCTGCCTTGCTACCGGCCCACCACCAAGCAGCAAACCTGTCTTTCTCTCCTTCACTCGGCACCCTGCTCTGTCTACAACCCTGTCTCCAAGGCGGCCCACACCAGCCAGCCTGTCACCTACGGAATTGTGTCCAACATCAAATTGTTGGGCTTGAGATCTCTGTGCACTACAACCATTTCCCACTCTTCATGCAGGTAGGGCAGACCTACCACCAAACCCTTGAACACATGGTAACTCCTCTTCCACCCAAGCACCTCATGTCCGTCTTCACTTTTAAGCCACTTGTCCAGGCTCCCGTTGGGCATGCACTTGTACACCAGCAGCAGCACCTTACTCACACACGGCTGCGCTCCACTACTAAGCCCCTTATGTAAGACCAGTCGGCTTCCAGCCGAACCACCTGTCTCTCTGCTCTCCACTAGGGAGGCCTACCACCTGCAGCTACTTCTCCACTGCTCTCTGCTGCGCCAATCACCAGGCTACCGGTTGCGTTTCACTAACCTCTCCGTTGCCAACGCCCATCGCCAGCAGCTCGACTTCCTTGCCTTCCACCTGCAGCGCCTCACGCACCGACCACCAGCCCGTCCACGCACTCTTCACCAGCCTTCGCTCGCTAGCAGCAGCTTCCTCAACCTCACTGCTCTTCACAAGGGAGGCTCCCACACTTCGTTTGCAGCCCGGCACTTCTTCCACACCTCTTCACGGCCGCTGCTCCAGTCCTGCACTGTTGCGCCCAAGAGCCCCCACACAACAATACGGCGGTCTCACCTTTACTGCACGCTGCGCCGACCCGCCACCTTCGACTGCCTTCTGGAAAATGCGTTGGCAGCGTAGTAAAGCTCCACGCCTGTTTTGCTTTTTTGGCCATATAATATTATATATATATTTTTTATTTCACCTAAAGCCTAATGGAAAGCCACATAATGCTTTCACACTATGTCCAAGCAACCTTAGCCATCATCCATTATTACTCCCATGCTTCCCATATACTCAAATGCGACCTTCTCTAGTACCCACTCCACTTAAGAGTACGCATACACATTTCAAGGCGACCAAGCAACTGAAACCACCTCGAGTCAACTACATTCAGGACAGGCCTGCAACAAACCCAAATCAAATGCCGTCCACCCTGTACACCTGGAGACGCATTCAAAGCCAACCCTTCACAACTGCCACGCATCCATATATACACGAGCCCGAAAGACCTCTCAGAAAAAAGCCTGACACAATGTCTGAAGATGTGATTCCAGATGAAGGGCAGTTTTTGGATATGGATTTAGGTCTTGAAATGCTTTTTACTGCTGATCATGAATGATTCAGCAGGCTGGGGGTTGGGCAAAGTATGTCAGGTTTTTTTTTGTAAAGCTGTTTTGAGTCAGTGTACATATGGTGTGGATGGTTTGCAAATAAATTTTGCCCTGAATGCCCTGGCAAGTGTACAGACGAAATGGTTTTGGAGTGAGTCAGTGAATGCATTTTTCTTCGGAACAGCTACTGGAGACTTGGAGTTTTTATTTGTATGAGTTTTTTAGCCGTCAAGAAGGTGTCTGGGATGTGTGTAAATAAGAGGTGGATGAGCATGAGGATATTAATGATGGGTTTTGATGAGCTTCTGGTGAAAATAATGTAGATATGCTGGTTTAGGTGGAGAGAGAGCTCAATTCAGACTGTAAATGTTGAAATCCCTTAGGCAACGCCAGCAAAATATAATTGCTTTTATGCTTGAGATTGAGAATCTTTCAGGTTTGGAATGGCCGTCTTGGTATGATGATGCTGATCATGAGGCTATGGGCAACTCTCGCATAATTTTGAAAAGGTTATGGGCTGGGTGTGATAACCCGAAACACAAGGAGAAGGAGAGGCTATTGTAAGGGTGGCCATTATTTTGAAGAAATAAATAAATAAAATATATGATACACTTGGCCACTTTATAAATAGCCAAGTGGAAGATCTTTTGGCCGCCAGCTTGATATCTCGAAGGGTGGCGCGACGGCGTGAAGGAGGTGTGTGGAAGGTGCCAACCGACAGAGAGAGGAGGGGCCGGCTAGGAGCAAGGTGTGGACGGAGGGCTGTGTGGAAGAGAGTCAGAGTGCCTTGCAGTGCTAGGGAAGGTACTGGAGCCGCCTTGTAGTCAAGAGGATGCCTGGCAAGTGATCGTGTGTAGAGAGAGGTGGTGGGGCTCTCTGGTGAAGAGCCAGAGTGAAAGTTGACAGGTGCTGGTGTCGAAGGTCAACGGCTGACAGCTCAAAGCGAGGGCTGTGTGAAAGTCGAGAGGGCCGCATGTGGGAACGAGTGGGACGAGCTGGTGACTAGCACAAGTGCTGACATCGAGGTGCGTGGGGTTGCTGGCCAGTGATAAAGCGGAGATTACCTTCCAGAAGCACTGAAACTGACGCCAAAAGTTATGGGCTGGTGTTAGCGCTAGAGAAGACGCCAGGCCATCGAAGAAACTTAGGGAAAGAAGAGCAAGCGGGACTGCTGCTGGTGTGCAAAAAAGGGAGCCGCCTTTGGGCGGGTTGGTGATAGGGGAAGCGCCTAGTCATAGAGAGTAGAAAGGAAGGTACACGGGCTATGTAGCCTTGCTGACAGAGACAAGTAGAGAGGACGGGCAGTTTTTTTATTCTGAAGACGGTTGGCGTTAAAAAAGACAGGCTGGCGATGGGTTTAATAAGCCTCTGAAACTGGTGTTATGGAGGGTTTGGGTATTGGATGTGTAGCGGTTAGCTACATAAGTGAAGAAAGTGCAAATTGTGGAAGCAAAGGAATGGGCTGAAAGTGTTAGCTGCTAGAGGGTTGACGGTCGCGAGGAAAGCTGCATGGGTGGCTGCCTCAGAGGTGACTAGAGTTGGTGCAGCTGGCTTTCTACTGGGAGGTGGTCCATTACAACATCAAGAGTCGTCGCAAGAAAGTGGTAAGAGGTGAACCTTCAACTTCTGAAGTTCAAAGTCAGAGTCATCCGATGAAGAAGAGACAAGTGGTAGCTCCGAGGATTCCATCTCAGAAGGGGAGGTGGAGGGAGTTGCATTTGGTCTTTCCCTGGCGAGGGGATGCTGAAGACAATGGAGCCTTGGAAGGGGAAGCTTCTTCAACCATGTGCAAGAAAGGAGATGTGGACCTCACTAGTCTTCACCAATAGAATGACTTCTTCTTGATGACTTCATAGTAGGCAGCAGAGGTGCTTAAGAATGAGATAACTAATTAATTTGCTTGAAGGTGCTTAAGAATGAGGTAGCTAATTTACTTGAAGGTGGATTTATTTTTCCAGTAGAGAATTTAGAGTGGATTTTCCCAATTGTAGTCACTCCTAAAAAGAGTGGAAAATGGCGTGTGTGTGTGGACTTTCACCCTCTGAATGCATGCACAAAGAGGGATTATTATCCTCTACCCTTTCAGGATGAGATTTTGGATCAAGTTACAGGTCATGAGTTGTATTCAGTGTGTGATGGATACTCTAGATACTTTCAAATCTGGATTTATGAAGAAGAGGAAAACCTCATTTATCACCCCTTGGGGAGTGTATGCCTATAGGGTGATGCCATTTGGCTTGACCAATGTGCCAGCAACTTTTCAATGCTTCATGAGTCAGGTATTTGCACCTTACTTGGGGAAGTTTATAAGGGTCTTTCTGGATGATTTTTGCATTTATTCAAGCCGCGGATCACTTGGAAAAGTTGAGGTTGGCCTTGCAAAGTATTGATGATGCAAAAGGGTGTAATCCTGGAAAATGCTGCTTGGCACGAAGGAAGGTGATTCTCTTGGGACATGTTATCTCAGAAGAAGGCATAGAGATGGATCCTGAGAAGGTGCAGGCAATTGTGGCCCTCCCACCACCTACCAATGTAAGGGAGGTAAGGAGGATTTTGGGTAAAACAACGTATTACCAACGCTTTGTTGACATGTTCTCTGAGAAGATGTATCCTATAAATCTGTTAACCAAGAAGAATGTTTCTTTCCAATGGGGGCCCGATCAAATTCAATCTTTTTGTTTACTCAAGGAATGCATGAGCCAAAGTCCAATTGTGCAGCCTCCTAGGTGTGGGGGGAGGACTTTTATGTGAACCCAAGTGTCTCATCACATTCAGTGGGTTCTATACTCTTGCAAAAGGGAGAGCAAGGGCATATGCAGCCAGTGTATTATGCAAGCCGACAACTCACTGATGCCGAGGAGAGGTATGGTGAAATGGAGAAAGGTGGTTTGTCTCTTGTTTTTGCAGTAAAGAAGTTCATGTCATACTTGTTACCTCGCCCTTTTTTCTTCCTCATATCTCAACCTTATTTACAATTCTTGGTCCGCAAACCCAATCTTACAGGAGGGAAGTTTGCAAAGTGGATTTGTGAGCTTCAAGAATTCTCTTTCACTTTTATTACAAAAAACATCACTAGGGCCTCTCTTGCAGATTTGCTTATCAGGAAGGAAGAGGAAGAAGGAACAAGAGCAAGGGAAGAAGTATATGGAGATTTGGAGACACCACCAACTGCTTTCACTATGCATTTTGATGGAGCCTTTAGCCCTTCCAGGCAATGTGGGACTGGGGGGATAGTTTTATTTGATCCAGGAGGAAAAGAGGTATGGGCCAAGGGTAGGGAATTTCCAAAGGCTATATCAGTTTTATTTGATCCAGGAGGAAAAGAGGTATGGGCCAAGGGTAGGGAATTTCCAAAGGCTATGGAGATTTGGAGACACCACCAACTGCTTTCACTATGCATTTTGATGGAGCCTTTAGCCCTTCCAAGCAATGTGGGACTGGGGGGATAGTTTTATTTGATCCAAGAGGAAAAGAGGTATGGGCCAAGGGTAGGGAATTTCCAAAGGCTATATCAGATATTTTACCCTCAAGCTCCATGGCCAGCAGACCCCCAAGACAAGCATGGAGGATCTCCTGGGGGGGAGAAAGATGTGACATGAAAAATTGATATCTTTCATTTTCAATTTTGTGCATATTTTAATGGTTTCTCAATGGTAATAATGTGGAAGCTTGTCCAAGAAGATTGCGGTGCCCGCAATGGAATAACGGCGTGATGATGCGGCAACTTGGCGACTACCTTGATAACAACATTCTATCTTCAAATATAATGGTTTTACTTGATTTAGGGTGCACACATTGTAAATGCCATAAGTATGCACGATTTAGGGTGCACACATTGTAAATGCCATAAGTATGCATTTTGGTATGGTAGATAGGCTAGTGATGTGGAAAATAAAAGTGGGCCTTCATGCTCACATGGATTTTTATTGTATTATTAATATGGTATTCACCATAAGGCTACAAGTTGGAGAGTGTGGAAGGCATGTGGAGGACTATGTGTAGGTGCATAATTGGGAAAGATTCTTCTAGAATGCCTACATGGAAGAGGAGAATTCCGCCATGTGTAATGGGATCTCCACCTACATGCCACTAAGACGGCTATTATCTCATCACACTCTCAATCTCAAAAAGTCTTCAATTTAATAATCAATAGAAGACTTAGCCTAAGAGGACAATTGATGGTGACATCTACCCTTATGTCACTAAAGGGTTGAAGATTTTTATGTTGTAATTTGTAACAATGAAAGAGAGGGTGATTCTCCACCTATAAAAGGAGCCCTCCTCTCCCTTTCAAATCAAGGAATAAGCCTCCTCAATTGAGCATTTTGTGTCATTGCCATTCTCTTATCTTTCAAACCCTTATTCAAATACTCTCTTTACATGTGAATATCTCATTTAGCATTAGCTTCTCAGGCTTAATCCAATTTTGGATCTCTTTGATGATTCATGATAAGTGGGATAAGGAGTTATTATCTTGGTGGGCCTGTGACTTCTCAAGGTAGCCCTTGCCTTATTGCCGCCCTCCTTTGGAGGTACCAATGGTTTTAGCGATAATGAGCATGTGGAAAGACTTTGGGGACCATAGGTAAATCTTTACGATTGTCCACTGAGCAATGTTAACCCTTACCCTCTAGCTTGAATCATAAAGGAGATGAGAAGTAAGAGGCTATATGAAAATTGAGGTTTCATGCAAAGAGAGAGAAGTGCAGTTTTCGTGGTCCAATATCCAAATTTCAACCCGTAATTACTCATCACTTGGGTATTGATTTCTAAAATTGATCATATGGCTAGGAAGCTCTTTATATGGCTAGGAAGCTCTTTATATGCTCTTTCCACTCATGTAACTAATTTCTTAATCCTTTACTTCATTGATGATCGGAATTTCTCCCAAAGTTGCTAACTTTTAGGCGAATTTTGTGGCAGTTTTATAGTCTTGTAGTAAAATGCGCATAACTTTTCGCTCGGTTGTCCGTTTCTGAAAGTTTTTATATGGGCGCCAAGCTCTCTTCAAGCTCTATGTATCTATGTAATCCTCTTTTACACAGTCTATATGGATTTAAAATTGCAATTCTCTGTGTATCTCTGTTTTTATAGACTTTTGGCCATTCTTTCTTCTTAATAATGATTAATTCCTCTTAATCTCTTATCAAAAGGCCAATCCCATGTGTCTTATCCTCTTATAAGTGATTGCTATATTCATTTGCTTTAATATGTTCTTTCCAAATCGCCCAATTCGAACGGATGAACCTTACCAACATTCCCCGTATGTTTCCGTTCACATAATTCTGAGTCGGAAGATTTTCTTCCAACAAAGAATTGCCCTCTTGTTTGGAGCTGCAAGAGTGGCAGAAATTCTTGCTGCTCCTAAGCCTTTCATCTTTTCTTCCATGAATTATGATCTCACCTTTGATGTGTATATCTTCATCTTAACCTAGGGAGAGAAAGGGAGGTGAGGAGGCTGTGAGGTTTCATATAAGTGTGTTTTGATTCTAAGAAGTGACCGAAGTCAAAACCCCAACTTTGTGTCACACTACCTCTGTTGCTCTTTGAACTCTTCCACCATAGCCTCCATCTCTTTGATTTGTGCCCTCAGCACAGCTTCGTCATTCTCCTTCTCCTCTCTTACTTGCTCTTGGAGGAAACGTACACATTTTCCATTCTTGAGCTAATCATTGCTCTTGGAGAAAACATACACATTTTCCATTTGACTTCTTCTTCAACTTGAAAAATTCCAGTAATAAAGGCATACATTAATTTAAAATTACACTCTATCTCTACTGGGTTAGAGTTTAATTTTTTGCCTGCAGGTCCAACTAGCTCGATGATAAGCTGAGACACCACTTTCTAGAACACTAGTCCTATTTCATAGGATGATAAGATTAAAGACCCGTTTCCCTAACACTAATCCTATTTAGTGCTTGCAAAAAAATGGCATTGTGGTGTATTTGTACCGATCAAAATTAAGAAAAATTGGGTGAGATTTTAAGTAACCCTTATTTCAAGGAATGATTTTTCATATATTTTAGTTATAAAACCGATATATTGTAGAGATTTTGGGAAAAAAACCAGATCGATTTAAGAGTTGACCTTTTTTGATTAGTTGTTGACAAATGTGTTTTTTAGAGCATTGGGACTCCTATTAATATGATCCATCTCTTCATTGGGACTCCTATTAATATGATCCATCTCTTCATTGGGACTCCTATTAATATGATCCATCTCTTCATTATTGACCATGATAGGTGCACAATCTCCATGATCCATCTCATAATTGTTGCGACCATGACAGTCCAGGTAGCACCTTTAAATGCCCATTTTTCCTTGCTATAATGCACCTTTTAATGGCACCACTTTTTGTTGTTGTCACAATATGCACACCTTTACATGTTTTTTTTTTAAAAATAAGGATCCATCTTAGGCTTCAAATGTACACATTAATGGTTTTAAAAGCTAGTATTTTCAAAATCTCCCATTTATTTTGAAGGCAACCCAAAACATTTTTGCTATCAATATTAGTCTTAAAAGATACATTGAAGGATACCTTTTTTCAAGCATCCCATTCAATAATTCTTCTTGAGTTATAGATATAAAAGACACTCAAGTTTGAACAATAGCTTAGAATTTCACTTTGGTTGGCCTTTTTAGTCCTTTCCTAAGAATGAAGTAAGGAATAGCCTTGATTAAGTATTCCAGTGATCCAATATCTTAGAATTTTGTGAATAATTTTAAAATTTGCCATTTGTGAGGATGTATTTTAATTTTCTCTGACGATAATTTCTTCTTGAGGTATAGATATAAAAGACACTCAAGTTTGAACAATAGCTTAGAATTTCACTTTGGATGGCCTTTTTGGTCCTTTCCTAAGAATGAAGTAAGGAATGGCCTTGATTAAGTATGCCAGTGATCCAATACCTTAGAATTATGTGAATTTTAAAATTTGCCATTTGTGAAAAAGTATTTTAATTTTCTCTGATGATAATTTCTTTGTTGATAGTGAAGTCTCTTTTATAAGTTAACTTACTTACACAATTATTAATAATGATGGCAAGCCACTCTGTGTAAGTATACTTATTGTTCACAAGAAAAACACTAGAAAGTGGCAAGGCATCTTTAAATTACAAATGAGTATTTTGCAACTTGTTGATCCAACCCTTGGTGGGATTAGCTTAGTCAAAGGACTTACGCATTAATGATCCAACTAAGATTATTTGTATTTTTTAAATTTGTTATTTGAGGAAGAGTATTTAGAATTTCCTACCATGTTGAGTTTTTATGAGTAGTTGAATCTCATGTATTTAATGGAAAACATTATATATTTATGTATTTTTTATAAGTAATAGCTATTCAAAATGATTGGAAGTCCTTTTGTGTAAGTATAATTACTGTTAATAAGTATCATTGAAAGTACTTCTGTGTAATAGCTATATTCAAAATAATTGTTGAAAGTCTTTTTGTGCAAGTATAGTTATTATTTCAAATCCTATCCCTTCTATAAGTAGTTATTGTTGGGTATTTCAGACTTAGTCTTGAGTTTGGTCAAGTGTTCTTAGTGGTGTGAGCACACTCTTATTTAGTGTTAAAAGATAAGGCCTTGGTGCCTATAAAGCATTATACATGGTGGAAATATTATCATAATATAATCATTCATTTGTTTTTTCAAGAGAAAGGGGCATCACTTCCCATGGCCAGCTAATCTAGTCCGGAGTCCTAGATGCACACACTCACACACCCAAGTACCACAACAGGGGGTACCTCCGTTTCCAAACAATGATCAATATTGTAGTAGCGAATAGTTGTCGGGATAGGCCCCAAGAGTAATCAGCTCAGTCCGTAATGGAGAGAACACCCTACACACAGTTGTTAGGTAACCATGCAAAGGAGACGAAGCTACCAGGATGAATGGTCCATGTCCTAGATCAAGAACAATGAAGCTTCTTTGAGGCACCAACTTTACACTATTATCGCCAAAGATTCATCAAGAAGATGATGGAGAAGCACTGGTCAACTCTGTCAAGGACATTGGATGTTTGGGTATGATGACCCTTGTGGCCACCTGGTGCAAGAATCCACATCAAGCATGAGAACCCCCTCGCGTACCCCCCCTGCTTAGGAGGGGTAGAAGCTAAGCTGGGGGCTTAGATGTCCCTAGGAGGTCTTGAACCCAGGACCTCCCGTAGGAAGTCTTGAGTCTTAACCACTAGGCTTTTGCCTTGGGGACTATATAATTATTCTTATGTGGTGAAACTCCTCTCTATTGTGTGTTATCATATGTCTCCATCTCTCTTTCTCTCTCTCTCTCTCTCTCTCTCTCCCCCTATGCACTATGGTCATGGGTTGAGCTTCCATACCATCTCTCTATTTGCACTCTACTCCTACACACCTATCATGGATAGCTCCTCCTAGAATACCTGGATTCCAACATGGTATCAGAGCAAGGCTGAACCACATCTGCATTTTTAGGGGTTTTATATTTTTAGGATTTTTGTGTTTTTCTATTAGACTGCTGCCAACAGAGCAATGCCTCTGGTGCGTTTTCCTCTAAAGCCTACTGCCATCACCTGTCTACATTTGTCTCATGCATATGTGTGATCATGTGATATCCAAGCCTGCCATTCAGCCCACTATCCAGTACACAAGCATATACCAGGTCACACAAGCTTCCCAAAGCAGGCTGGACTTAACGATGCAGCCATTCACGGTGCCATAGAAAAGGAAAACACAGGCCTTCAGTGCTTTCCATACACTGTTGAGCGCTTCTCCCTTCCACCTCTTCATCATCATGGGTTTTCTTGTGCTATAAATAGCCATACATGTGATCTTCCTTGACAACATCTCAGCCAATAACACCTCACTAGTGGTTGCGCCTCCACTATGCCACCTCTCCCTGCTTACTACTAGCTTATGCACGGCCGGTCTGGGTGAGAGGATTTAAAGGCCATTTTTTCCCTCCTATGTTTTTTCTTGGCGATGTCCTACTCATCCTACTTTGGATCCTCCAACTCGCCATTTAACTTCCTATTAGTGATCTACTCTAGCCTGCCTTCATCACATCGGGCTGCTCTTCAGCAGCTCCGCGGCCCGAGCTCGGCCCTGTGGAACTCCTTTACAACAATAACATCATATGTTGGTAAGAAACTTGGTTCTCATATCATTAATATGTTTAGATGAAGTATCATGGAGGAGTTGAACATTTCCCTTGGGTCCTCTTCCATGGCTTTCATGCTAAAAAGAAGTGTACCTAGAAGTATTACAAGTACATGTCTTGACCATCAAATGTCGTATTCTTGGTAAATGATGATGCAAAATGATCTTCATTAGCATCGATGAGGGAAGTACATGTCTTGACCATCAAGTGTCATATTCTTGGAAATGCTGATGCAAAAGGATGCTCATTAGCATCGACAAGAGAGAAGACTCTTCTTCCTCAACTTCTAGTCCTTTCTTTTTTGATAATCCTGGGTTCTCTACCTCGGTAGCCCCCTCGGAGTTTATTTTTTGATCTTTTTTAATTTTATTATGCCTTGTTTTCTAGAAAAGGCTCCTCTCCATTATTCCCTCTCCCCCTACTTTAGGGTGGGAGGGGTTGCCGATGTAAGTGACATTTGTCCCTTGGGGGAAGGACTGGACCTTTGAGTCCTTTGCACTGAACATTGCTCTATGAACCTCTGAGCCATGCTTTTAGCCTATGAGACATGCTCATAAGCCGTTGAGCAAATTTTTGGGGATCATGTCTAGTCTTTGCTTTTGTTTGAAGAATAGGTTATGCATGCAACTCCACCATGTTCATGAGCCATTAAGCGAGTTTGCGGGGGTTCATGTTAGACTTTGCTTGTGTTGGAGTATAGGTTATGTATGCAACTCCACCATCACTCCAAAGTTAGTATGGAGTTTGGCCAAGTGTCCTAAGTGGTGTGAACACACTAGGAGTGAACACCCTCTTATTCAGGGTAAACAAATAAGGCCTTAGTTCTTATAAAAGCATTTTATATGGTGGAAGTATTATTATAATACACAATCATTCTTGTGTGGTGTAACTCCTCTCTATTGTGTGTTATCATCTCTCTCTCTCTCTCTCTCTCTCTCCCATGTGAACCATGGTAATGGATTGAGTTTCCATAACATCTCTTTACTTGCACTCTACTCCTACAGACCTATTATGGATATCTTTCATCCTCTATAGCTCCTTCTAGGATACCTTGATTCCAATGGTTCTTCTATTAGATTTAGTGTGTTTTAATGTGTGTCAGCATCTACATGTTGTAAACTGCTTTGAGAGATAGCTTTGAGAGCTAAGATAGTTTGAGGTTGAGTGTGTTTGATTGACTAGGGATTGTTGTTCTCTCAACATTAGCAAATATTTGGCATGTGGATGACACAACCCTCTATATATGCGAGGAACCAATTTTTGAAGACATGGGCAAGCTATTAGATAGACTGTTGTGGACACAATCAAATATCCAAATCACTATAAATAGGCCATAAGTTCTAGGCTTGTCTATGCCAACAACCAATAGGCCATGATTTTAAGGCCACATGACATGATTCTAAGACCAGATATGCCATGGTGCCAAGGCCATGCCTTTCCTATTTTCATTGGTGAAAATAGAACGGTTTACACGAAATCCACACATAAAGGCCATATAAGACCATGTGTTTGAAGATACCATTAGATCACAAGGCCTTGAGAATGCCATGATGCTATATTGACGACATACTTGACCTCATTAGTGTATGCCGATCTTGGGTGTAAATATTGTAAGCTTCTACACATGCGTCCTACGCTTCCAAAAACAAAACAGGTAGTAGAGAATGGGCATAAAGGCCATATACATGCATGAAGACCATGTATTTAAAGATGACATTTGTATAAGCATTTAGGCCAAGGCCATAAATCTATATAGGCCCTCTATGTAGGCCAAGTTTGGGGTTGAGTGCTTTAGGCTTCTAAACATGAGGGCACACAACTCAAGCCATAAGGCCTAGGCTCCACCATGGCACCCAATAGGCCATGATGCCTATAACACACATACTATGATGCCAAGTGTAGGCCTAGGCTCTTCCATTGTGCATGATAGGCCATGATCCTTGAATGCGTGCTTTGATGCTAGGTCCGTGCCTTCCTTATTTTAAAAAGGAAAAACAAGTATGAGGCATTGAGCATGAGAAGCATATGTACATGCATGAAGACCATGCACTTAAAGATGCCATTAGACCATGAGCCCATGAGACCAAGCTGATGAATGAATGATATAGGCTATGGGCATTGATGAATGATATGGGATTCTACACATGGTTAGGACAACAGCTTTCTAAATTATAATCCTTGAAATGGATTTTTTCTTCTTCTAATGGTTTTAAATTTCATGTGAATGGGCATCCATGATTGCATTATATTTCTTGGTGAATAAGAAAATCACCATTAATATTTAAAATTTGTGGAATGAAACCCCATGATTACTCTATTCACATCCCAAGCCTAACCTAATGTGTGGAATGAAAATCAATAAAATTTAGGCTTGGGGTGTGAATAGAGTAATCATCCCCATGATTGGGCCAGTTTGGAAGATATAATTTATATACTTGGGTCCATTGAGAGAAAATGATGAGATTCTAGAGTCAATTTGTGCCTCATGGTTCTTTCAGTGGAATATTGAATTAAAATAATGGTCCTTGGATGCTATGCACTCACCATGTTCATGTGATTCTTTGTGAATGTACGTAGCTATTTTTCATTGTGAACCCAACTTAAGGTTTAGGGTGGTTTGCTATTTTATGGATTTTTTAAAACCCCATCCTACATCTCCTAGAACTCTACTCATTCACACAAAGCAAGAAGAGAATGAAACTTCTCGGGGGAACATACCTTACTTTTAAGCATGAGCCTCTTGAAGTCTATAAGCCCGGGCCAACTAGTCTATTCTCCTCATATCCCCCTTGCAAGATGTCACCATCAAAGCCGCAAACTCCACCTACACAAGGGCACTCACTTCTCTCAATCTTCACTCTCTCTCACACATGAATGTTATGGCTCACCCTAACCCCCCTTAAAACACAACCAACAAGAGATTACCTGGTGAACTACAACTGTCATGAGGATCTTTCCAATGGCCGAGCTCGTAACCCTTGAGGTCTCCAAGCTCTACAACTCCTTGAGAAGCAATTCCACCGCACCTTCCACAAGTGTTTGTCACACCGTCGCATTGCACTATGTGTACTCGTCCCTCCTCTCACCTCACATCACTCACACACACTCACTAGCATGCATTAGAGAGAGAGAGAGATTAGCAAGAGCAAGACCCTATTGTGCACAATGGGAGAGTATATTATATTATAAGAGAAATTCACTTATATACATGGCCATAAGTGTTTACACTCACTTAAACTGTGGCTAGCAGGGCACTCTAGGATCATAAGAGGCCTGATGCTATTACAATGACTCCTCAAATATCCATGAAGTACATCACTTTGGGACTTCATCCTATATGATGCTACCACATGCTCTTCTTGAAGCACGAATTTCCATAAATACTCTGTCACACCATTACGGGCACCTATCCAAATTGTAGATTCGGACACCATTGCTTCATATCTTGAATGTATAACCCTTTGGTGTATCTACCTTGACTCAAGATAATGGTGGTAGTTTTTGTTAACCCTAGGAATGGGTTAACATTCCCCCCTTCCTGATGCCGATAGTCTACTCATCGTGATTGCGTTGTTGAAGACCTTTGTGTGGGGAAAATGGACAAGCTTTATCGATGGCTTTGATGTTGAGTGATGTTCAATGGTCTTTGTTTCTCCAGAAGAAATAAGAAAAACTAGTTGGTGAATGAAAAGGTTAGTGGTTTATTGGGAATTCCTAACGGGGTGGGGTTTTTTCCGAATGATTGTAGTTTAATATTTGTGTGAGCATGTTTTTTTGGGTATTTTTTTCTCACTTTGTTTTTGGCAATCATAAGCAAGGTTACATGTGATTTGTGCTAGTGGGGATGCTAAGAGATGTTAATAATGGGAGATAAGAGAGGGAAGGATCTGAAGGAACATAGACATAATCATTAGAACGAGATGGTGATTCTCAGTTCCTCATTTTATTCATTGAAGCTACATTCATCATTTGAAGAAATGATGTCCCTTTGTGTGTTGTGGTAGGATTCTTGTCAAATGTTGTTAAGTAGAACCTGTTCTTTCCTGCATGCTTCTTCCCATGTGCTTTTCATGCTTTTATGTATATTTAAGTGTTTTCATGAAGCAAATATACATGAAGTACAAGAAGTATAGACTCTCATTGATCTGCTATGTGTTGAAGTAGCCAATGGTTGGTGAGGATTGAAAGAATTACATCGACTTGTGAGGCTAATATAGATATCTTCACTAAGGATTGGAGATCAATGATTTGTGAAGATGGTGGCGTCATTTGGAGAGGTTTGTAATTTGACAGAAAATTATAGGCGATGGATTGTACCATTGACAGGCTTTTGCCCACCATGGCCCCCCCATCGAGAGATGTACTTGGAATTTATGGATGGTGAGGCCTTGGTGCAAATGTCCTCCAATGCAATGAGTATGGATATGTACTCATGGAGCAGTTGCTACATTAACATAGCCAAAAGAATAGTAAGCGAAAAGCTTAACAAGATATAATGGCTATTGAAGATCCTTGGGATTTGCCATATGCGTTACTCTCTTTTTTTGTGTGTGTTTTGTTTTCACTACCACCTTGCAAGCAACAGGTTCTTGTGGCAACTCTCCTTTTTGAGAGAATAGGTTCTTTTGTCTACCACGTAGCTTCTGCACTTGTGATTCATATTGAGAGGGATGAAAAGAGAATTGTGAGTTTGTCTTTAATACGCTCATAAGTCTCTGTGTTGCAGACGTGGGAATTGATTCTTGGATTTTAAGCTCAAATGTTGTCGAGGCATTAGGTAAGACTACTAGTTGGTTACCATTGGGGTGGTTGCTTGAATACAGAAGCTCTTGTGTGGGTGCTGAATGCATGAGAGTGTTAGTGACGTGCTTGGTGTTGCTTAGGCCTCCGATCTTGTTGAACTTTAGGTGAAGCTGTTGGGGTTGAAGTCTGAGGTTTTCTTCACATTGTTTGATTTTGGCAACCATATGATGGAATACCATCATAGTATCCTTATTGAAGTATGTGCATAGGCACCCACCTTTGATGAACATTATAAATTGGTGGGCTGATGCTTTTGGTGTTGAGGCTTACTTCTTTGTGCAAGATTAGGGGACTTTGTGATGCACTTGGAAATCGAAGCGTTGGTATTTCCTTGGTAGTACCACTACAAGACAATGCTGCCATACACGCGATAAATTACGGGCGTGTGTATGGTCGCGCATGTATTTGAATAGTATCGGGCGCGTGTATATTTGCATTTAAATTCGTGTGTATATTAGCATCTACTAGCGCATGTATAAGTTCCTGTATATACACGCAATTATACACACATTAATACACGCATCAATACATGCTTTATTAAGAAAAACTAAATTCCTTTACAAAATTAAAAACTATTTTCTTTAAACCATCTCATAGTACATTAGAGTATATATCATTACACAATCCCACTACATGCATTTACAACAATGAAATATATTCAAAAATAAATCATGAGATAATTAAAAGACAACATATATAATAGAAATGTCATCAATTTAGAACGATACAGTGATGGATTGGTTAGGGTTTGATCTCATCTTCAATAAGATCCATCCTTGCCAAACGATCAACATCAATATCCATTTGATCAATTTGTAAGGCTACGATTAAATTTATTCCACTATCAATATTCTGTCCATTGATAATGGTATCGATGTCCTTATCATCCTCATCAACATCACCATCATCCTCAATGGTAGGGTCATTCTCATGATCATGAGAAATGGCATGCTCATCCTCATTATCATGATCATCTCTTATTTCTTGATCATCAATCACAACATCTTCATTGGCATGTTCGACATCATCTTCATTGTGGCTTGTTACATCCTCCATATGCTCCATATCAGTGAATGTATTATACATCACTTTGGAACGTGGTGCAATAGGGATGACGTACCACCATTTAATGTCATGCACCATTGGCAGATAGATAACCTACTCAAATACACATACTGCAGTAATTAATTAGCATATCAAAAGTCAAGGGGTACGCGAGCTTAGATATATATGTACATGAAACACATTAGTAAAAAAATGCATACCTGCTCACATTGTTGTGGCAATACAAGCCTATCTTTCTTTGTTTGCCAAAACTTTGTAGAGTCAATAGTTACATAGCCACTTGCATGGCGTTTTATCGTTGCATTAGGCCCTTTTTCCACCACGTTCATTTGCCATTTGACATCCAAAACATACACAAAGAAGCGACGAAAGTCAAGCCTAAATATGTCTTGGATTGTGCCACAATAATCATCCATTTTTCCATTAGCTCCCTCAAAGCTACTAATGACACTGCAATCTTGTGTATTCCTTTTTTCATCAATTCTTTGTGTTCGAAAATGCTTGCCTTCACACCATATAGCATTGAACATAGTGCACTGGACCAAAATAGAAGCAATATTTGTGTAAGCAATGTGAATAAATATTAAAAGCAAATCACTTACAACTAATGCAAAACATTAGTTCTATGTACCTTTCACATGCATCCTCGTGCATACTCCCATTCTTCCGCCGTGATATGCAGCCCCTCGTCGCTCTCTGCTCTCTCCATTTCCTCATGCAACCAATCAACATGGATATCATTTGGAAGTGTTGCTAGATGCTTAGGGTATGCCTTACGAGAGCCATGTTGCCTCCGAAAGAGAGCTCTTTCTGCTTGCCTTTTTGTCTTTGCATCCTCATATCTTGTAACCCATCTGCTCATCACATCACTATTAAGGATGCAAGTGAAATTGAGATCATCAATCAATGTTCTGTCAATTACTTTACTCTGTCCTTTTTCTTGAGGCACAATAGAGGTCATCCTCAAGTCTTCTTCATTTCTCCATAGTCATGGCAAAGAGCTGTCCACCTGACCAAGAAAATTGCGTGTATTAACGCGGCTATATCCTAAAAATTACGTGTATTAACGTGGCTACATCCTAAAAATCGCGTGTATTAATGCGGCTACATCCCAAAAATCGCGTGTATCAACGTGGCTACATCCTGAAAATCGCGTGTATGAACGTGGCTACATTCTAAAAATCGCGTGTATAAATGCGGCTGATTTATTATAAACGTGAAAATACACGCATTTTTACACGTGACATCCTGTTCAACCTAAAAATACCCGCCTTCCCCAAATAAACATTTTCAAAAAATAGATCTGCTCTCCTTCGTCGTCGCCTCTTCCAACAGAGCACTAAACCTAAGTGCAAGGAGTAGACGAGGAGCACACACGGGTGAAGGAAACCGACCAAAAAGAAGACTCACTTTTTCAGAGGTGAGTCAGTTTGTCCTTTGCCCTGTCTCTTTCCTCAGATTTGTTTATGCTATTGTCTCTTTCCTTTATGGGTTTGTCTCCGTCCTTCTCCTTCTGTGGTTGCCATCTAGTGAACGATTGTGATAGGGGCGACAGTGGGCCTTTTATAAGGACGATTTGTTGGAGGTCGGTCGCTTAAAAAAAAATTTGCAGGCCGCATGTAAGAACGTGTGTATGTCTGCGTGTATCCTGTCTGCACAGATGGTTCACGCGCATATACACGCATTTTTGGACGGGTGTATACATGCGTTTCTGGATGGGTGTATACACGCGAGCGACAGTGTTTACCCCATTCTATGGCCTTAGAGCTAATAGGTGGCTTGAATGATGGTATTTGTGTTTGTGCTGATTCACTTGATACTAATGTGGAGGTGAACTATGGCTTATGTGATGAATACAAGTATGCTATCATGATGACTTATCTCTCAATGTGAGTCAAGAGATAGCCCATGATGTACATGAGGATGGTGATAGTCATGGTGATGGATGTTGTGGTGATAGTGATGTAGTTTTTGAAGAGTTGTAGGAGGATAACTCTATAGTTCTGAGTGTTGTTGAAGATGTGAATTCTCTAGATAGTGATGTCAGTTTGATGGTGGAAAATCATATGTGCTAGCTTGCATTTGTGCTTTGATGCAATCATGTATATACTTTTATTTTTGCAGATTCTTTATGGATCCAGGTTCTTCATCCGATCCATTTGCATACAGCAATTGGCTGATGGAGATGCTAAATCATTTTGGGCGCCATCCTAGTCCAGTTGAGCTTACAGAGTACATGTATTCCCATCCCCCTCCTTCCATGCCTGGTGTCTATACCCCTACTGCGAATATCCAGGGCACTCCACTGCCGTCTATGCCTACGAGTCCGACGAGATGGCATGCAGATTCTCCTCTTCCACGCCCACCGAGGAGACATACCTCGTCCCAGACACACTCACGCACATCCTCCCAAGCACCGTCACGTCAGGGCTCACAGCCACCATCACGTACTCCCTCAAAGCCATCGTCACGTCAGGGCTCACAGCCACCATCACGTAGACAATCCCCTAGTCGTGACTCCACCCACAGCAGTAGGAAGAGTGGGAGTGGAGGATGCGGCGGGTGCTTTGGTGGGGGAGGTAGTAGGCCGCGTGGTGAGAGAGGAGATAGAGGGAGAAGAGTTAGAGGAGATAGTGAGGATGAGGAGGAGATGAGAGAGGTGGAGGGAGTGATCTGCTATGATGTGACGGATAGGGGCGGGATAGTGATGGATGCGAGGGGAAAAGAGGTAATGGAGTACATGCATGGGGTAGTATCAAACTTGTATAGAAATTGTTTTATTAGATTTAAAGATCAAAATAGTCGATTAGTTGGGGAGGTGATAGAGGTTGTACATAGTCGGTACCCCAATCACATGCTACATTCTCGGATGTATGGGGAAGGACGCGAACAAGGGAGATCTTAAGTAATAAAAGATCTCACCTTAAAAAACTCGCGTACGATGATGGGCTAAATGTAGCTGCGGGTGGCTATCCTGCCGAGAAACCTGCCAAAACTGTGCACAAACGCGAGTGGAAGGAGACAAAGAAACAAGCAGAGGGTGGCATGAAGAGCAGGTGGAGGCACGACGGATCCAAATGGAGACCATTGGATCTTCGCATTTCGGATCTGGCGACGTCGAGTCATGGGAGGCAGAGTTCGTAAGTATCTTGCCACTTTATTTGATTGTTTACTTAATTCATTGATTCTATGATTGTTTTAATCTTACAAATTGTGTTGATTATGATACAACGACGGGTTACGGGGAGGAAGCCCATAGCCCACGATACTAGGTATGCTCATCGGCATAGCAGACGTGACACATGGGCCCTCTTCAGAGCCAAGGGACGTATTATGAATGCATAGTTTGGGATGGCCATGAGACCATACGGTCGACAGGTACTTGAAAACTCTAAATGAATGATTTTGGTTTATTGAATTACATATATATATACTTATATACTATATATTACTTGAACAGGCACAAGCTGCTGATGATTCACCCGCCGCCACTGCAGAGAGTGGACGTGAGCACTACTCATCGGACATTCCGACTGATGTGAGCTCATCTGAGCATGGAGGGAGCAGCGAGTCATCATCTAGGTCTGAGTAGTACTCAGACTTTGTATCACATTCCATATTGAGGATGTGGTTGTATATATATTTTTGTAACTGAAGACATGGGCTACTTCGAACGACATATGGACTCCCTTGTATATATGTGTACACATAAAATTTTGATAGTAATATTGAATCGTGAATCGATAGTATTGCATTCATGTTTGTCTTGAATCGTGTATTGACAATGTATGCATTCATGTCGTTCTTGTCTTAAATCTTCCTCGTGGATATCTTCCTCGTGGATGGTCCAATGCACCCCAAAAAAAATCCAGAGAGTGTTATTGGGTGCTGGAATGCTGGAACAGCATTCAGGTACCAAATAGCACTCTCTGGATTTTTTTTTTGGCTCTCTGTTCGCGCGTATAAATGCGTCAACCCTGCAAAAAGTCGCGTGTATATACGCGGATAATCTGTAAAACACGCGTGTATAGACGCGTCAAATCTGTGAAATACGCATGTATAAGCGTAGCTAAACTGACAAAACGCGTGTATAGATGCTTCTATCAGCGCATCTAAGCGCAGCTATACTGACAGAACGCGTGTATACGCCCGTGTATCAGCGCATTTGAACAGTCCTATACACGCGCTTTTACACGCATGTCTCTCGCCGCGATTATACACGCGCTGATACACGGACCCGTTACTTTTTTTCACAAGTCATTTTTAGCGGCAAGGAGCGCGGGTATGAGCCCGATCCCTTGTAGTGTACCCTTATGCTTGAAGTAATCTTTTGGGGGTACCCATACTTGCTAAGATGTTAGAGTTCGCTGAGGAACTCATATAGGCTTTTGTGGGTGATGTTGTGGTATACTTTTACCTTTCCTTGGCCTCTGCATGCTATATTGAGGAAGAGGTTGTGACTATCGAGGCACCCATATTTGATTGGCACCTTTGTAGTAGCCTTGAGCTACAAGTAGCTGTTTCTCAACCCACATTTTGATACCATTAAGATATCTTGATCTTGGCTATGTTGGTGGATTTTTCTTTTTGGTGGAAGTGGAAGGTTTTGGGTTCTCCTTCACATTGGTTGGCATTGAGGCTATAGGTTTAAGACATGGGTATTTTTGACAATGATGAGGCTAGAGTCTCTTGTGGAGTGGCTGTCGATGATGAGGCTTTTGAGCATGCGGTTGTCTCCTTTAGTGAGGTTTGTCGAATGAAGAGGCATAGGCTCCAGGACTTTTCCTTTGAGTTCCTTATTAGATATAGATGGTTGTTGGGGGGGGGGGGGGGGATTCTTCAGGAATAGTTGTTTATTGCAAGGTTTTGGTATCGAACTTTGTTGGTGAGGATGGGGTTGAAGGAGTAGATGCTTTATCGGAGTCGGTCATTGAGGCAGATGGTAGGTCATTATGTAGAGGAGCTTTTGTGGAAGAGGCTTGTAAATTTTTGCGTTCAATATCATAGAAATCCATTAGGGTTGGATCTTCTTCCTTCTTGCAGTATGGTATTGTCAACTTTGTGCCGTTGACCATCATGATGACCCTATCGCTAGCAAAGCAAAGTGGGGCTTGGGTAGCAATAGTCCATTTATGCCCCAAGATTAAATATTCTTCGAACACATAGTCAACCACAAAAAACTTGCAAGTAAGGGGGTTAGTTTCAATATACATTTTATGTTCAAAGTACCCCAAACATGGCATGTTCAAGTCTTGTGTATAAAGGAAATTTTTTCAGGATAAGCCGTGAGAGTGTTGGTTGACCTAACAAATCCCATAACTCGAGGGTCATGTGATTGTGTTCTCGTGTTGAAAAAATGATAAAGTTGTGCTTGAGATGTGGTAATTTTATTGGAAAGTTCCAATCCAATTAGAATCCTAGGGATCTCTTGCCTAGGATTCCAATCCAATTAGAATCCTAGGGATCTCTTCCCTAAGATATGTTGGAAGTTCCATCTCCTCCAAGGTCTCTTCCTTCCGTAAAATAGCAATTGTACAATGCATGCAAGAGTGTTCAAGGTGGCTGTTTGCATGGATTCATCAATTGAATACAACGAGTCACATATCCAAGTTCCACCAAGGATGACATCATACTCAAGGAAATCCAGTGTGTAACATGGAATGTAAATTCTACATCTTCACCGATCTTTTGAGTAGCATAGCTAAAGTAACTCAGATCTTCAATGTTTTGTCCATTGGCTCCTCTCTTGCAAGACCATTGTTTGTAGGGATAAGTTTAGGTTGTCCCAATGACACCCAATAGTCTATTGTCATGATGTTATGACTAGCGCGAGGGCTAATCAATGCGCTCTTGCCCACATAAAAAGCATGTCATTGGATGTTATACATACTATTATATGGGGATCAACCAAGACTATAATAATTACAAGTTACAGGGTACTATGTTACATTCATTGATGATCACACTAGGAAAGTGTGGATCTACTTCATAAATGAGAAAAATGAGGTGCCTGTGGGCTTTCAATGTGAGTTTACTTCATGATGGAGAAAAATAAGGTGTCTTCTCACTTTGCAGATATTAGGTTGCATTCATTAATTGTAGGTTGTAGGTACTATGTTACATTCATTGATGATCTCATGAGGTGTCTTCTCACTTTTAATGTGCGTTTACTTCATGAAGGAGAAAAATGAGATGTCTGCTCACTATGCACATATAATGTTACATTCATTGATGATCACACTAGGAAAGTATGGGTTTACTTCATGAAGGAGAAAAATGAGGTGTCTACTCACTTTTAGATATTTAAAGATTTAGTGGAGAAGAAAAAGGTATGTAGATCAAGTGCCTAAGATCGGATGGTGTAGAGAACATTTCTCTAATGAGTTTAGTGATTTCTTGAGAAAGAAAGAAATCAAGAGGTAATTCACATGGAGGTACACTCCGCTACAAAATATGTTGTAAAAAGGATAACAGGCACATTGCAGAAGTTACTCGTGCACCACCCTAATGTCTGAAAAGAATATATTAGATTATTTTGGGCTAAAGTAGTAGGAACTATTGTTTACATTATGAATAGAACCCCACTACACTAGTAAGCATGATGCCTGAAAAGAAGTTTACATGCATAAAACTAAATGTCTCTCACTTGAAAGAGTTTGGATGTATTGCATATGTGCATGTTCTTTATGAAGTGAGAACCAAGTTGGATCCAAAGGTAGAGAAATATATCTTCATTAGTCATGCTTTAGAACAGACAAATTATAGATGCTATAACCCTACCACTCTCATGAGATGCAAGTAACAAAGCTTTTATCTTTGATGAATTGAGTAGCTCATATAAATAAGTGAGAAGAAAATCTAAGATGTAAATGTAAGAAATAATATGCTAACCCATATATAAAGCATCAATCACAAGTGCTTAGTGAACCTAGAGAGTTCTCTAGTGCTAGTCCATGGTTAGGCAAGTTGAGGAATACATGTATCACACAAATGGAAGGAAAAGGATAATAAGTATAAGGCAAGATTGGTTAATTTCCAAGGGTTATGTACATACAAATGGCATTAACTTTGAGGAGAGTTCAGCCCAGTTTACGAGAATGACAAACTTGAGAGATGTCATTGCTATGGCTATAGTGAAGGGTTTTTCTTTACATCACATGGATGTAAAGAATGCATTCGTGCATAGTGATTTACAAAAGAAGGACAATCTTATATCATTGGACTTCAAATCTTTGATGTACATTTTTCACTTTATGTGGAAAAGGCAGATAAAGAGATTGTGTTATTAGTCATTTATGTGGATGACTTGATTATAATTGGTGATAGTGATGCTGACATACATGATGCCATGATGATTTTTAAGCAAAAGTTTGAGATGAAAGATTTGGGTGAGCTGTGATATTTTCCTCGCATAGAGGTGGTAAGATCACATGTTGGCATTTTGTTATTTACAAGGACAATATGGCTTGGTATGTGACAAGGTATAAGCCTATTTCAGTGCCTTTAGAGAAAAACACTAAGCTTTTAGTGGATACATATGAGTTATTAGAGAACCTCACTATGTATAGACATGTAGTGGATACATATGAGCTATTGAAGAACCCCACTATGTATAGACATGTAGTGGGTAGCTTGATCTAGATGACCATTATTGGCTATGATGTTGGACTTGTGAGTTAGTTTATGCAGTTTTATGTAGGGATCCAAGAAACCACACTTTGATGTGCTAAATGGATTCACACATACATTAAGTCCACTATTAATTATGGATTTGTTTCTGAGGCTGACATAGAGATATAGATACATGGGTATACAAATGCTGATTGGGCTAGTAGAATATCAAATATGAGATCTAATAGTGGCTTTATGTTTTCTTCTGGGTGTGTTGCTATGAGTTACAATAGTAAGAAATGGCCAACAACAGTTGCCTTATCAAGTATATAGAGGTAGAGTACACGGAATCTATTATGGGACATTTTATGAGGTAGTTTGATTTCAAAAGCTACTTATTGATATGGTTGAGCCCATGGATAGAGCCATTGTCATTTATTATGACATCATCAATAGCATACAAGTGGCTACTAACCCAGGCTATCATGATACGACAAAGCACATTAAGGTGCATATCATTTTGTGAGAGACAAGGTGATGTGGATTTGATACATGTCAGCACAAAAGGATTAGGTGATTGAGATCTTCACATTATTGCCTAATATTCCATTTTGTCAACTCATGGAAGAACACGAAATTATTCATGGGTATAGAATCGTGTGTGTGTGTTTGCTTGCAAGGAGCTCAAGCTCTCCCTCTCCCTTGTAATCTTCTCATAATCCATCAATCAACAAATAATATTTTTTTGATATCCCACATGTGGTAAAGGACCAATCAATGAACAAAGATGATTCTCATGCTATGAAAATGGAACCTGCATTCTCACACCTATGAGAACCAAAGACATAACAAAGATAAACATGCAGTCTAAGATTCTCGTCTCTATTACTAACTCATGGGCCTTGTCTCAAGATGTACACTAGCCTTTAGTCTACTAAAAGAGAGGCTCATGTATTTCACTATTATTACAATATGATGAAGACACCAAAGAAAAAGCTTCCTTTTGGACTTGGAGGACTTGGAATACATAGAATTTGACTCTGTGTCTTTGAAAGAAGAAGAATCTGACCCTCCATCTTTGAAAGAATAAGAATCATTCCTAACCTAGTCTATGTAGGGGACAGTCAAAGTAACCAAAAGTGGAGCTCATAGAGTTGAATACAAGACTAGGTGAGAGGATATATTATCCTCAATGAGCTAAGCACAGACAAAGGACCAATATTCTAGTATCACTGGCTAGACTTCTTAAAAAACCCAGATGTATAGAGTAAGCTAGAGGTGGATTTCTAATGTCATGTGTCTTGAATACTACACTATGTGTACATAAAGTTTTTTAATGCCATGTGTCTAGAATACTACACTATAAGTAGAGTTTTTAAGAGCTATGACATGTGCACAAACTTTAGCAAAGTCACAACACTCGATGGGGTTAAAGTGCAGGTAAGAATTTAAACATAGAATGCTATCAAGGAAGCACTGTAGTTGGAGAACCCCATCCCGAACACACAAAGTGAAGGTAAGCATTATAGAGAATGTTGTGAGGGAAGAACTATAGTTGACCCATCCCGAACACACAAAGTGCAGGTAAGCATTGGAGAGAATGTTGTCAAGGAAGCATTGTAGTTTCCAATCCCATACAAAAAAAGTGAGCATGAAAATGCACACTGAAAGTCCTCAACAATAATGGGATAATTTATGAGAACATGAAAGATGTTAAGGAAAGATTATATGGCACTCCTCATATGCAGGTGAAATCAATTCACAGGTATAACATAGTAGACACTAACAGATTGCACAAATCATATGCAAGCCAACCATATGAGCCATCCAAATGATTGGGCTTACCACATCACAAAGGAGATGCATAATTACCTAAAGGGTTATGCATGCAACGTTTCCCACTCATACTTACCAACTAAGGTCATTAGTCACATGGAGGTATTCCACTATTGCTGTGTAAGAAGAAGAGTCTCTGAAGCCTAAGACCATTGGTCATATATGAGGTGTTCCACTATTCCACTTATATGTGCAAGAAGAAGTGGTAGAGTCTCCAAAGCCAATACATACGGAGAGTCTCTTGCAAAAATAGAGAAAAACACTACACTTCAAGATACCTTGAAGCACTCATGGACTACTTTAAGAAAGGAGACCCCCCCAAAGAAAAGGAAGGAAAAAGATAACAAAGATGTGGCGAAGGATGCCAACAGTCAAATCCTATAGCAATAACCAAAATTAAAGAGGAAGAAGAAGAAGTGCAAGATAACCTAGCACCTTCTCCACCACAAACCACTGGGCCAACAAGTGTGTTGAAGTCCAATGTACACATCTCAACACACTTGGATGTACATGATAACCTACCACCTTCTCCACCATGAACCACTAAACCAACAAATTTATTGAAGGCCAATATACAAATCTCAACAAACTTGGATATATCTACATGATTAAAAATACTGAAGCAATCTAAAGAATCAATGTTAGAGTACTAAAGCACTCTAAAGTTTCAATGTTAAAGTACTCTGAAGTATCAATGTTAAAGTACTAAAGTACTTTGAAGTATCAATGTTAAAGTACTAAAGTACTCTGAAGTATCAATGTTAAAGTACTAAACTACTTCAAAGTAATAAAGTACTTTGAAGTACCAGAGAAAGTATCCACCATAAGTGATGTGCTTATCAATATTTAAAGGCCTTTGGAGTAAGTGCTAGTATGTGGATTATGATGGTACTTGTGATGCAACTATTCTTTGAGATGCCATCACTAATAATAACTATGCCTCAAGTTACTACCATATCTAATTGTATCTCCAAGAGCATCTATTCTTTGAGATGCCATCACTAACAATAACTACGCCTCAAGTTACTACCATATCTAATTGTATCTCCAAGCACATCAGAAAGCATGACAAGGGATTAGAAGTAGAAGTTCTTATAAGATGCTCTACTGCCAACATCTACTCCTTATGTAACAATTGTCAAAGCTTCTAAAAGAATAGTTCTTATCAGAAATGATTGAGGATTTGAGAAGAGGATTGGGTGGTAAACCTTAATGTACTTTTAGGGAACATCCTAGATTTTAATGCATGAAAATATTCATATTGGGTGGAAAAACTTTATGTACTTGCAGGGAACATCCTCGATTGTAATATATTACATATTAACCATAGACAACCAAGGCACAAGGAGAGGAGATAAAAAAGAGATCCTGGATTTCTAAAAAATAAGAGGGAAAAATCTCTCCGATTTACCCTTTGTATTCCAGCTTCTTAATGTCTTTTACATACCGTAGCAACACGCAGATTGAGTACTAGTAAAAATATAAACAAGGATGTGGTGAGAATCATAATAGAAAAAGAAAAAGAGCTTACCTACAGAAAAGGCACTTGAAAAGCAAAGATCTTACTCCAAAGAAAAGGATCTTGAATTTGTAGAGAGAGAGCGATAGAAAAGCACCAAGTAGATGTCAATACAAGAAATAAGAGGATAACCATTCTCTTGCTTGCAATCAAAAAGAAATTAGATGCCCAGAAGCAGTAATTGTAGGGAAGTCTAAAGAAAGATAGTAAGGTTAGAGTCTGGTCAATGCAATCATGATGATGTAGTGCAAGGAAGAGGGAAAAAAGCTTGCATGTATGAAGGATCTAATTAATCATCTCTTAGGTCTAATGAATATATTAAAAAATGTGGTAAGCACTCTTTTGGAGGATCCAATTGGCGGGTGAGATAGTAAGGTGCACGAGATGATTTCAGAGAATTTGAGAAGATGGAAGGTTGCATGCACAATCTATGGACAACAAAGTAATCTTACCACGTGCACCTTGGATTTTATCCAATTGGCGGGTGAGATAGTAAGGTGCACGAGATGACTTCAGAGAATTTGAGAAGATGGAAGGTTACAACCACAATCTATGGACAACAAAGTAATCTTACCACGTGCACCTTGGATTTTATCCAAGAAAGAGGAGACAAGGTCTATGACCACAATTTGTGGATAACAAAGTATTTAAGTTTTGATTGGGGAGTTCTGTTGTGACATGGAGCAACAAGAAGCAATCCAAAGTTGCCTTGTCGAGTATAGAGGAAAAGTACAAAGGAGCTCCGATGGCAGCATGTGAGGTAGCTTGGTTACGGAAGCTACTTGTTCATTTGGGATTGCATACGGAGAGAAAGGTTGTCATATATATTGTGACAATCTTAGCAATATACAGTTCGTCAAGAACCTAGTTTTCCATGTGCGAACGAAACACATTGAGGTACATTATCACTTCATCAGCAGGGAGAGAGTCTTGGCAAATAAAATCCATTTCAAGGTTTACAATTTAGAAAGTTGTTAAGTCTTAACCAAGTCTAGAATCCCATATCATTAATCAATGCCCATAGCCTATAGAGAGCCTATATCATTCATTCACAGGCTTGGTCTCATGGGCTCATGGTCTAATGGCATCTTGAAGTGCATGGTCTTCAAGCATGTACATATCCTTCACATGCTCAATGCCTCGTACTTGTTTTTCTTATCTAAAATAAGGAAGGCCTAGACTTGGCATCATAGCATGCATTCTAGGCAGCATCATGTCCTATCGAGTGCCATGGCAGAGCCTAGGCCTAACTTGGCATCATAGCATGTGTGTTCTAGGCATCATGGCCTATTGGGTGGCATGGCGGAGCCTAGGCCTTATGGCCCGAGCTATGTGCCCTCATGTTTAGAAGCCTAAAGCACTCAACCCCAAACTTGGCCTAGGGCCTATATAGCTTTATGGCCTTGGACTATATGCTTATTCAAATGTCATCTTCAAATACATGTTCTTCATGCATGTATATGCCCATTCTCTGCTACCTATTATGTTTTTGGAGGTGTAGGACACATGTAGAGGCTTATAATATTTATGCCCAAGCTTGGCATACACTAACGAGTATGAATATATTGTTAATATAGCATCATGGCATTCTCAAGGCCTCATGATCTAATGGCATCTTTAAGCACATGGTCTTATTGCACTTACATGGCCTTTATGTGTGGATTTCATGCAAACCGTTCTATTTTCAAGAATGAAAATAGGAAAGGAATGGCCTTGGCACCATGGCATGTGGTCTTAGCAACATGGCATGTGGCCCTAAAGTCATGGCCTATTGGTTTGCATAGACATGCCTAAAAATTATGGCCTATTTATAGTGATTTGGGTATTCAATTGTGAACACACTAGTCTATCTATCTAATGGCTTGCCCGTGTCTCCAAAAATTGGTTCCACACATATATACAAGGTTGTGTCGTCCACATGCCAAAACTTTGCTAATGTTTAGAGCATAACAATCCCTAGTTAATCAAACACACTAGACCTCAAACTATATTCAGATCCTCTCTCAAAGCAGTTTACAACACGTAGATGTTGACACAAATTCAAACACACTAATTCTAATAGAATAATTGTTAGAATCAAGGTATCCCATAAGGAGCTATGGAGGATGAAAGATATCCATAATAGGTGTGTAGGACTAGAGTGCAAGTAAAGAGATGATATGGAAACTATGGCCATTACCATGGTGCACATGAGAGAGAGAGAGAGAGAGAGTGAGTGAGAGAGAGAGAGAGAAATGAAATGAAATTTAATTATTGTCTTCGAAGGACCATAACGGGTCCATGAGACACATGTCGAACATACATGAATACATAAGTCGATGCACTCGGGAGCCTCATCGGAAAGCATAATGAAACTGAAATGTGTGAAACTAGAACTAAAATTGAAATGAAAATCAAAATGCAGCATGCTGTAAGTGTACATGATGAGAAGCAGTCATGCCATATAGGGCTGGGACCCCTCGTCAGGTGCACCATAATAGTAGAAGAAGTCGTGGCCCTCCACCTCTCCTCCCTGGTCAAGTGGATAATCTCATCCCTCGAGAGCTCACAATCCGTAGGCGACAATGGAGGGTCCCTCCCTAGGTGTCTCTGTCGTCTCAATGCCTGTAATGTCCTTTGGCATAGTCTCCTGTAGTGGCCTCTATGTAGGTGCTCTATGTGTCTCTGCTCAATCATCTCATATATGCATCCTCATGGGTACAATAGTGGTCTTTGCAGCCATGCCGGGTTTGGAATCTGTGGATCCCCTCCCTGTGAGTCTCAGTGTGGTCTGGTGGGCTGTCTGGCTCCTGGGTCTCTCGCGCATTGTGAGTTTGGTGGTCCTACATCTGTCTAAGTCTCATGTCTCTGAAAGTGAAAGCCTCTCTGACGAATAGAGCTAGGCATCTCTGATCCTCATAGTCAATGACCCTGGTGGAAATAGGGCCAAAGCCATCTCTAAAGAGACAGTGAAACCTCCCCCAGACCTCATAGTATGCTCAGCATCTGCATTAGAAGTGCTCTTGTGTCTCAAACTCTCCCATGTCACATATGGAGCATGTCCGGTCTTGTCTGCTGACTCTCCTGCCTCTCCTCGTCCGTCTCATCCTACCTGCCTCAATCTCTAATCTGTGGGATGAAACTCTAAGCTGTCCAAGAGAGATCCTGAGTGCATGCGAGAGATCTTGAGTGCATGCGAGAGATGTATCCCTGTGTACCCTAGAGACTCAATGAAACCCTCGTCCGAGATCCTGAGAAAATGACTACGGTATGCAACCATCTTCATAGGCAAACGTGTGGGGAGGACCATGTACGGAATGTGTATAGCTGGAGCAAGTCTGCACGAATGACCTCACTGATCTAGGTTCATGAGATAAGTATAAGTGAGGAGCGTTGAGACTGTATCTGAATGGCAGAAGCTTGTCTAGGTCTAGGCCAAGCGAGTGAAACCATGTACGGAGTCTATCGAACTAGCATCTCTGAGTGCCTTCATTTGCCAGAGCCTAGGATGAAGTCAAAGCAAGCCATGGAAGCCGGGTGCAACCCTCTACTGTGTCTCCGAATCTGAGGATCTGCTGGAGGTATATAATAGTCTGGAAGGCTGCATCGAGGACCAATGTTGAGGCTCCAAACTCTGCCAGTAAAATGTGGTGGGGTACCGAAGGCTGATGAGCCTGGAGAATAGTAGAACCTGTACCCTCTCGATCGTTCTCAAGTCATCCAATCCAAGGTCGCAGGCCCAGAAGAAAGGACTCACATACATGGTGGCAGCTCGCACTAATGTGTTGAACAAGAGGGACTTCGTGTTCGGGTGTTGGAGGGCGGTTGCAAGATGAGGGTACTCACTTTTGTTCACTCTCTCTAAAATTGGGACATCCACGCATCTCAGGTGGAGTACCTCAATCGTGATATCGCCATCAATTAAAACACGACACGTGCCTCCCAAGCCTTAAGCGACATATCTCGAACGAGATACCAACTAATGCCACGTTAGTAGGTTCGGGTTTCCAGTCATCATCCATGTCACCAATACAGGTCACCGCCACCACACTATCTCGATCGAGATATTCATGCCACTCGGATCCACATCAATGCCACGCTATATCCCCCTAGGCATATTTGACTAGCCCATCTCCACCATCCACGTATCTCGAACGAGATATTGAAATAAAATCTCGACCATTCATTGAAATACCTCGTTCGAGGTATAGAGATGCAATCTCCACCGTCCACATATCTTGAACAAGATATTGAAATAAAATCTTGACCATTGAAATACCTCGTTAGAGGTAAAGAGATGCAATCTCCATGGTCCACATATCTCGTTCGAGATATAGAGATGCAATCTCCACCGTTCGTCCATTCACACACATTAGAAGATGCGATCCCAGCTGTTTAAATATCTCGATCGAGGTATTTAATGAATCTCGACTGTGAAACATACCTCGGTCGTGGTAATGACTTAAAATCTAAGCCGTCCATGTACCTCGAACGAGATACTAATTTCAAATCTCAGCCCGTCGATCCTTCACGAACCCTAAAATTAAGTGTGTATCTTGGTCGTTTGTCTCACACTAACCCTAAAATCCAGAGCGTACATCTTGCAAACCCTAAAGTGCATGATGCCACCGAACCTCGTTCGAGGTTATAAAACTGGAAAACCTTTTTTTTAACCTCATTGTCAGAAGTCGTTTTCACTCTCCTTACTCTCTTGATTTGGTGGGTCCATTAGCATTGTTTTATAGCTTCATTAGTGCTACTTAGCACTAAGCACTGGACCCTTCACATTAGACCTTTGTGTTAAGCTTAGGTTTTAGAATGGAGGGCCATGAGGAGGGCCACAAGGAGGGCCGCTCGTCTATTGTGGACCTCATTGCGGAGATATACCGTGAGTTAGTGGCTATCCGTAGGAGTGCTAGAGACACACCGTCTACATTACATATCATGGCAGACTTGGAGGCGATGCTTTCGTCCCTTTGTAGCCTCCACAATATTGTTTATGTAGATGGGTGGATAGCCCACCATCGCACTACTCCTGTGTCACATGGCCTGACATATTGTCAGGTCTGTGATCTTGGTCTCATTAGGGAAAAACGGAGCTCATTTTGGGGCCCTGTAAGAAATTCACTATTTCTCGATTTATTTCTCTCCTAAAAGATCTCAAAAATAATAAAATATGGAAACGTGGCTCAGAACTGTCAGTAAGGACCACTGAACTGTCAATTCAGAAAAGAATAAGATAATCTTTTATCTAACTAACACGATTTTGCATTAAATATCTCCTTAATTTTTTTTGTTTCTCGAAGATTTCGCATCTCTTTTGACGACGTGTGCAGGCCTCTCATAAAGAATCCATCACTGAACTTAATGATTGTATGGATACCGCCACACTTCCACAATTCATGTTACAAAAAGACTATGAGATTGACAAGCCAACTTTGCAACCTCAGAAGCACAAAAATGGCCGATACTAGTGAAGTACAATCTCAGAAGAAGCGATTATATCATCTTCACATCGACTTAGAAGAACAATATGCTCCAGCACAAAAAAGACGAAAGGATACGGTGCTAAATGCTCAACAACGGGAAAATATGAGAAGAGAAGGGCTCCAACATATTGACTTATGGTGTGATGGAAGTATATATCCAAAATGTCTAGTACAAAACTCTACACCTCCATTTGTCAATCCAACCACACTATTGAGGTTTGCGGGCGATGGACAAAATGGACTTCTTGGTTATATTTCAGCACAGTCTGCATTTGCAAAAACATATAAAACAATGTACCTACAAGAAAAGGGAGCCAGGATTCAAGAGATAGCTATTCGTGCAAAATTGGAGCAGCACTTGCAGAATGAAATTGAGGAGCATTCAAAGAGTAAAAAAGAGTTAACAAGATCAAGAAGGAAGAGAACCATGCTTGGAGACAGACAACGAAGTAGGAAGATTAAAAACATTGCAAATTTGAAGGCTGGGACTGGTGGATGCAAGCGAAGAATTCAGGAAGCAAGGTTAGTTTGTAATTTTTTATTTTTTAAACTCAAAAATACTCTCAAATGACTATGTATTTTGTCCATTAATGCAAAACAGGATTGGAAGTGTTGAATAATATAGGCATATTGTGTTGTTACTATATTGTTACTATAGGAAATTATTGGAGCCTGCAAAAGAAAATATGGATCCCAACCTTCTTCCAGTTAAACAAATGAAAGGATTGCTTTCTTGTGGTGTAGCAAAAGGTTTGATTGAAGAAAAAAAATACAAAACAATCAAACGCAATGTTGTAGAGGACTTTATATCCAATAATCAAGTTGATGGTACTACAATCCAAGAGGCTCTTGATGTTAGTGGAGTTAGCAGGAAGGGATATAGTTTGATTTTCCATGCGATATCCTCAACTTTGAGAGATCAAAGGATTAAACGAGTTTTACTGCCAAATCCAGCAACAGTGTGGAAGATAAGAGGTCATTTGAATGAAAGTATAGATGAGTTTATTGGACCATATATCCATATTGAAGATATATTTCATGGTGCTAAAGGAACCACCGTGTATGACCCTTGGAACAATATATTTGTAGATCTACAACAACTTCAAAGAAGAATGGTCGAGTTTTATGGAATAACATTTGAAGAGTGCAAAGGCATTTTGAAATTTGTTATCAAACTGGATGAGTGTGAGGTTGTAAAGGAAAAGAAAATGGAAAGGATTACTATCACATTGATGAATGGAGCACTTGATACATCATTGAATGAAGCGAGTTCGAAGTATTTTAGTGTGCAGTCGGAGAAACACATATGGTGGTTGGGCTCATTCCAGGTATGATCATTTTTTATTTCGTACTTGATTTTAGTCAACGTTTTCAAATCTTTTATAGTAAGACTTTTGTTTTGTATAACCACAGGTAAAGACAGAAGACCATGAAACACTGGATTGGGTGTTTCACCACACGGAAATACCAAGAATAATTAAAAGACAGGTGCAGGGAGAGAATCTCCATGTTGCAGGAAAAGGTGATTTTCAAGTAGAGTGGCACATGGCGGGGGATCTTAAAACACTTAAGTGCATGTATAACATTAGTAAAGGAGGTAACTCAAAGTCTCCTTGTCTTTACTGCAAGAATCAGCGCAAGTAATGGATTCTAAATGGTGGAAGAGAGCACCTAATAGAGATAAAGTTGACCCTGACTTCAAGGCCATTCTTGACATTCCACTATGTAATGTTCACATATGCACATTGCACGCTCTATGTCGAATTATTGAGAAATTGGTATTTTTGTATATTGGATTTGCTTGGAAACTCCGTCCCGAAAGAAATAGAAAGGATGCTCTTCATGCATTGGAAAAAGTGTTATCCGATATAGGTCTGCATGGTGGTGATGTTCATATCACAAAGGATTTTAAAAAGTCTAGCAATGGCAAGGAGGTACCAATCAAGCCCTCTATTGGTGGTGTTAAGGCAAGAAGATTCTTGTCTCGACCCAAACACAATAGTAAGCAAGTAAGGCAAGGTAAAACAGTTTCAAGGATTAGTTATGGATTGTGGAAGCAAGTCCATAATGCCGTGAAAGATCATGAGGCAAATGGGGAAGCACGAAATGTGAAGGCAGAGGTGTGGAGGTCTCTTGATCAACTCTTCATGTTCTGTGACAATGTAACATGGACAAAGAGTGATTACAAGAACTTTGAAGAGGCAATAAAACATTTTGGGAAGTCAATGAAAGACGCATGGACAGCCTGCAATATAACTCACTACATGGTAAAGTGATGTCTTCTTTTTTTTACTTAAGTGTGATCCTCTTTTCTTTTATAACTTACTATGCATTCTTATGTCTTTGTGAAAACAGCATATCATCTACAACCACCTTCCCTATTTTGTCAAAAAGTATGGATGCCCAGCAATTTGGTCTATCCAAGGCATGGAGAAGTCTCACTACATGGCACGTAATGCATTTTTCAGACACACACAACACTATGGAGGGAGTCAAAAGGCAAATAGTCTGAAGGAAGTCTTCCAATGGTTTTACCGAGGCATTCTACAAAGGCTGCATGCTAAAAGAAAAGTTGCTAGCTCCAAAGTCAAGCTTGCTTTTATTCTAGCCCAAAAGCAAAGACGAAGACAAACTTTGGACAATTCAATGGCAGCAGAGAGACATAGACAGTGGAGGGATTCGAAGATATTTAGAAACCATAAATGGATAAGTAAACATGAATAGCAGTTTGTAACTTATTGGTGTTATGTCCACATGTTTTCAAACTCAATCAATAGATTTTTATTCTGTGGAACAAGTGACTCTTGGTGTAATGCCTATATGTTTTGAGACTCCATCAAAAGTAAGTCTTTTGTGAAACATGTGATCTATATTAACAAGCATCAATACATCCATATATTAACACACAAAAAATTCAATCAATACTACTTAATTATGCTAGACATACTGTTGATCCTTACCAATAAAATACTGAGTGTCAAACACTTTTAGAAGCTTTTGAGTGTGGGAAGAGTACTGAAGTGTCTAAGGACAAGGAACTGATGAGGATCAAAGACTTTGTACAAATCAGTTCAACTTCAACATAATGTTTGTGCTATATTTGATGACTAAATCCTATTACTCCCAAGGCTTGCGAGTCGGAACTCTCTTTTTGAACTTGATTGGACTCTTTTTCTTCCTTATTGGCTTGATGTCGACTTTCTGTTTATCAATGCTTGCCTCTGTTGCTTGTCTGAGAGGGGTATCCTTGTCTTCAGCTATCTCCACATGTTCTTCTTCTTGGATTGTGTGGCCTGATGCAATCATGGGTGGCTCTCGAAACCTTATGAGCTTGTGTTTTCCATAGCCCTCTAGACATTTGGGCTCCTTAACACCACATGCTAATGCATAAGAAGTGTAAGACAAAAAGTAAGAGGCCCGAGAGGCCTGCTTATTCACATAATCCCCAAATATATCTATGGCGGACAACCTCTCTATTAAAATGATCTTTTCCTTTTGCCATGGAAGATCATGTCCACCTAATACCCTAGACAAACATTTAAAGAAGTAAACAATGGCTTCTCCATTGTTGCTCAACTGCCTATGGTAAATCAAGATCTTAGCACTACCTAGATCATGAATATAATGAGCTAGGCTTGACATTTTGCCAAACCCAGCTGGCCTGCTTCCACTTGATCTCTGGAGGAATGTGTCATCCTCAATTTGTAGCTGCCATGTATCAAAAGATTATAGTGAGACAATGATACATAACTACAAAACATTTAAACAGAACATAAAGTATTTGATTTGAAGTAATAATATCATACCCTCTTATTTTCATCAGCAACAAGAAGTTCATCTTTCCAAAGATTTATTCCTCTCCCCTCCAGTCCAGCCTCTTCTTTAAGTTTTTCCTTATGAAGTGATGAGAGATTCATAGCTTCCTGGGTGAGCTGGAAGGCAGCTTCATCTGGCTCTTGGAAACTTTCAGCCTCTTTGAAACAAATAGTAAGGGCCTCTGCAGGATCAAAGGTTGTTTCCAAAGCTAGCAGTGAATGGTCATCCTCTATGCCAACCTCCTTGTCAAGCCTTGAAGCCTGGGCAATAAGGGAAATGGCATAGTCCTCCCTCAAATTGAACATACACTCTATATCATGGAGGAAAACATAATCTTTACCACCAATCAAGACACCTGGAAGCATGGGCACTGCATAGTTGCTGCTCTGAACATCAAAGTCTTCAACTGGCTGTGCTGCCCTAAGAGTCTCAGTCCTTAGCTGAACAAGGTCAAGAGCAGCCACTTGCAGCCCCTCATCCTCGAGGTTGATATCTTCTTCCTGCTCTGCTATATCTGTTGCCATAGGAATATCCTCTTTTACCTCTGCTATAGATATATCTTCTTCTTCAGTCTCCTGCCCTTGCTCTTCTAGAGATTACTGTTGGAAGACAATGTACATAAGGAATGCCATGTTTTCCTCAAGCACTCTACACTTTCTGGTGTGCAAGTTACAACTGAATTTATATTCCTCAGGCAGGCTGTCAAACCTTCTATTCACATGGTACCTCAGCTTGTCAATGGAGACAATATGATTTAAATGCACAAAAACCTTTTCACCTTCCACAATCCTTCCTGCCTCTGTCAGTTGTTTGAAGGTATCCCAATGGTCTGAAAGGAAATCTCTGTGATGGTCCAAAAGAGAGCTCATAGTGAACTCCCTGTTGAAAATACTGTGGTATATGTGGAAGTTCCTTTGAGCCTTGCACTTGTGAAGAAAGTCAAATAGGAGCAAATCTGGAGATTTGTCCTCTTCTGGTTCCCTTTGTTTTGAAAGGGAAGACTCAGCTTTCTGCTCTAGTCTCTTGCTTTTGCCTGAAGCAAAATTTATATAACATGAATTCTATATGCTCACATATGCAATCAGGTAATGTATAGGATATCACCAAACAAAACTCTTCATCAGCACACATGAATCACCTGGTGATTGCTGTGGTCTGAGTACAGCAGCAGAGAAGTCCAACTTCCTCTTGAAAGGAGGGGCCTGAGGATCAACTGTTCCAAAGCAGAAACATTTCTCATCATCAAGAAAGACATCTCCATGGACATAGAAAGCAAAACAATGAGCAAACAGTAAAAACCAAAAGAGACACAAGACTTTGCAACAAAACGCGATGCAGATCCATTTGAAAAATGTAAAGTGTTCTCCTCGCATTTTATTGCAAATTCTGAATTTCTACTGACATCCCCATTTCCAATCTAATGCTAGGGATATCTCACAATGTTCAGGACAGTAAATGATGCAAGGAGCTATTCCCCAGTGCAAAAGAGATTAAAAGAAGGAGAAAAAAGAGAAACTAGAACAAGTATCAGAATTTGTAGCAAAACGCGATTTGGAGCATTTGGAAAATATAAACCTGTCTAATCGCATTTTGTTGCAAAATTCTATGTCCTACTCATATCCATCTCTAATCAAATCCTAGGGTGATCTGCCAGATTTCTAGGCACTGAGATTTAAGAATTCTACAGATGGAAGAAACATATGTCAGAAAACATTGGAAATGGTATATATCTCTGACCTTTCTTTTCCTCTTCCATACTGATGAAATAGCCCTGGAGATTGTCCTGCTCTCTTCCAAAACTGAGCTGTAGCACTGGTAACCTGGAGATCTGGTAATGGTAGTAGTCTTCAGACAGGTTGTAGAGTGGATGGAGTGTGTTGGGTAGAAAGTGGTCAAGGTGGGAGAGAAGAGGATGATGGGAGGGTGCTCGCAGGGATGGAATACGGGGAGGGAAAAGTGTTAATGGATCTAATTATGAAATCATGATTGGCACAATTTCCAAGGCAAAAAGTGACCCACAAATTTAAAATCCCAAAAGATTTGGTGGGACCCACACGTGTTAAAAAACGACTATATCTCACACGTGTGGTATTAATAACTCCATTATTTGTATTTTGTAATAATCTACTCTCCTAACTCAGTTCTCTTGCATCTCTACCTCTCTACTCCACAGCATCAGCATCCAGACCAGCAGCAGAGATTCATACCCAGCACAGGATACTCATCATCAGCACAGAACACTTGCAGATAGCTTCCAGGTTAGTAAGAAAATCTTTTTCCTCTTCTTCTTGTTTAATAGTATATTAGGGAAAGGAATTGATTGATGTGATGTAGGTTACATATTATGATAAATACTATATGCATTTTTTAGATTTTCTCCACTGCATGTAGAAGTAGGAAGACTTTTTATTTGGCCCTGTTGAATGAGAGTTTGATCACTTCTTGATGTCTATATGCTCAATCCATGTTGCACCAAGCTGCATACACACTGAAATGACTAAATGCATGATAAAGTATGTTGTCTCTAGGATTTGCAGCAAAACGCGAGGAGGGTATTTTAGAAATCTCAAAATAGTGCAAATCGCATTTTGTTGCAAATTTCAAAAATCTTCTTCATCCACCCATTTCAAGCCTGCATAGTTCTTCTATAGACACAATACATATAGTTTATAGTTGGAAAGATAGAGAATTCATCATATGAATGCAAAAGCATGTTGTTTCAAGCATTTGCAGAAAAACGCAATTTTGAGCTGTTACAAATTTCAAATGTTCATAATCGCCTTTTGTTGCAAATTGTTCAATTTTGCTTCATCCAAGTTGTCATCACCTTCTTTAATCATTCTATGTTCTCTATGTTTCTAATCTTTTACTATTGTTTTATATTGACCTTTTCAGAGTGATGGCAAGAACCAAGGCAACTGCAAGGAGGACTGGCAAGGGGCCAGGGCTTGCAGCAGCAGCAGCTGGGCCTGATGTCAAGGAATCTAGTGTGCCTACAAAAGGAAGAGTTGCACATGGCAGGAAGGGGAAGCCAATGAGCATGCTACAGCAGAAGTCCAAGAGGTTAAAGCATTCTGCTAGTGTACTAAAGGAGATCAGGAAACAGCAAAAAGCTATAGGCTTTGCAATCCCCAAGGCACCTTTCCAGAGGCTAGTCAGAGAAATTTGTGATAGCTGGCACCTTGGTTTCAGGTGGAACAGGACTGCCATTCTTTCCTTACAGGAAATGGCAGAGGATTACCTGGAGAAGTACTTTGAAGATGCAATGCTTGTAGCAGCCCATGCTCACAGGGTAACTCTGATGGCCAAGGACTTCAACACATTGTCCAGAGTGAGGTGGAGGTATGACAAGCTGGTCCATCCTGTGGAATGGCAGGACATAAAAATGAGAGACATATTATTAATTCCACCTACAAGGAAATTGAAGGCAGACAAGGTGAAGGTTGTTGAAGTGACCCACTCAATGAGCACCAGAGGGAAAGCTGCTTATGAGGAGTCACTGAAGCAGCAAATAGAGGAATCCAAGTCTGCTATAAATGTGGAGACTGTACAGATGGAGCTACAGATACAGAGAAGGTTGCAGGAGCTGGGCCCTAACATAGTTGTCCATATTGAAGATGATTTTTCAGAGAATAATTTTGACTTGACAAGAGCATGCTTGGCAGCATTGGCTCATAAGAATGAGTATTGCTCAGATACTATCATTCTTGCAATGCTCTAGTAAGTGTCTTTTATTTTACATTTGTTTGCAAAACAATCCTTATTGTACCTCCTCCCTTACACCTTACCTTAATTATTGTTTTGTCCAATGTAGCATGATGAGAAGCTGGCTGAACCATGCTGTACAGCATACAGTTTATATTATTGATCCTGCAATTTCCTTCAAGTTGAGAGATCCAAAGGAAACTCCCATGGATATTTCCAATTGGTTCAGACACTGTGATTTTGATCATGTTGATATTTTGCTACTTCCATACCATAACAAGTATGTGTGTGGCTGCTTCTTTTGGGATTTTCCTTCAAGATTGAGTACTCTTGTAGCCTTTGATTTCTTAATGCTTTTTTCCTTATGCAGTGACCACTGGAGCTTTGCTTCTATTGACATCCAGCAGAAGCAATGCTTTTTATTCAACTCTCTTAGAAACACACACAGAGAGGTTAAATTGTAAGTGGTTTGTGTGCTATTTTTAACTTTAAACTTCATTATTTGGATTTAATGCACACTAACTGAATTATATGTATTGCAGTTGTATTAGAAGACTTCTAGATGCATTGGATCAGTGTCCTCCTAATGTCAATCTTTTGGATTCAATAGAGCCAATAGATTTAGAGGTAGAAAGTTGCTCCCTCTACTGATGTCTATTTCATGCTATGCCTTTGAACTTATTGAATAATTTTATTTTGTTCAGACATTAACAGTTTCTAACATATCTTTCCAACTATCCAGACACCACAACAAGATGATTCAAGTAGCTGTGGCTGGAGAGTGCTGATTAGTGCCAAATATATACTTTCAAGCTATTTTGAGATAGGACAGCCAGAGCTTGTAAGAAAAAATAATTTTCATTTAGCTTCAAAAAATTTGATATTGGTACAAAGTGTTCTAAATCATCATATCTCATTGCAGATGAGAGAAGATAGCTTCAACTCGAGCTATGTGTATAGTTTCAGAGCTGATATAATTTGGAAGTTTTTGAAGTATGCCTTCCCCAAACCTATTGTACCAGCTACTGTCGAGTTAGGTGAGAGCTCTAAAGTCCGAGAAGGTGTCATACACCTTGATGACACAGATGATGCAGATGTGGTGCCACAAGAACAAAGACCTAGTGCTGATGAGGAGAAGCCACAAGAACAAGGACCTGTTGCTGCTGATGTTATTGAGGAAATGATGGAGCAACAGCAAACAGATGCTCCAAGGGTAGTAGAGGAGACAATGGAGCAGCACCAAGAGACTGTACACGACAAGATGGAGCAACAGAAAGTAGATTCTCCAAATAAAGATGATACGGTGAGCTTGGACCATGTAGAGCAGCCTCTAGATCAACCTGTAGATAAATAGAAAATTGTTGTCAAGAATATGTTCTACATATGTAATTAAACACTTCTGTACAGAATTTTACATTTCTGAATATAATACCTTTGTTTATGGAGTCTGTGTTATCTCAATTTTAAAATTTTCAATGTCTTTGCATTTTATTGATCTCTCTCTTCTTTTGAGCACCTGCAAAAAAGCAATATGAAACAATAGGGTAAAGTAAACTAATAGCAGTGCTTAATGAGACTAGGATAAGTCACATGGTATACCTTCTTATTGTTGTAGATAAATAAAAAGTCCTTTGAAATAGAACCTTCTGTCTCAAATAGAATGTCATTGCGCAATTGAGCTAGGGAGCAGCATTGTCTTAATGTGATATTGACTAGCACATCACCATTCTCAACAACATCAATATCAAGAAGTTTATTTTCTGCACCAAAAGAATCTTCATCTTGATCCATAGGGACTAGTTTTGTACCTAGCATTCGACTGCGCTTATAATAAAAAGAAAAAATGAAATTTTGTGATGCAACCATGTACTTCAGTTGCATAGAAGGTTGGACAACCTCACAAAACACTGAACTACATGTCTTCTTATCCCAACCTTTATCCAAAAATTGTGGCATGCATGCCAGACTTGTTGCTTTAACTGTGAACATTGTTTTTGAAACCTTCACTGGAAAGGTATTAAACAAGTCTACAAAAACTGTGAGAGGCATGCACAAAGAAATTTTTATTATCCTTGTGGCAATATTGGGCCTAAGAGCTTTCTGTACTTCTTTGAAAAGCTTGGCTCTATATGCCTCTGTAACACTAAAATGTGGGAGAGGCCAATCCACTGAATTCCATGCTGGAAGGTCTTGTTTTCTTAACACACCATGTGTGTTTGCATTGTCCAGCAACTGATAAAAATGATCAGTAAAAAATATACCGGATTGAGCTAGCTCTGTTGCACATCGACCTTCGTATTGTTGTTCTCCTATCGATCCATGCAAAACATCTATAAATCCCAGAATACAATCGATGTTTTGCCATGTCTCATACGATGAAGGGTATAAATCTGGAATAAAATAACACAAGAATATCAATAAGCAAAGAAAGAAAGCTTTGTCTTAAAAATCCATGCACCTCATAAAAAACAAAACCACAATAGAAAAATATACAATTAGGCCTGTGTTGCGGAAGATCATTTGGATAGTCTCGCAAGACAAGTTCTTTATGCATGTACACATGCTGAATCAAAACTTCTTTCACCGATATCTTTCCTCTGGTGATTTTAAAATCTCGTACTCTTCCCTTCCATGATGCCAAGAAAATATTTTTTGTCTGGGGTCTCTTTCTTTTACTAGGTTGCATGAGCACCCATGCTCCTTTCGAAACAGTAAACCTTTCCCAAGTTCCTTCCGTTTTGACTGTACTTGAATTCTCTACCGAAGAAATAGAAGAAGCAGGTCGACGGGGTAAGGATGTGTGGTATAATTCTGCCTTCATAGCATTATCATCCACAGAGCGTCTTCCACAAGAACGACCATAGTTTTTATTCACCATGGATACCTTGTGAATCTGTAACCACAGCAAAGTAATGTAAACAAGATAACAAAGTGAAGTTTCAAGTAAGAGAAAGTAGGCAGACAGATAGTTGACAAGAAACATCTTACTCTAAGCCAAACTGGATCAAGGGAGCAGTTTTGGAAAAGAAGAGGTTACTGCACAATGAGGTAGTGGTGTAGAATGGTAGACCTTTCGAAGGAAAGGCAGCACAACAATTCAAAGTTCAAAGGGAGGTGGAAGCGGGAAGGCCCTTGTCAGAGAAAATGTCAGACTAGATTCTATCTTCATGTCCAAAGATCTTGTGAGAATAAAAAACCAATCTCCACATTAATGTAGCACGCTTGTACCTACATAAAATATTGTTTCTTTTATCTATTTTCTTTTATTTTTGTGAATTTCCAACGTTATGTTGGCCCTCTGTTCATTGGTTGAGAGCTTATTTTTCCAAACCGTAAAAGGCCCCAAAATGAGCTCCCTTTTTCCCTAATGGATTGGGGATGGAGCCTACTTAGATCTTTTTCTCGATAGTCATGGGATGAGGCCTGGGGCGGGCAAGCCCCTTACTATTTCGTGGTGTTCGCATCCTCGTATGGTGGCACATATCTATAGTCGATATGTTGTCGCATATGGGAGGATCCCGAACAACCGCTAGATTCCCATATACTTCGCAAAGCAATTATATGCGGAGTTTGTTTTAGGGGAGGAGGTGGATTACACTAGCCATCAGCTGGGTGGTGGTGCTGGCCGCTCGAGGCGTCTCCAAGACCAGGGTAGGCGGCCTCCACCAGCCCTTCGTGTAGCTCCTACAGATCCTTCATTTGTGCCTATGTCAATAGTCGAGGCTCTTGGCACCCAGGTTGGCATGTATGGAGTACACGAAGAGCATCCACCAGCACGTGGTGCGCTTGTTCTCACGATCGATACCAATGACAGATGTCAAGATATTTACATATTTATTACTTCTTAAGTTTTTTTAGTCATTTATTTACATGTTTATATGTACTTTTCTATATTTTTACATGAGCGACATGGTTGATTGTGTCACGTAGGGTCCCACACCTACCACTGATGAGAGACTCACTCAGGAGTTGGTAGAGGCGAGAACGGAGATTGACCGCCTTAGAGCTGCATTAGAGATGGCAGAGGTAGCTACTACAGAGGCACGGCATGCGAGAGAGTCTGACATCTAGCAAGTAGGTTTCTCTTGTACGTAAAAGAGTTATAATTAAGGTCCTAAGTTATAAATTTCTTTAAGTAATACCTAATGAGAGAGACTAATCAATTATTTTTATGCTTTACTTTTTTGCGTAGGCTCCAACTAAGATAGAGAGTTCTAGAGCTGAGGCGCAGCATCACATGATTATGGAGCGGATTGCACAGCATAGGACAGAGCAGTTGATGTTGCATGTTCGAGAGTTCCGCAGATCCTCAGACGTGACAGTGCCCTACTTGCCTTTATATCCACGGCCTTTACAGAGGTTTTTTGATGACCTCTCCCTCAGGATGCACCACCATTCCTCCGTGATGCCTAGTGTGCTCTCTGTGTATCGACGAGGAGGACATTGACAGTACTGGTGGATATGCTCTGGGATGTGGACATTTTTTCCATTTCTCTTGCATCACCCAGGAGCTAGTACGCTTCTCAGCATGTCCCTCTTGCCATGCACACGTCGACCTAGCGGCATACAGAGTTTTGGGCATTGATGATCTTCACCTAGGCTTCACTCGAGTAGATGCTAAGACTGGCAGGCCTCTTAATTTTACCTCAGCTATCTACTAACTTGGGACTTGATGCCACCGATGACAGAGATCAGGAGCCTGAGGTGCCTCCAGAGATTGAGTGGAGTGCACATGAGTTTGATGCATACCAAAGAGTCCTTCACGAGAGCCAAATCACAACATAGGAGCGTGTGGGTGGTGCTAGTCCTAGTGGCACCTCGGGTGATGGTGCTAGCAGCAGTGCTGCTTCTCATCATGAGCAGCGTGTCCTTACAGCAGAAGAGCTTACACGAGCAGATTATAGATTTTGGATTTACAGACAGAGACGTCTCGCAGTAGCACGATGTAGAGAGAGGGAGAGGGCTATAGCAGCTTATGGGACTCGTGAGCTCCCGAGTACACTGGCACCAGCTCATGATCCTGCCTTTGAGACAGACCTCCCCGCAGATATTCGATGATCCCCCCGACACAACCTCCTCAACATGCACAGCAGCCTCGACGCACACATTGACCAGCAGTTATATATGATGATTTTGATTGGGTTGCCGTTGATAGTGACTAAACTCAAACTTGCTGGGTTAGCTCACTTACATTGTACTTAGATTTATGGGCAGTGACTAAACTCAAACTAGCTGGGGTAGCTCATTTTCATTCTGATGCACTTATTTGTTGATGTTTATATCATTATGAGTTTTTTCATTATTGAGTATCATTACATTCTAGTTAATGTTCTTGATTTTTTTAAATTTTTTAACACTTTGGCTATCATATTGTTTGTTGAAAGTCTCCATGCCATTGTACCCAAACATGCTCCGAATGGCGGGAGCCAAACTTTGCAAGCATGTGGGGGGGAGCCCACCCCCACATGCTTGCAAAGTTTGGTCATGGATCGGAGCATGTTTGCATTAGTAATTAGTGCCCTCCACTGTGGATTTTTCAAGTCTCTTCGTGCTTAAGAGGCCATGGAAAATCCAGGCCTTCCCCATACCATCGTACCCGAACATGCCCCGATGGGAACCAAACTTTGCAAGCATGTGGGGGAAGCCCACCCCCACATGCATGCAAAGTTTGGTCATAATTGGAGCATGTTTGGATTGGTAATTAGCACCCAATGCGGATTTTTCAAGTCTCTTGGTGCTTAAGAGGCCATGGAAAATCCGGGCCTTCCCCGTACCATCGTACCCAAACATGCTCCGATGGGAACCAAACTTTGCAAGCATGTGGGAGGGGCCCACGCCCACATGTTTGTAGAGTTTGGTCACAAACAGAGTATGTTTGGATTGGTAATTAGTTGGTCAGTGTGAATTTTTCAAGTCTCGGTGCTTGAGGCCATGGAAAATCTGGGCCTCCGCCATACCCTCATACCCAAACATGCTCCGATGGAACCAAACTATGCAGGCATGTGAAGGGGACCCATCCCCATATGCTTGCAAAGTTTGGTCACAATCCAAGCATGTTTTAATTGGTAATTAGTGCACACCCAATGCCGATTTTTCAAGTCTCTTGGTGCTTAAGAGGCCATGGAAAATCCGGGCCTTCCCCATACCATCATACTTGGCCAAACATGCTCCGATGGGGGCCAAACTGTACAAGCATGTGGGGGGGGGACCCACCCCCACATGCATGCAAAGTTTGGTCACAATCGGAGCATGTTTGAATTGGTAATTAGCGCCCAGTGTGGATTTTTCAAGTCTCTTGGTGCTTAAGAGGCCATGGAAAATCCACACCTTCTCCATACCATCATACCAAAACATGCTCCAATGGGAACCAAACTTTGCAAGCATGTGGAAGGGGCCCACTCCCACATGTTTGCAGAGTTTGGTGACAATCTAAGTATGTTTAGATTTTTAATTAGCGGCCAGTGTAGATTTTTCAAGTCTCTTGGTGCTTAAGAGGCCATGGAAAATCCGGGCCTTCCCCATACCATCGTACCCAAACATGCTCCGATGGGGACCAAACTTTGCAAGCATGTGGGGGGGTCCACCCCCACATGCTTGCAAAGTTTGGTCACAATCGGAGCATATTTTTAATTGGTAATCAGTGCCCAGTGCAGATTTTTCAAGCCTCTTGGTGCTTAAGAGACCATGGAAAATTCACGCCTTCCCCATACCATCATACACAAACATGCTCTGATGGAAACCAAACTTTGGTAGCATGTGGGGGAGAGCCCATCCCCACATGTATGCTTGCAAAGTTTGGTCATGATCGGAGCATGTTTGGGTTAGTAATTAGTGCCCATTGTGGATTTTTCAAGTCTCTTGGTGCTTAAGAGGCCATGGAAAATCCGGGCCTTCCCTATACCATTATACCCAAACATGCCCCGATGGGAAGCAAACTTTGCAAGCGTGTGGGGGGAGCCCACCCCCACATGCATGCAAAGTTTGGTCATAATCACAGCATGTTTGGATTGGTAATTAGCGCCCAATGCAGATTTTTCAAGTCTCTTAATGCTTAAGAGGCCATGGAAAATCCGGACCTTTCCCATACCATCGTACCCAAACATGCTCCGATGGGAACCAAACCTTGCAAGCATGTGGGAGGGGCCCACCCCCACATGTTTGCAGAGTTTGGTCACAATCCGAGCATGTTTGTATTGGTAATTAGTGGCCAGTGTGGATTTCTCAAGTCTCTTGGTGTTTAAGAGGCCATGGAAAATCCGGGACTTCCCCATACCATCGTACCCAAACATGCTCTGAACCAAACTATGTAGGCATGTGGGGGAGACCCACCCCCACATGCTTGCAAAGTTTGGTCACAATCGGAGCATGGTTTAATTGGTAATTAGCGCGCGCCCACTGCGGGTTTTTTAAGTCTCTTGGTGCTTAAGAGGCCATGGAAAATCCGGGCCTTTCCCATACCATCATACCCAAACATGCTCCAATTGGGACCAAACTTTGCAAGCATGTGGGGGGGACCCACCCCCACATGCATGCAAAGTTTGGTCATAATCGGAGCATGTTTGAATTGGTAATTACCACCACCACATGCTTGTGCAAAATTTGGTCACAATCGGAGCATGTTTTAATTGGTAATTAGCGCGCGCCCAGTGCAGATTTTTCAAGTCTCTTGGTGCAAGAGGCCATGGAAAGCCGGGCCTTCCCCATACCATCATACCTAAACATGCTCCAATTGGAACCAAACTTTGCAAGCATGTGGGGGGGGACCCACCCCCACATGCATGCAAAGTTTGGTCACAATCAGAGCATGTTTGAACTGGTAATTAGCGCCCAGTGTAGATTTTTCAAGTCTCTTGGTGCTTAAGAGGCCATGGAAAATCCGTGCCTTCCCCATACCATCATATCCAAACATGCTTCGATGGGAACCAAACTTTGCAAGCATGTGGGAGGGGCCCACCCCCACATGTTTGCAGAGTTTGCGGAGCATGTTTGGATTGCTAATTAGCGTCCAGTGTGGATTTTTGAAGTCTCTTGGTGCGTAAGAGGCCATGAAAAATCTGGGCCTTCCCCATACCATCATACCCAAACATGCTCCGATGGGGACCAAACTTTGCAAGCATGTGGGGGGGATCCACCCCCACATGCTTGCAAAGTTTGGTCACAATCCAAGCATATTTTAATTGGTAATTAGCACCCAGTGCAGATTTTTCAAGTCTCTTGGTGCTTAGGAGGCCATGGAAAATCCGGGCCTTCCCCATACCATCATACCCAAACATGCTCTGATGGTGGGGACCAAACTTTGCAAGCATGTGGGGGGGACCCACTCCCACTACTTGCAAAGTTTGCTCATAATCGGAGCATGTTTTAATTGGTAATTAGCTACGAGTGTGGATTTTTCAAGTCTCTTGGTGCTTAAGAGGCCATGGAAAATCCAGGCCTTCCCCATACCATCATACCCAAACATGCTTTGATGGGGACCAAACTTTGCAAGCATGCAGGGGGGAGCCCATCCCCACATGCTTGCAAAGTTTGGTCATGATCGGAGCATGTTTGGGTTAGTAATTAGTGCCCACTATGGATTTTTCAAGTCTCTTGGTGCTTAAGAGGCCATGGAAAATCCGGGCGTTCCCCATACCATAGTACCCAAACATGCTCCCATGGGGACCAAACTTTGCAAGCATGTGGGGGGGGACCCACCCCCACATGCTTGCAAAGTTTGGTCATGATTGGAGCATGTTTTCATTGGTAATTAGCGCCAGTGCAGATTTTTCAAGTCTCGGTGCTTTAGAGGCCATGGAAAATCTGGTCCTTCCCCATACCATCGTACCCAAACATGCTCCAATGGGCACTACAAGACAATGCTGCCATACACGCGTTTCATACACACGATAAATTACGAACGCGTGTATGGTCGCGCCTGTATTTGAATAGAATCGGGCGTGTGTATTTTAGCATTTAAGTTCGCGTGTATATTTGCATTTATAAACGCGTGTATAAACGCGTTTATATACATGCAATAATACACGCATCTATACACGGTATTATTTACGGATTAATACACGCTATTATACACGGATTAATACACGCTTCTGTACACGGATTAATACACGCATGGCAGAGAAAAACTGAAAAAAAACTGAATTCCTTTACAAAATTAAAAACTATTTTCTTTAAACCAGCTCATAGTACATTACAGTATACATCATTACACAATCCCACTACATGCATTTACAACAATGAATTATATTCAAAAATAAATCATGCATATGAGATGATAGAAATGTCATCAATTTAGAACGTACAGTGACGGATTGGTTAGGGTTCGATCTCATCTTCAATAAGATCCATCCTTGCCAAACGATCAACATCAATATCCATTTGATCAGTTTGTAACGCTACGATTAAATTTATTCCACTATCGATATTCTGTACTCCATTGATAATGGTATCGATGTCCTGATCATCCTCATCAACATCACCATCATCCTCAATGGTAGAGTCATTCTCATGATCATGAGAAATGGCATGCTCATCCTCATTATCATGATCATCTCTTATTTCTTGATCATCGATCACAACATCTTCAATGGCATGTTCGACATCATCTTCATTGCGGCTTGTTACATCCTCCATATGCTCCATATCAGTGAATGTATTATACATCACTTTGGAACGTGGTGCAATAGGGATGACGTACCACCATTTGATGTCATGCACCATTGGTCGATAGATAACCTACTCAAATACACATAGTACAGTAATTAATTAGCATATCAAAAGTCAAGGGGTATGCGAGCTTAGATATATATGTACATGAAACACATTAGTAAAAAAATGCATACCTGCTCACATTGTTGTGGCAATACGAACCTATCTTTCTTTGTTTGTGAGAACTTTGTAGAGTCAATAGTTACATATCCACTTGCATGGCGTTTTATCGTTGCATCAGGCCCTTTTTCCACCACGTTCATTTGCCATTTGACATCCAAAACATACACAAAGAAGCGACGAAAGTCAAGCCTAAATATGTCTTGGATTATGCCACAATAATCATCCACTTTTCCATTAGCTCCCTCAAAGCTACTAATGACACCGCAATCTTATGTATTTCTCTTTTCATCAATTCTTTGTGTTCGAAAATGCTTGCCTTCACACCATATAGCATTGAACATAGTGCACTGGACCAAAATAGAAGCAATATTTGTGTAAGCAATGTGAATAAATATTAAAAGCAAATCACTTACAACTAATGCAAAACATTAGTTCTATGTACCTTTGACATGCATCCTCGTGCATACTCCCATTCTTCCGCCGTGATATGCAGCCCCTCGTCGCTCTCTGCTCTCTCCATTTCCTCATGCAACCAATCAACATGGATATCATTCGGAAGTGTTGCTAGATGCTTAGGGTACGCCTTCCGAGAGCCATGTTACCTCCGAAAGAGAGCTCTTTCTGCTTGCCTTTTTGTCTTTGCATCCTCATATCTTGTAACCCATCTGCTCATCACATCACTATTAAGGATACAAGTGAAATTGAGATTATCAATCAATGTTCTGTCAATTACTTTACTCTATCCTTTTCCTTGAGGCACAATAGAGGTCATCCTCAAGTCCTCTTCATTGCTCCATAGTCGTGGCAAAGAGCTGTCTACCTGACCAAGAAATTCTGAAATATATACAAGAGACTCTTGTATCAACCAACCCTCGGCCATGCTTCCTTCAGGCCTTGCACTTTGCCTCACAAAGTCTTTTAAGGTCTTCATGAAGCGCTCTAGGAAGAACATCCAGCGTGCATGCACATAAAGCAATTTCGTCCACTAAATGCACAATGAGATGTAGTTGACTTGTGAGAATGGTTCGCGGAAAAGTCTCCTCTACCAAACAAACCACCTCCACTGCCATAACACGCGCATCATCCAACGTGGCTGGATCAATTGCTTTGGAACTAACATATCTGAAAAATAAATAAATAGTACGTTATACCTCATGCACGTTCATTTTGCAAGGTATAATGAAGGGTGATCTGAGCATGGGTTCTACATACCTCAAAAGCTCGCCCATCTTATAAATACATTTTTTCAAACTCTTATTTGCACAATGGTTGATGCTAGTAGGTAGTATGAATTGCGCACATAAGAGCACATATATGTATGGTTTATGGCATTACAAAATTTAATTTCAACGTACGTATAAGACTTGGAAAACACTTACTTGAAGCATCTTGTGCCAATCGTGGGACTTCAACCCATATAGTTGCTCAACGCCTCTTTTCTTAGTGGTTGTAAAGGCTCCTTTCAATGATCTCATGCATCCAGTGGGAGTACGCAAAGTGGTGATGGCCTGCTTTACCTGCTTCTCCTCTTTCTTTGATATAATCCATGGTGCAGGCGGAAGACGAACGTGCCCACCCACCTCTCGTGGCCAAGCTTGACGCATACGTCCTGCGACCCGCAAGTCCTCACGTACGCTAACATTGTCTCGTTTACCAATAATATGTTCCCAAATACCAGATCCCACATTCTTGAAGATGTGCATGGGATCAAGAAGATGGTTGATCTTAAGATGGGTCCAATATGGCAGCCGAAAAAAAATGGAGTACCTACACAAGGGATTCCTCTATGTGACCTTTAATCCAATTAGAGACTACATAAAACAAGATTGAAAAAACATCACTATACCTGTTCATGCCATCTGGAGGAAGAATAGTTGTAGACTCCCAAATACGCTTCCAATCGTTTGCACGAAGTGTTTGTGGAGGAATGTTACTCTTACTAGCAACATATTTAGGATGATCTGAGGGGAGAAATCGATGATGATTATCGAATATAGTCTTACACAAACCGTCAGCATACTCATGTACTAACGAAGGGCCACAAACAGGACATGCATGTTTACCCGATGTTTTCAAACCTGTTAAAATATAAATAAAAGTTAGAATAATAAAGTCAAACCATCTAACTAATATATATATATAGCCAATAGTAATAGAGTAGGGGGGTAATTAGAATTCTTACCAGAACAATCGCTGTATCCTGGAAAGTCATGCATTGTCCACATCAACCCACATCAACACTGCTTTTAAGTCGAAGTGTCGAGAGGAGGGAGGCCTACTAATGTCCACCACCGCAACACCTCTCAATAGTAATAGAGTAGGGAGGTAATTAGAATTCTTACCAGAACAATCGCTGTATCCTGGAAAGTCATGCATTGTCCACATCAACACTGCTTTTAAGTCGAAGTGTCGAGAGGAGGGAGGCCTACTAATGTCCACCACCGCAACACCTCTCCATAGTTCCTCCAACTCATCAATCAATGGTTCAAGATAAACATCCATATGCTTGACTTTATGTTTCCCTCGAATTAGAAGGGATAACATAAGATGTCCCTTCTTGATCGCCATTGATGGTGGAAGGTTGTAATTCACCAACACAACTGGCCACACGCTGTATGCGGTGCTTTTGAAACCAAATGGATTCACTCCATCCATACCCAGGCCAAGTCTCAAGTTTCTGGGCTCTGTTTTAAAGCTGGGCCACTCATCTTCAATATGCTTCCAAGCAGGAGTGTCTGTAGGAATTCTCCACATGCCATCATCCGATCGATGTGAGGAATGCCATGACATGAGCTCTACTATGGATTTGCACTTGAACATGTGTTTGATGCGAGGAATTATAGGAAAGTGTCGCAAGACTTTACGAGGTACATCAAAACTCTTCATATCTGTTTTGTACCTTGCTTCACCACAAGTGGGACAATGTAGAGCCTCCTTATGCGTCCCACGCATGCATGTATTTTATCATAATCCAGTCCTCCAAGAGATGTCACATAGCGCCTCGCTATGTCTCTTGAGGTGGGTAGTCTATTTTCCTTTGGAAGCATGTTTGATAATAGCCTGCATCCAATATCATCAATTATAATTAGTCTTAAATCCTAAACCTTAAACCACTAATTCAAATTTGTAAGTTAGAATGCTTACTTCAACAATGCGTCAAGACTTGCATTGCTCCATCCATAAACTATTTGTATATTAAGTAGTTCAAGTGAAGCACGTAAAACAGAGAATGTGCACCCTTCAAACACCGGTGTCGATGAAGCCTTATAAAGATGCTCTTGTTCCATATCATTGTCGTCCATACCTTTGGGATCATCCTTAAAAAGATTCCGCACCATATCATCAAGCACCTCCTCTTCCACAACTTCGTGGGGTGCAGGGCTATTGTCATCCCTTTCCCACTCATCTCTGACAATAGATCCCGAAGCTCCAGCATCATCTCGTCGACGCTTTATATGCTCTCGTCGCGCGTAGGGTACCATGTTAGGGTGTGGTACTGCATCCTGCTTCAATTAGAGTTTATATATTACAACTCTGTTAATTTAATTTGGATACCATGAGTCATTTGAATACCATCAATTTACATCTACTCACCTCTAAACCTGTTTGATTCCATTCTCCATACATGGAGATGTGATTCAAGGTAATTCGACGTGCTCGTACAATGCATCCTTGACATCGATTACACATACATTTGATCCGTTGTCCCAACCACACATCGCGATTACGATGACGCATTGTCTCATCTTCCCCAGAACTGCTTGAAGAGGTTGATGCCATCCTGTGTACAAACCAGAAAACACAAAATCATAATATGTTTTTAATGAAAGTTATAAAAATCGCGTGTATTGATGCGGCTATTTCCTAAAAATTGCGTGTATTAACACGGCTACTTCCTAAAAATCGCGTGTATTAACGCGGGTAATTTCTGCAAAACGCGTGCATAAACGCGGCTAAAATATCATACACGCGAATATACACGCGTTTATAAACGCGACGATATGTTTAAACTAAAAATAGCCCGCCTTTCCCAAATATAGATTTTGAACTAACATATCAACACTGCTTGCGTTTTCGCCTGTTTTTGTCTCTTCCAACAGCAAGGAGGGAGCAGAGAAAGGAGCACACACGGGAGAAGGAGGGAGCAGAGAAGGAGCTGAGAAGACACTTTTTCAGAGGTGAGTCAGTTTGTCCTGTGCCTTGTCTCTTTCCTCAGATTTGTTTATGCTATTTGCTCTTTGCTTTTTGGGTTTGTCTCCGTCCTTTTGCTTCTGTGCACACGATTGGGTGAATGATTCTGACAGGGGCGACAATGGTCCGTTTATAAGGACACTTTGTCTTTGTCGGGTGTCGGTCCTTTTGAAAAAAAATTTTCACAGGTCGCGTGTAGAAGCGCGTGTAATCTGTCTGCAGAGTCTGTTCACGCGGATATACACGCGTTTTTGCACAGGTGCATACACGCGTTTTTTGACGGGTGTATACACGCGTTTCTGCACGAGACTGCGTTTCAGAATTCATGATTTGCAGGCAACACAACTGACTTGAATGATGATATTTGTGTGAGTCAAGAGACAATCCATGATGTACATGAAGATGTTTGTTGCAGGTTCTTTATGGATATTCCAGGTTCTTCATCCGATCCATTTGCGTACAGCAATTGGCTGATGGAGATGCTGAATCATTTTGGGCGCCATCCTGGTCCAATTGAGCTTACAGAGTATATGTATGCCCATCCCCCTCCTTCCCTGCCTGGTGTCTATACCCCTACCGCAAGTATCCAGGGCACTCCAGTGCCGTCTATTCCTCCGAGTCCGACGAGACGACATGCAACTTCTCCTCTTCCACGTCCACCGAGGAGACATACCTCGTCCCAGACACACTCACGTACACCCTCACAGCCACCATCACGTGCTCCCTCAGAGCCACCGTCACGTCAGGGCTCACAGCCACCGTCACGTAGACAATCCCCCAGTCGTGACTCCACCCGCAGCAGTAGGAAGAGTGGGAGTGGAGGATGCGGCGGGTGCTTTGGTGGTGGGGGAGGTGGGGGAGGTAGTAGGGCACGCGGTGAGAGAGGAGATAGAGGGAGAAGAGTTAGAGGAGACAGTTCGGAAGAGGAGGAGATGAGAGAGTGGTCTGCTACGATGTGACGGATAGGGGCGGGATAGTGATGGATGCGAGGGGGAGGGAGGTAAGTTTTGTTTAGGCAGAAATAGTGGGCTTGCCCCCCTGGCTTAGACCTATGTTGGGTGAGCTTGCATGTGCACTTAGACTTGTACTGTATCTTCCAAAAAATGAAGTGGGAGGTTTCCAAGCAAATAGCATGTGTATAACATGGAATACCATGAACATGGTGAGTGCATAGCATCTAAGGACCATTATTTTAATTTAATATTCCACTGAAAGAACCATGAGGCACAAATTGACCCCAAAATCTCATCACTTTCTCTCAATGGAACCAAATATATAAATTATGTCTTACAAAACTTACCCAATCATGGGGATGATTACTCTATTCACATCCCAAGACTAATTTATATCGACTTTCATTCCACACATTAGGCTTGGGATGTGAATAGAGGAATCATGGGGTTTCATTTCACAAATTTCAAATATTAATGGCCATTTTCTTATTTACCAAGAAATATAATGCAATAATGGATGCCCATTCACGTGAAATTTAAAACTATTAGAAGAAGAAAAAAAATCCATTTCAAGGTTTACAATTTAGAAAGTTGTTGTGTTAACCATGTGTAGAATCCCATATCATTAATCAATGCCCATAGCCTATATCATTCATTCACATGCTTGGTCTCATGGGCTCATGGTCTAATGGCATCTTGAAGTGCATGGTCTTCAAGCATGTACATATCCTTCACATGCTCAATGCCTCATACTTGTTTTTCTTATTTAAAATAAGGAAGGCCTGGAATTGGCATCATAGCATGCATTCTAGGCATCATGTCCTATCAAGTGCCATGGCAGAGCCTAGGCCTACACTTGGCATCATAGTATGTGTGTTCTAGGCATCATAGCCTATTGGGTGGCGTGGCGAAGCCTAGGCCTTATGGCTCGAGCTGTGTGCCCTCATGTTTAGAAGCCTAAAGCACTCAACCCCAAACTTGGCCTACATAGAGGGCCTATCTAGCTTTATGGCCTTGGACTATATGCTTATCAAAATGTCATCTTCAAATACATGGTCTTAATGCATGTATATGGTCTTTATGCCCATTCTCTGCTACCTATTTTGTTTTTGGAGGCATAGGACGCGTGTAGAAGCTTACAATATTTACGCCCATGATTGGCATACACTAACGAGCACCAATATATAGTCAATATAGCATCATGGCATTCTCTAATGTCATCTTCAAGCACATGGTGTTATTGTACTTACATGGCCTTTATGTGTGGATTTCGTGCAAACCGTTCTATTTTCAACAATGAAAATAGGAAAGGAATGGCCTTGGCACCATGGCATATGTGGTCTTAGCATCATGAAATGTGACCCTAAAATCATGGCCTATTGGTTTTGCATAGACATGCCTAAAAATTATGACCTAGTTATAGTGATTTGGGTATTGAATTGTGAACAGTACACAAGTCTATCTAATGGCTTGCCCGTGTCTCCTAAAATTGGTTTCACACATATATACAAGGTTGTGTCGTCCACATGCCAAATCTTTGCTAAAGTTTACAACATGTAGATGCTGACACACATTCAAACACACTAAATCCAATAGAATAATTGTTAGAATCAAGGTATCCCAGAACGAGCTATGGAGGATGAAAGATATCCATAATAGGTGTGTAGGAGTAGAGTGCAAGTAAAGATATGATATGGAAACTACGGCCATTACCATGGTGCACATGATAGAGCGAGAGAGATGATAACACACAATAGAGAGGAGTTACACCACACAAGAATGATTGTGTATTATAATAATACTTCCACCATATACAATGCTTTATAGGCACCAAGGTCTTATTTGTTTACCCTAAATAAGAGGGTGTTCACTCCTAGTGTTTTCACACCACTTAGGGCACTTAACCATAATCCATAGTAGCTTCTGAGTGATGGTAACCTATACTCCAATACAATCAGATACTAGACATGAACCCCACAAACTAGCTCAATGGCTCATGAACATGGTGGAGTTGCATGCATAACCTATACTCCAACACAAGCAAAGACTAGACATGATATAGAAAAAAGGTGGAGATAGAGTGTAACTTTAAATTAATGTATGCCTTTATTACTTGAACTTTAAGGTTGAAGAAGAAGTCAAATGGAAAATGTGTACGTCACCGCCAAGAGCACTGATTGGCTCAACTTTAGGTGGGTCAACAGGGAAGTTTGAACGTCCCAGAACACGCAGCATTGTCAACACCGACGTGTAAACGTTTTCAAAGCTCCGATCAATCGTTTTCAAGCCTCCGCAGCTATAAAAATCGCAGGGGCTCTTGAGGCTTCTCAATAGTTCAGCTCTTACCCTACTATCAATCTACTGACTCCTCGCCGATCATGGGATACATCCACCAATTTCTCCCCCTTCTCCTCCTCCTCCTCCTCCTCGTTAGCTCATCATTTATATGCAGTGTTGGAATTAATGCTCGTGTCCACTATACGAGTGTGAACGCCCATCACGAAGTGATGCAAATGAATGGGTGCTTCTACTTGTATATAATGAAACCGTCAATCGATACAATGAATTAACAACGATTCATCTGCAACGCGATTCTCTCCATCTCCCTTCTTGCGCGTCTCCTGCTGCAGCCATGGCAACACCAGCATGGCTGTAGCCTCCCCCTAAATTTCTACATGGTATCGAGCTTGGTGTAGGAGCCAACCCACGCCAAAAAAAGAGGAGTCGCTGCAAAATACTTGGCGGGCTCCTTTCCACGATCATCAGCGGTAATACCACCTCCGCCTCCGCCTCCGCCAACCCTGCTACTATCTCTGCTTCCATGAAAGGATTCTGGCTAGCTTGATCAATGACCCTTCCTTCGCCCTCCCCTACTGGAACTGGGATGACGAGAAGAATGGTGGTAATGTCATGCCTACAATGTTCGTCCAATCCGAGACCTGCCCTTCCCTCTACGACGAGAATCGCAACCAGAACCACCTGCGTAGCATTCAACCTATGCAGCACTGCTTATGCGGCGAGAACTACATCGTCACAAGGTGAAGCCGACTGCCATCAGTCAAATTTAAATTTAAAAAGAAAAAAACCATAATAACTTTTTTTTAATTTTTTTTTAAAAAAATTAACTTTAACATAGATAATTTTAATAATAGAAATAATTTTAACTTTGATCCATCTCTACTTTAGAGGATGATCCAAGGATGCTCCACTAGTAATAACGATCATTTTTTTAACTTAAGTAAAAATAATAATATTTATTTTATAGTCAATTAAAAATCAATTTTATATTTAATAATTCACTCACATCACGAACATGCCTAAACATTCAGGCTATTTGCGTGCACACATAACATTTTATACAAAAATGATAAAAACTTTTCAAATAATAATAACAATGATTAAAAGCAACAAACAAACAAATAAACAACACAAATGGGCAAAGACCCACAAAAAGGCAAAGACCTACCAATGGGCAGTGACCCGTAAAAAAACTCAAAGAGGTCCGTCCTACAATGGACACTAATATAAGACCTGGGCAAACAAATAAGCCCAAAAGTTAGCCCAAAGAGGCATCAACCCGTTGGAGTGTTGGCCACACCCACGAGGTATGATATTAAAAGAAAATTATGGGTGATATAATCGTCCACCCTAAGAGCCCAAAGTGGCATGAAACAACAAACTAAACAGAGAATTGTGAATCCCCAAGAGGGAAACAACTATGCCCAAAGAGGCAATTGAGCCCATTGGAGTGTCTACAGCATCCATGAGGCCAAAATTAAACATTATCTTCGACAAGCTGAAAATGAATCAGCCTCTGAGCGATGACAAATTAAACTTAATTGTACATACACACTTGTAAATATCACATATATATTTTGATAATTCAACTCATACTCATATATTAATTTCTCTTTTGACATGTACCCAGTGCAATACTTGGAATTCCACTACTCAACTTGAGGGGGAGAATACGGATGGCAAGTCTGAGAGTGGAAGAACTTGTGTTTCGACATCATATCGGAACACACATGTTGCAGTTACTACCAAGCACAATGTCTCAACATCATATTGGAACATGTGTCTTGTGGTTGTCAAGGAGATCAACTTCGACAAAAAGCATATCGAGATAATCACAAAACAAATGCCTTGCGATTACCAAAGCAGTTATATCATCATCGACTCATGATGTAAAGATATATAGCATTACACATGGATTCATAATGCACACATCACATTTCCTCATTCACCCTCATGGAGACATTCGCATTAAGGGGGAGTGTTGGAATTAATGCTCGTGTCCACTATACGAGTGTGAACGCCCATCACGAAGTGATGCAAATGAATGGGTGCTTCTACTTGTATATGATGAAACCGTCAATCGATACAATGAATTAACAACGATTCATCTGCAACGCGATTCTCTCCATCTCCCTTCTTGCGCGTCTCCTGCTGCAGCCATGGCAACACCAGCATGGCTGTAGCCTCCCCCTAAATTTCTACATGCAGCTTCGCAGCGCCCACATGCCCGTCGGTGGACCGGGCGGCTCTGCTGGCCTTCACGGCGGCCGTGACCACCGACCCCTCCAGCACCCTCGCCACGTGGAAGTCCAGCAGCCCCAACTGCTGCGCCTGGAAGGGCGTCACCTGTGACTCCTCCAGCGGCCGCGTCACACAGCTGGACGTTTCGCAGGCCAAGCTCTCCGGCATCCTCTCCCCCGCCCTTGGCGCCCTCTCCAAGCTCCAGATCCTCTCCCTCTACGAGAACAGCTTCACCGGCAGCATCCCGCCCGCCTGGGGGAACCTCACCCAGCTCCAGCAGCTCTCCGTCGCTAACAACCTCCAGCTCACCGGCTCTATCCCGGAGTCCTTCGGCAACCTGGTCAACCTTCAGCAGCTGGACGTCTCCTACAACAAGCTGTCTGGCGCTCTCCCCCAGTCCATCGGCGGCATGTCCAGCCTGCAGCACATCCGCATCTACAACAACCTCATCAATGGCCCCATCCCGGCCTCCTTCGGCCAGCTCTCCAACCTCTTCAACGCTGACTTGGCTTTGAATCGGCTGTCCGGCCAAGTCCCGGATGCCTTCACCAGCAAGCTCACCAACCTCTTCTTCCTCTACCTCGACTACAACCAGATCACAGGCCTGCCCAAGGACCTGAGCAACCTCAAGAGCCTGCAGATTGTCTACATGGACGGAAATCCCCTTAGTGGACTGGCCAGTGTCGCCGGCTTGGCCACTCTCCCGACGCTGGGCGAGCTCCACCTCAGCGGCTGCCATCTCTCGGGAGCTTTCCCACTCTGGGTGGCCGAAATACCCCAGCTTCAGGACAACTCGGACGAGGTCACACCGCTCATCGACCTCTCTAACAACGCGCTCACCGGCACCATCCCGTCGCAGCTAGGCTCCGTGGCCAACATCCAGAGCCTTGTCCTTAGCAACAACAAGCTCTCGGGAAGTATCCCCTCAACGCTTGGGAACCTCACCTCTCTGCGTTTCTTGAGCCTGCAGCAGAACGAGCTCTCCGGAGCCATCCCCAGCACCTTCACTCAGCTGCAAAGCTTGTCCAGCTTCAACGTCTCCTACAATAAACTCTCCGGGAAAATCCCTCAGCAAGCCCCCTTTACCACTTTCCCCGTCTCCTCGTACGAAGACAATTCTGGGTTGTGTGGCTCGCCGCTCCCTGCCTGCAAGGCCACTAGGCGCCTGAACAAGTTATAGCCCGGGAAACGACGCTTATTGGGCTAATCCATTCATGTACTACAGCTTATAGTACAGCTCTCCGTGCATTTGCACGGACCTAAGCCTACTTATCGTCTCTCTCTCTCCCAGTGTGAGTTAATTAGGAAGTAATAACGTTTACTTAATCAAGACGTACGGCAGACGTGGTCTCTGTTCAATATAAGCTCATCAAAACTGTTCGATATGGTAGAGTCCAGACTCGGCACATCTCGTTACCTAATGAATCCGCTGACGACAAAGCACGAGCAGTGTCAAAAAAATGACCTTCAAGCCAAACTGGTCTTTATTGAAAAATATATACCATACATAGGTTTATCAGTTGTATAATTAAAGCTGTGAAAATTTGTATCTTTAAATTTAAGGCTGGGCAAAATTAAACTTGTTTCTCTCAATTTGAGCTGTGAAAATTGCACTAAAGAATGGTTTTTTTCTGACACTCGGTGCACGAGGAGTTTTTGACAAAATCCCTTCACGAAGAGTCAATGATCATGTCAAAAATATTACCAAGTGGGATTGTTATTAGAAATATTTTCTTTTCTTTTCTTTTGGGAACAATAATATATTAATATCTACAAACTTACAATAGTTCTTTACAAAAATCTTCCAGCCCCTTGCATATTCACTCTCATCCCAATCCCTATTAAGAAGATCACATATTAGTTCCCATTTCTCATCTTCCCACACAAAAGAGGACATTTCCCAAGAAAAATGGAATCCCAGCTGCATACAGGCAATCAACAAGACTTCAGAAGTGAACCCCCTCAAGAATCTACTCTTCAAAATACTCCCCTTTTGTCCAGATCTTCACCATAGGTCTTCTCCCTAGAGGATTTTCTATCGATGCCATAAAGATGTCCACTAGTTTCTTTTCCTTTAGGTATCACCTTTTATATCTAGGCCCAAAATTGGGGTATTTGGTTCCGACATCTTTCCGAGTGTATACTTGCCATCAACATTAGGGTACCCTAGTATGTAATAATGTCATTTGATCACAGGGATTTCACTGACGTAAACGAAAACATGTGAACATGTTAATAACATATGTTAATAACACAAAAAATCTTGTGATCACATGTTATATTCACAAAGCTTTCACAAGGGCCTAAAAAATTTATCTTTGTCAGGCATAAAAAATCTTCTTAGGTGGCCACTGACCTGCTATTATGTGAAGATGGTAACATGAGAACATGTGAATAGCTTATTCCCATGTGTAGCCAAGATTTTAAGGGGTTCCCAAATGGCAAGTGACCTGTTATTTTGTGAACGGTAACATGAGAACATGTGAATAACTTGTTCACCTGTGTTATTATCACAAAAAATCTTGTGATCAGGTGAATATTAAATCCCTGTTTGATCATCAAAGGCCTAAATCACCTAATTCCCTATTGAACTACCTCAGCAAACAAACTATTATTCATCTTATTAACATAGTATACAGACCAACAGAAGTGCACATATTTGAACATCATCTCTATCACATCTACTCCTTGAGTATCCCCTTTATTGAATATCAACAATTTCCTAGTGACCCAAATCTCCCACAAGCAGTAATGTCTTATAACACAAAATATTAGATCTATCTCATCTACCTCCTCAACTATTCTCCCAAGAAGCCACTTTGGATCCCCCCAATACCCTTTCAACCCCAAGTTGCCTTCCACCCATTTACATATTTTCCCCCAAAATCACGATATCGCAAGATAGTCCCAGAAAGCATGTTTTCCCTCTTCAATTAGCTGATTTGCATCTAGGACATGTCCCAATAGTTGAAGTAGTTTAAAGCCGAGAGGTAGAGCCAACAAACATACTCTCCAAAGAAAAGTTTGAGCTTTCACTAGCATCAGTGATTCCCAATTTAGGTTCCACCTCTTCCTCCAAATGCTCAAGCACCAACTTACTTTCTAGATTTTGTTATAATATTTCACATTAGCCTCACTTTTACTTATATCTTCATGCATTGTGTTAGTAGTGATTCTATCCACTCTGACCCCATTGAACTAGGTCCGCTCCTAACCAGGAGGATTCATTGAAAGATGTGGAGGACCAGCTTTTCTCAATCTCTTCTCTACTAACAGAGTGGAGGACCAGCTTTTCGCAATCTCTTCTACTAACATACATTGTCTTAGTAGTGATTCTATCCACTCTCACCCCATTGAACTAAGTCCGCTCCTAACCAGGAGGATTCATTGTTGAAAGATGTGGAGGAGCAGCTTTTCTCAATCTCTTCTACTAACAGGAGGATTCATTGAAAGATGTGGAGGACCAGCTTCTCTCAATCTCTTCTACTAACAGGAGGAGGATTCATTGAAAGATGTGGAGGACCAGCTTTTCTCAATCTCTTCTACTAACAGATCTCAACATCTGAACCTCACCCTATTGTAATCTAAACTCCCTCTCAACCAGTTGTAGCTCTTTCTAGCCAACCTGAGAGAAGTCCCAAAGGTACCCTAATCTCCTTAAACCCATGTTATTCAATCTTCTAGAAGCCCTCGTATGAAGTTGAGATACAGGGGGCTATAACTTATGGGTCCACTAGATGCTCAAGCTTAAAGAGGAGCTAGAGGCTCTGGTACACACATTCCAACTAATAAAGCCCATCATCTCTTTCCAAATTATGCATAGAAATTTACAAAAGGGGAAATTCACCATTTTCAAAGGGGCATAAGATATCTGTTTCTCCCTCCAATCCAACCTAGTGCACTTACATTTAAGTTGCAGTTCTGAATATTCTACGTTCACCTCTCTTAGCATACATCTTAGTCTAGAATCTTTCTTGCTAAAGGAATTTGGGGAGGCTAACTACCACTCTGGCCTTGGCATGAGTAGGCAAATGTAATATCCCCAGTCCTCCCAATTTTTTGGGTAGGGAAACTTTGTCCCACGCCAATCAAGCAGAAGCCTTTTTGCCATTATTGCCATTCCTCCACAAAAAGTCTTTGATAGGAGCTATAATCCTTTTCCAATGCTATTTCTTAAATTTCATGGGGTTGAGGTACATGATATAAGCAGTAAGGATTGTATTCACAATAGCTATCCTAGCATGAAATGACACTCTGCTCCCTTTCTATTTTCTAAGTTTGTGATGGGGCTCTCCCTCCTTATTACTGAGGTGTCAAAAATTCATCATTTTACTAAAATATCCTATTTTTTTTACTAATAAACCTATGGTAAAATGTTGTACTATTTAAAGAGCATTTCTCACATTCTTATTGTCAACTTTCAAAAATAACAAGGAATCATCAGCAAAGCATTACATAACTAGTTGTTCCCCATTTTTTAGTTTCATCCCTGATATTGATCCTTGCCCACCAGCATCTTCTAAGGCTACTAAGAAAAGATGAGAAGCAACAACAAATAGTAAAAGGGGCCAGAGGACAGCCTTGTCTCACAGACTTCTGATCTCAAATCCCCCAACTAGTCTCCCATTCAATAGCAGCTTAGAGTATGCTCCGATTGTAAGAGTGTAGATGTAGGTGGCAATCTTGTCATCACCAAAGCCCGGTTTCTCCATCAATCTTGCCACAAAGGACCAATGTACTATGTCATAGGCTTTCTCTAGATCCAGTTGGAAGATAACACATTCCCGGCTTATTCTTTGAGCTATATCTTTACCTATCATTGCTGCAAAGATGTTATCATAGATAGATCTTTCCTTGATGAACCCATGCTGCTTGTTAGAGACCACTTGTTGTAAATATGGGCTGATTCTTATCACCTTGGCTAATATCTTGTAAATTACTGTGAGTAAGGTAATAGGCCTCCAATGGTTAAAGTGACTAAAAGTAGGCTGTTTGGGGATTAACTTTACCATCCCTTCCCTCAAATCATTGTCCATATCTCTTGTGGAAAAGGTCCTCTTGCATGCAGCCTATACCCAGTCCTTCAAAGAGTCCCAGAAAGCTATAAAAATTCTACTGAAAGCCCATCCCAAGGATTTCTCCTTGCGTAGTTTATTAAGAGCCTCCCAACATTCCTTCATCTCAATATCCCTATCCAGCCATCTAGCTCTATTAGCGTGAATGCTTTTATTGATAAAATCGAATAATTTGGTTTCTGCTTGGAACCTTCTAGAGAGGCATCTTCCTTAAGACTCAAATTAGTACCCAAGAACTGTACCCACTTCAGAGAAATCTGTTGAATATCCCATAGTTCGTGTCCATTCTCATCTCTAATTTTTCCTTGTAATTTCTAACTCTCTCTTTGTCTCTGGCTAGCCCACACAAATATTTGACTGGTTTTATCCTGTTATTGTAAACTATCTATCTTTCACCTTTTTCTCTCTCTTTGGCAAGTTTGTCATGTTCCTCCTTTAAATGAGCCTGACATTCCAAATACTGATTAGTGTCCATCATGGACAAGCCTCTCAGCCACCTCTTTTTTTGTAGTGTATCCAACAAGTTCTCCCAATATTGCCTTTCCTATCTTTTTTAATGAGCTCTCAATTTACCGACCCTTCTAATGATGCCTTGCATCTCATTTGAAAACTTCCTCCAAGATCCAGGTGTGTCTCTCCCTTGCTCTTCAACCTATTAATGGCCTCTTCTGTAAGGAGTATGAACACATCATCCTTAACCAATCTGTTGTTCACCCTCAACTTTCTCACTGGAAAGTTTCTGAGCCCATCGTCCCCCAGTCAACTATTTGCCATGCCCACATCAAAGGCATATGATCAGAGATCACTGAAAAGGTTTCCATTTCTGCAAATAGTGTGTGTGGAACCCAATAGGCTTGATGGATTAAAAAAACCCTATCAAGTCTAGAAGATGACTCGATATATTGAATACTAAAGTAGGTGTGTCCCAAGTTAGAGCCCCAAGGTCCCAATTTCCAACCATCAGTCAACCCAAGCTTTCCTCTAAGATTATCCCATTTTTTCTTCTCTTGTCCCATTATGACTGTACTTCCTCCACATCTATCTAGTTGCTTCTCAACCACATTGAAGTCCCATTTTTTCTTCTCTTGTCCCATTATGACTGTACTTCCTCCACATCTATCTAGTTGCTTCTCAACCACATTGGAAGTCCCCCATGAGAGTACAAGGACATTGAATATCCAATTTATAGATCCACTCCCATATTTCCTCTCTGACTTTGTGTGATTATGAGCCCCATATAAGGTGATTACCCATAACTTCTCTTCATCTAATGGAATCTCAACAACAAATTCTACCATTAGGATGGTGAGCAACAATAATAGATTTCAAAAAAAAATTAGTGAGAACCCCACTAAAGCTTGATTTTATCCCCCCATATAGGGCTACCCAATCTCTGAAGCTTTCTCTCCTCCCCCCTTTAATATCAAAAAGATTATGTTCTTGAACAACCATTATTGACAAATCCCAAATTTCAACACCCTCCAAAAGGTTGAATTTTTCCTCTTATCCCTCAAGCCCTTAACATTCCAAGTGCATCCCCCTAATCTTGCTACCCTTAGTTATTCTAAAGTAGTAGTAGGGACCATGTCTACCTCTAGCCCTTCTTCTCCTTGAATCTACTACAATCATCCCCCAACTCTTGTTTGAAACTCCCTCCCTATAGTATCCACTTGCGAGTTAAACCTCCCCATGGAGGAGGTTTAATTGGCAATGGACTCTAAAGCAATAGCCCTTAGTTATTCTAAAGTAGTAGTAGCAAGGACCATGTCTACCTCTAGCCCTTCTTTCCCCTATCTCTACCATCATCTCCCCAGCTCCTGTTTGAAACTCCCCCCTATAGTAGCCAATTGCCAGTTAAACCTCCCAATGGAGGAGGTTTCACTATGCTCCCCGAGCGGGCCAAAAGGATTAGAATAAGTAGGAGGACTCAGCCCTTCTAAGGACTTACCTAATCTTTCTCCCTTGTTTTCGATTGATTGTTCCTAGCTTCACCTTTGATTTGTCTAACGTTGTTCCCCCCCTTGGATTTGTCCCTAACCTAATCCATTATTGGTGATCTTCAATTTCTGTTTCCTCCATAATCATCTTCCCCTTTCCCTTATATTCTTTATCAGCATGCATGCCTAGGATTTTAACTTTGCTCCCCCCCAACCCACCCATTGAACCCTCTTCCTTCTTCCCTTCTTCATTTATTTCCATATTATTGCCCAATCCACAATTCCTAGCAATAGGACCAAATTTCTTGCATCTAAAGCATGCTTTTGGGAAGCTTCCAAACTTTTACTGAACGGCTCCATTTTTTCTAGCTCCCCTAAATCCATTTCAAGTGATTTCAATGTTTCAATCAGCATGTTCCAATATACACAGACTTTATTGGAGTGGCAGCTATCATCTTCATCACTTGGCACAAATAATACAGGGCCTAGGGCACTTGACAATTCCATCATTATCGACCTCAACCAGGGCGAAAGACCTATTATATCGACCCAAACTAGGCATGATTCCCTAAGGCTTCCATTCACATCAAATGTGGGATCAAACGACATAGCATGTACAAGCTTTGTACCCATAAATACCGGAGCTTTTGCAAAGAGATCACCCATCATTTGACCTTTAACAAACATAACATTGAAGAATCCTTTCCTAAGATAGAAGATTTGAGATACAACCATATCATGAAACACATTATCTTGAAGCCATATAACCATCTCTGCCTTGCTAGTAGGCAGTTTTCTTGGACAAAATAGTATTACACTGCACATGGAAAAAAGACCGACCTGCCTTCTCTCACGAACTCTAACGAGATGCTAATACATACCTTTCCGCCCTATGTAGGTTTTTCTGGCATTTGCTCAGCTTGCAAGCGAGAAGATATCTAATCCAGTTATATTATCACCTCTTCACAACCCCATCATCTCCTTGACCTTCCCTTAATCTCTTCATCTCATCTTCTAACTCCCATTCATCCCATCCACCCTCTCTTCATTCCTCTAGATGGCCCCAATCACCCTCCATCCTCTCGCTACATGCATGCGTTGCAAGGTGAATATATTATGTCTCGATGAGTAAGAAATATGTTCTCACAAGGGAAAGTTTCAAGTACTTTTTTCCTTGAATTAAAGAAAGTGTGTTTTTTTCCCAAAGGAGAAAATGCTTTTACCTAGAGTGAAAATCTTTTTTCCATCATCTCAAGTGGGAGAAATGTTTTCCTTGTGTGAATATACTCTTAGTCACATGGGAGTTTTTTCCCCTTATGTGAATAATAATCACACTACTGCACAAAATATTCCCACTTTCAAGAAATATTAAAATTCATTTTAAAATTATCCCAAATATCTTTAAAATGGAGGATACCAAGCACTAAATGAGGTTTGTATCATGACCATAACCTAAAAACATGGCATCTATGAGGTGAAGATAAGTGTGTTAAAGGGGTTGTATAGCAAGCCTTACACACGTGAAACTCTTAATACTCACCATTACAAATATTGATAACTTTATGAAGCAATGTGCATCACATGCTTAAGTAATTACCAAAGTGAGTTATATGCTCAAGTTCAATCTACCTCACAATGATCATACTTCTAGTTTAGAAACTTAATTTTGATAACTAATTATCAAGTTTTGAGCCCAAGTTAGAACCTAAACCTAGAGTTTTTTTATTAAAATTGAAGGGGTAAAAAATAAGAGTACTACTTTTGAAATAAGAGTAGGTCAAATAAGTGCTACATGATCACAATAAAGACCCACAACAAGCAAATTGAATGTAAAATGTAAAACAAAGAGTATCTCAACCTAGTGGCATCCATATTACATTAAAGGCTTCCATATTGAACCGGCTATCAACAAATAGAATGTTCTTATTTAAATAGGTTTCAACCTTGAGAATAGGTATGTGGGGATGCGGATATTTAACTTACGCATGTGAAGTCAATCGTCCCATATGCTAGGTAGGTGATGTCCAACGCGTGCATGCACGTTGGTGACCCAAATGGAGAGGGAATGTGCATAGGGGGTGGAAGAGAGCCCTGGCAGTTAGGGGGATTGGGAGTTTGAGGACTCTAAAGACGTGAAACATGTCACGAAGTAGAAGACGGGGAGAGGAAGGGCAAGAGGACACTGTCGGACTAGATTGTAGTAAGGCTCAATTCCCAGTCTCAGAAGTCACAATCGAGTATGCGTAAGGTTGAGATACTCTTTGTTTTACATTTTACATTCAATTTGCTTGTTGTGGGTCTTTATTGTGATCATGTAGCACTTATTTGACCTACTCTTATTTCAAAAGTAGTACTCTTATTTTTTACCCCTTCAATTTTAATAAAAAAACTCTAGGTTTAGGCTCTAACTTGGGCTCAAAACTTGATAATTAGTTATCAAAATTAAGTTTCTAAACTAGAAGTATGATCATTGTGAGGTAGATTGAACTTGAGCATATAACTCACTTTGGTAATTACTTAAGCATGTGATGCACATTGCTTCATAAAGTTATCAATATTTGTAATGGTGAGTATTAAGAGTTTCACGTGTGTAAGGCTTGCTATACAACCCCTTTAACACACTTATCTTCACCTCATAGATGCCATGTTTTTAGGTTATGGTCATGATACAAACCTCATTTAGTGCTTGGTATTCTCCATTTTAAAGATATTTGGGATAATTTTAAAATGAATTTTAATATTTCTTGAAAGTGGGAATATTTTGTGCAGTAGTGTGATTATTATTCACATAAAGGGAAAAAACTCCCATGTGACTAAGAGTATATTCACACAAGGAAAACATTTCTCCCACTTGAGATGATGGAAAAAAGATTTTCACTCTAGGTAAAAGCATTTTCTCCTTTGGGAAAAAAACACACTTTCTTTAATTCAAGGAAAAAAGTACTTGAAACTTTCCCTTGTGAGAACATATTTCTTACTCATCGAGACATAATATATTCACCTTGCAGCGCATGCATGTAGCAAGAGGATGGAGGGTGATTGGGGCCATCTAGAGGAATGAAGAGAGGGTGGATGGGATGAATGGGAGTTAGAAGATGAGATGAAGAGATTAACGGAAGGTCAAGGAGATGATGGGGTTGTGAAGAGGTGATAATATAACTGGATTAGATATCTTCTCGCTTGCAAGCTGAGCAAATGCCAGAAAAACCTACATAGGGCGGAAAGGTATGTATTAGCATCTCGTTAGAGTTCGTGAGAGAAGGCAGGTCGGTCTTTTTTCCATGTGCAGTGTAATACTATTTTGTCCAACAAAACTGCCTACTAGCAAGGCAGAGATGGTTATATGGCTTCAAGATAATGTGTTTCATGATACGGTTGTATCTCAAATCTTCTATCTTAGGAAAGGATTCTTCAATGTTATGTTTGTTAAAGGTCAAATGATGGGTGATCTCTTTGCAAAAGCTCCGCTATTTATGGGTACAAAGCTTGTACATGCTATGTCGTTTGATCCCACATTTGATGTGAATGGAAGCCTTAGGGAATCATGCCTAGTTTGGGTCGATATAATAGGTCTTTCGCCCTGGTTGAGGGCGATAATGATGGAATTGTCAAGTGCCCTAGGCCCTGTATTATTTGTGCCAAGTGATGAAGATGATAGCTGCCACTCCAATAAAGTCTGTGTATATTGGAACATGCTGATTGAAACATTGAAATCACTTGAAATGGATTTAGGGGAGCTAGAAAAAATGGAGCCGTTCAGTAAAAGTTTGGAAGCTTCCCAAAAGCATGCTTTAGATGCAGGAAATTTGGTCCTATTGCTAGGAATTGTGGATTGGGCAATAATATGGAAATAAATGAAGAAGGGAAGAAGGAAGAGGGTTCAATGGGTGGGTGGGGGGGGAGCAAAGTTAAAATCCTAGGCATGCATGCTGATAAAGAATATAAGGGAAAGGGGAAGATGATTATGGAGGAAACAGAAATTGAAGATCACCAATAATGGATTAGGTTAGGGACAAATCCAAGGGGGGGAACAACGTTAGACAAATCAAAGGTGAAGCTAGGAACAATCAATCGAAAACAAGGGAGAAAGATTAGGTAAGTCCTTAGAAGGGCTGAGTCCTCCTACTTATTCTAATCCTTTTGGCCCGCTCGGGGAGCATAGTGAAACCTCCTCCATTGGGAGGTTTAACTGGCAATTGTGGCTACTATAGGGGGGAGTTTCAAACAGGTGCTGGGGAGATGATGGTAGAGATAGGGGAAAGAAGGGCTAGAGGTAGACATGGTCCTTGCTACTCCTACTTTAGAATAACTAAGGGCTATTGCTTTAGAGTCCATTGCCAATTAAACCTCCTCCATGGGGAGGTTTAACTCGCAAGTGGATACTACAGGGAGGGAGTTTCAAGAGTTGGGGGATGATGGTAGTAGATTCAAGGAGAAGAAGGGCTAGAGGTAGACATGGTCCCTACTACTACTTTAGAATAACTAAGGGTAGCAAGATTAGGGGGATGCACTTGGAATGTTAAGGGCTTGAGGGATAAGAGGAAAAATTCAACCTTTTGGAGGGTGTTGAAATTTGGGATTTGTCAATAATGGTTGTTCAAGAACATAATCTTTTTGATATTAAAGGGGGGAGGAGAGAAAGCTTCAGAGATTGGGTAGCCCTATATGGGGGGATAAAATCAAGCTTTAGTGGGGTTCTCACTAATTTTTTTTTGAAATCTATTATTGTTGCTCACCATCCTAATGGTAGAATTTGTTGTTGAGATTCCATTAGATGAAGAGAAGTTATGGGTAATCACCTTATATGGGGCTCATAATCACACAAAGTCTGAGAGGAAATGTGGGAGTGGATCTATAAATTGGATATTCAATGTCCTTGTACTCTCATGGGGGACTTCCAATGTGGTTGAGAAGCAACTAGATAGATGTGGAGGAAGTACAGTCATAATGGGACAAGAGAAGAAAAAATGGGACTTCAATGTGGTTGAGAAGCAACTAGATAGATGTGGAGGAAGTACAGTCATAATGGGACAAGAGAAGAAAAAATGGGATAATCTTAGAGAAAAGCTTGGGTTGACTGATGGTTGGAAATTGGGACCTTGGGGCTCTAACTTGGGACACACCTACTTTAGTATTCAATATATCGAGTCATCTTCTAGACTTGATAGGGTTTTTTTAATCCATCAAGCCTCTTGGGTTCCACACACACTGTTTGCAAAAATGGAAACCTTTTCAGTGATCTCTGATCATATGCCTTTGATGTGGGCATGGCAAATAGTTGACTGGGGGACGATGGGCTCAGAAACTTTCCAGTGAGAAAGTTGAGGGTGAACAACAGATTGGTTAAGGATGATGTGTTCATACTCCTTACAGAAGAGGCCATTAATAGGTTGAAGAGCAAGGGAGAGACACACCTGGATCTTGGAGGAAGTTTTCAAATGAGATGCAAGGCATCATTAGAAGGGTCGGTAAATTGAGAGCTCATTAAAAAAGATAGGAAAGGCAATATTGGGAGAACTTGTTGGATACACTACAAAAAAAGAGGTGGCTAAGAGGCTTGTCCATGATGGACACTAATCAGTATTTGGAATGTCAGGCTCATTTAAAGGAGGAACATGACAAACTTGCCAAAGAGAGAGAAAAAGGTGAAAGATAGATAGTTTACAATAACAGGATAAAACCAGTCAAATATTTGTTTGGGCTAGCCAGAGACAAAGAGAGAGTTAGAAATTACAAGGAAAAATTAGAGATGAGAATGGCCACGAACTATGGGATATTCAACAGATTTCTCTGAAGTGGGTACAGTTCTTGGGTACTAATTTGAGTCTTAGGGAAGATGCCTCTCTGGAAGGTTCCAAGAAGAAACCAAATTATTCGATTTTATCAATAAAAGCATTCACGCTAATAGAGCTAGATGGCTGGATAGGGATATTGAGATGAAGGAATGTTGGGAGGCTCTTAATAAACTACGCAAGGAGAAATCCTTGGGATGGGCTTTCAGTAGAATTTTTATAGCTTTCTGGGACTCTTTGAAGGACTGGGTATAGGCTACATGCAAGAGGATATTTTCCACAAGAGATATGGACAATGATTTGAGGGAAGGGATGGTAAAGTTAATCCCCAAACAGCCTACTTTTAGTCACTTTAACCATTGGAGGCCTATTACCTTACTCACAGTAATTTACAAGATATTAGCCAAGGTGATAAGAATCAGCCCATATTTACAACAAGTGATCTCTAACAAGCAGCATGGGTTCATCAAGGAAAGATCTATCTATGATAACATCTTTGCAGCAATGATAGGTAAAGATATAGCTTAAAGAATAAACCAGGAATGTGTTATCTTCCAACTGGATCTAGAGAAAGCCTATGACATAGTACATTGGTCCTTTGTGGCAAGATTGATGGAGAAACCGGGCTTTGGTGATGACAAGATTGCCACCTACATCTACACTCTTACAATCGGAGCATACTCTAAGCTGCTATTGAATGGGAGACTAGTTGGGGGATTTGAGATCAGAAGTCTGTGAGACAAGGCTGTCCTCTGGCCCCTTTTACTATTTGTTGTGGCTTCTCATCTTTTCTTAGTAGCCTTAGAAGATGCTGGTGGGCAAGGATCAATATCAGGGATGAAACTAAAAAATGGGGAACAACTAGTTATGTAATGCTTTGCTGATGATTCCTTGTTATTTTTGAAAGTTGACAATAAGAATGTGAGAAATGCTCTTTAAATAGTACAACATTTTACCATAGGTTTATTAGTAAAAGAAATGGGATATTTTAGTAAAATGATGAATTTTTGACACCTCAGTAATAAGGAGGGAGAGCCCCATCACAAACTTAGAAAATAGAAAGGGAGCAGAGTGTCATTTCATGCTAGGATAGCTATTGTGAATACAATCCTTACTGCTTATATCATGTACCTCAACCCCATGAAATTTAAGAAATAGCATTGGAAAAGGATTATAGCTCCTATCAAAGACTTTTTGTGGAGGAATGGCAATAATTGCAAAAAGGCTTCTGCTTGATTGGCGTGGGACAAAGTTTCCCTACCCAAAAAATTGGGAGGACTGGGGATATTACATTTGCCTACTCATGCCAAGGCCAAAGTGGTAGTTAGCCTCCCCAAATTCCTTTAGCAAGAAAGATTCTAGACTAAGATGTATGCTAAGAGAGGTGAACGTAGAATATTCAGAACTGCAACTTAAATGTAAGTGCACTAGGTTGGATTGGAGGGAGAAACAGATATCTTATGCCCCTTTGAAAATGGTGAATTTCCCCTTTTGTAAATTTCTATGCATAATTTGGAAAGAGATGATGGGCTTTATTAGTTGGAATGTGTGTACCAGAGCCTCTAGCTCCTCTTTAAGCTTGAGCATCTAGTGGACCCATAAGTTATAGCCCCCTGTATCTCAACTTCATACGAGGGCTTCTAGAAGATTGAATAACATGGGTTTAAGGAGATTAGGGTACCTTTGGGACTTCTCTCAGGTTGGCTAGAAAGAGCTACAACTGGTTGAGAGGGAGTTTAGATTACAATAGGGTGAGGTTCAGATATTGAGTTCTGTTAGTAGAAGAGATTGAGAAAAGCTGGTCCTCCACATCTTTCAATGAATCCTCCTCCTGTTAGTAGAAGAGATTGAGAGAAGCTGGTCCTCCACATCTTTCAATGAATCCTCCTGTTAGTAGAAGAGATTGAGAAAAGCTGCTCCTCCACATCTTTCAACAATGAATCCTCCTGGTTAGGAGCGGACCTAGTTCAATGGGGTGAGAGTGGATAGAATCACTACTAAGACAATGTATGTTAGTAGAAGAGATTGTGAAAAGCTGGTCCTCCACTCTGTTAGTAGAGAAGAGATTGAGAAAAGCTGGTCCTCCACATCTTTCAATGAATCCTCCTGGTTAGGAGCGGACCTAGTTCAATGTGGTCAGAGTGGATAGAATCACTACTAAGACAATGCATGAAGATATAAGTAAAAGTGAGGCTAATGTGAAATATTATAACAAAATCTAGAAAGTAAGTTGGTGCTTGAGCATTTGGAGGAAGAGGTGGAACCTAAATTGGGAATCACTGATCCTAGTGAAAGCTCAAACTTTTCTTTGGAGAGTATGTTTGTTGGCTCTACCTCTCGGCTTTAAACTACTTCAACTATTGGGACATGTCCTAGATGCAAATCAGCTAATTGAAGAGGGAAAACATGCTTTCTGGGACTATCTTGCGATAACGTGATTTTGGGGGAAAATATGTAAATGGGTGGAAGGCAACTTGGGGTTGAAAGGGTATTGGGGGGATCCAAAGTGGCTTCTTGGGAGAATAGTTGAGGAGGTAGATGAGATAGATCTAATATTTTGTGTTATAAGACATTACTGCTTGTGGGAGATTTGGGTCACTAGGAAATTGTTGATATTCAATAAAGGGGATACTCAAGGAGTAGATGTGATAGAGATGATGTTCAAATATGTGCACTTCTGTTGGTCTGTATACTATGTTAATAAGATGAATAATAGTTTGTTTGCTGAGGCAGTTCAATAGGGAATTAGGTGATTTAGGCCTTTGATGATCAAACAGGGATTTAATATTCACCTGATCACAAGATTTTTTGTGATAATAACACAGGTGAACAAGTTATTCACATGTTCTCATGTTACCGTTCACAAAATAACAGGTCACTTGCCATTTGGGAACCCCTTAAAAGCTTGGCTACACATGGGAATAAGCTATTCACATGTTCTCATGTTACCATCTTCACATAATAGCAGGTCAGTGGCTACCTAAGAAGATTTTTTATGCCTGACAAAGATAATTTTTTTAGGCCCTTGTGAAAGCTTTGTGAATATAACATGTGATCACAAGATTTTTTGTGTTATTAACATATGTTATTAACATGTTCACATGTTTTCGTTTACGTCAGTGAAATCCCTGTGATCAAATGACATTATTACATACTAGGGTACCCTAATGTTGATGGCAAGTATACACTCGGAAAGATGTCGGAACCAAATACCCCAATTTTGGGCCTAGATATAAAAGGTGATACCTAAAAGAAAAGAAACTAGTGGACATCTTTATGGCATCGATAGAAAATCCTCTAGGGAGAAGACCTATGGTGAAGATCTGGACAAAAGGGGAGTATTTTGAAGAGTAGATTCTTGAGGGGGTTCACTTCTGAAGTCTTGTTGATTGCCTGTATGCAGCTGGGATTCCATTTTTCTTGGGAAATGTCCTCTTTTGTGTGGGAAGATGAGAAAGGGGAACTAATATGTGATCTTCTTAATAGGGATTGGGATGAGAGTGAATATGCAAGTGGCTGGAAGATTTTTGTAAAGAACTATTGTAAGTTTGTAGATATTAATATATTATTGTTCCCAAAAGAAAAGAAAAGAAAATATTTCTAATAACAATCCCACTTGGTAATATTTTTGACATGATCATTGACTCTTCATGAAGGGATTTTGTCAAAAACTCCTCGTGCACCGAGTGTCTGAAAAAAACCATTCTTTAGTGCAACTTTCACAGCTCAAATTGAGAGAAACAAGTTTAATTTTGCCCAGCCTTAAATTTAAAGATACAAATTTTCACAGCTTTAATTATACAACTGATAAACCTATGTATGGTATATATTTTTCAATAAAGACCAGTTTGGCTTGAAGGTCATTTTTTTGACACTGCTCGTGCTTTGTCGTCAGCGGATTCATTGGGTAACGAGATGTGCCGAGTCTGGACTCTACCATATCGAACAGTTTTGATGAGCTTATATTGAACAGAGACCACGTCTGCCGTACGTCTTGATTAAGTAAACGTTATTACTTCCTAATTAACTCACACTGGGAGAGAGAGAGACGATAAGTAGGCTTAGGTCCGTGCAAATGCACGGAGAGCTGTACTATAAGCTGTAGTACATGAATGGATTAGCCCAATAAGCGTCGTTTCCCGGGCTATAACTTGTTCAGGCGCCTAGTGGCCTTGCAGGCAGGGAGCGGCGAGCCACACAACCCAGAATTGTCTTCGTACGAGGAGACGGGGAAAGTGGTAAAGGGGGCTTGCTGAGGGATTTTCCCGGAGAGTTTATTGTAGGAGACGTTGAAGCTGGACAAGCTTTGCAGCTGAGTGAAGGTGCTGGGGATGGCTCCGGAGAGCTCGTTCTGCTGCAGGCTCAAGAAACGCAGAGAGGTGAGGTTCCCAAGCGTTGAGGGGATACTTCCCGAGAGCTTGTTGTTGCTAAGGACAAGGCTCTGGATGTTGGCCACGGAGCCTAGCTGCGACGGGATGGTGCCGGTGAGCGCGTTGTTAGAGAGGTCGATGAGCGGTGTGACCTCGTCCGAGTTGTCCTGAAGCTGGGGTATTTCGGCCACCCAGAGTGGGAAAGCTCCCGAGAGATGGCAGCCGCTGAGGTGGAGCTCGCCCAGCGTCGGGAGAGTGGCCAAGCCGGCGACACTGGCCAGTCCACTAAGGGGATTTCCGTCCATGTAGACAATCTGCAGGCTCTTGAGGTTGCTCAGGTCCTTGGGCAGGCCTGTGATCTGGTTGTGGTCGAGGTAGAGGAAGAAGAGGTTGGTGAGCTTGCTGGTGAAGGCATCCGGGACTTGGCCGGACAGCCGATTCAAAGCCAAGTCAGCGTTGAAGAGGTTGGAGAGCTGGCCGAAGGAGGCCGGGATGGGGCCATTGATGAGGTTGTTGTAGATGCGGATGTGCTGCAGGCTGGACATGCCGCCGATGGACTGGGGGAGAGCGCCAGACAGCTTGTTGTAGGAGACGTCCAGCTGCTGAAGGTTGACCAGGTTGCCGAAGGACTCCGGGATAGAGCCGGTGAGCTGGAGGTTGTTAGCGACGGAGAGCTGCTGGAGCTGGGTGAGGTTCCCCCAGGCGGACGGGATGCTGCCGGTGAAGCTGTTCTCGTAGAGGGAGAGGATCTGGAGCTTGGAGAGGGCGCCAAGGGCGGGGGAGAGGATGCCGGAGAGCTTGGCCTGCGAAACGTCCAGCTGTGTGACGCGGCCGCTGGAGGAGTCACAGGTGACGCCCTTCCAGGCGCAGCAGTTGGGGCTGCTGGACTTCCACGTGGCGAGGGTGCTGGAGGGGTCGGTGGTCACGGCCGCCTTGAAGGCCAGCAGAGCCGCCCGGTCCACCGACTGGCATGTGGGCGCTGCGAAGCTGCATATAAATGATGAGCTAACGAGGAGGAGGAGGAGGAGGAGAAGGGGGAGAAATTGGTGGACGTATCCCATGATCGGCGAGGAGATTGATAGTAGGGTAAGAGCTGAATATTGAGAAGCCCCCTGCGATTTTTATAGCTGCGGAGGCTTGAAAACGATTGATCGGAGCTTTGAAAACGTTTACACGTCTATGTTGACAATGCTACACGTCGGTGTTGACAATGCTGCGTGTTCTGGGACGTTCAAACTTCCCTGTTGACCCACCTAAAGTTGAGCCAATCAGTGCTCTTGGCGGAGACGTACACATCTTCCATTTGACTTCTTCTTCAACCTTAAAGTTCAAGTAATAAAGGCATACATTAATTTAAAGTTACACTCTATCTCCACCATTCATCCTCATGTCTACCCCCCAACCAGCCCATCAACAATGGCAAGGAAAAATTTAGGGCATTCTGAGACTGGGAGTTGAGCCTTACTACAATCTAGTCCGACAGTGTCCACATTGAGAAGAGGCCTACATGGTTCCTAATCAACTCCGAGGAGACTCTCATGCATACCTTACGCATACTCGGTTGTGACTTCTGAGACTGGGAGTTGAGCCTTACTACAATCTAGTCCGACAGTGTCCTCTTGCCCTTCCTCTCCCCGTCTTCTACTTCGTGACATGTTTCACGTCTTTAGAGTCCTCAAACTCCCAATCCCCCTAACTGCCAGGGCTCTCTTCCACCTCCTATGCACATTCCCTCCCCATTTGGGTCACCAACGTGCATGCACGCGTTGGACATCACCTACCTAGCATATGGGACGATTGACTTCACATGCGTAAGTTAAATATCCGCATCCCCACATACCTATTCTCAAGGTTGAAACCTATTTAAATAAGAACATTCTATTTGTTGATAGCCACATCCCAAGACTAATTTATATCGACTTTCATTCCACACATTAGGCTTGGGATGTGAATAGAGGAATCATGGGGTTTCATTTCACAAATTTCAAATATTAATGGCCATTTTCTTATTTACCAAGAAATATAATGCAATAATGGATGCCCATTCACGTGAAATTTAAAACTATTAGAAGAAGAAAAAAAATCCATTTCAAGGTTTACAATTTAGAAAGTTGTTGTGTTAACCATGTGTAGAATCCCATATCATTAATCAATGCCCATAGCCTATATCATTCATTCACATGCTTGGTCTCATGGGCTCATGGTCTAATGGCATCTTGAAGTGCATGGTCTTCAAGCATGTACATATCCTTCACATGCTCAATGCCTCATACTTGTTTTTCTTATTTAAAATAAGGAAGGCCTGGAATTGGCATCATAGCATGCGTTCTAGGCATCATGTCCTATCGAGTGCCATGGCAGAGCCTAGGCCTACACTTGGCATCATAGTATGTGTGTTCTAGGCATCATAGCCTATTGGGTGGCGTGGCGAAGCCTAGGCCTTATGGCTCGAGCTGTGTGCCCTCATGTTTAGAAGCCTAAAGCACTCAACCCCAAACTTGGCCTACATAGAGGGCCTATCTAGCTTTATGGCCTTGGACTATATGCTTATCAAAATGTCATCTTCAAATACATTGGTCTTAATGCATGTATATGGTCTTTATGCCCATTCTCTGCTACCTATTTTGCTTTTGGAGGCATAGGACGCGTGTAGAAGCTTACAATATTTACGCCCATGATTGGCATACACTAACGAGCACCAATATATAGTCAATATAGCATCATGGCATTCTCTAATGGCATCTTCAAGCACATGGTGTTATTGTACTTACATGGCCTTTATGTGTGGATTTCGTGCAAACCGTTCTAGTTTCAACAATGAAAATAGGAAAGGAATGGCCTTGGCACCATGGCATATGTGGTCTTAGCATCATGAAATGTGACCCTAAAATCATGGCCTATTGGTTTTGCATAGACATGCCTAAAAATTATGACCTAGTTATAGTGATTTGGGTATTGAATTGTGAACACACAAGTCTATCTAATGGCTTGCCCGTGTCTCCTAAAATTGGTTTCACACATATATACAAGGTTGTGTCGTCCACATGCCAAATCTTTGCTAAAGTTTACAACATGTAGATGCTGACACACATTCAAACACACTAAATCCAATAGAATAATTGTTAGAATCAAGGTATCCCAGAACGAGCTATGGAGGATGAAAGATATCCATAATAGGTGTGTAGGAGTAGAGTGCAAGTAAAGATATGATATGGAAACTACGGCCATTACCATGGTGCACATGATAGAGCGAGAGAGATGATAACACACAATAGAGAGGAGTTACACCGGGCGGCTCTGCTGGCCTTCAAGGCGGCCGTGACCACCGACCCCTCCAGCACCCTCGCCACGTGGAAGTCCAGCAGCCCCAACTGCTGCGCCTGGAAGGGCGTCACCTGTGACTCCTCCAGCGGCCGCGTCACACAGCTGGACGTTTCGCAGGCCAAGCTCTCCGGCATCCTCTCCCCCGCCCTTGGCGCCCTCTCCAAGCTCCAGATCCTCTCCCTCTACGAGAACAGCTTCACCGGCAGCATCCCGTCCGCCTGGGGGAACCTCACCCAGCTCCAGCAGCTCTCCGTCGCTAACAACCTCCAGCTCACCGGCTCTATCCCGGAGTCCTTCGGCAACCTGGTCAACCTTCAGCAGCTGGACGTCTCCTACAACAAGCTGTCTGGCGCTCTCCCCCAGTCCATCGGCGGCATGTCCAGCCTGCAGCACATCCGCATCTACAACAACCTCATCAATGGCCCCATCCCGGCCTCCTTCGGCCAGCTCTCCAACCTCTTCAACGCTGACTTGGCTTTGAATCGGCTGTCCGGCCAAGTCCCGGATGCCTTCACCAGCAAGCTCACCAACCTCTTCTTCCTCTACCTCGACCACAACCAGATCACAGGCCTGCCCAAGGACCTGAGCAACCTCAAGAGCCTGCAGATTGTCTACATGGACGGAAATCCCCTTAGTGGACTGGCCAGTGTCGCCGGCTTGGCCACTCTCCCGACGCTGGGCGAGCTCCACCTCAGCGGCTGCCATCTCTCGGGAGCTTTCCCACTCTGGGTGGCCGAAATACCCCAGCTTCAGGACAACTCGGACGAGGTCACACCGCTCATCGACCTCTCTAACAACGCGCTCACCGGCACCATCCCGTCGCAGCTAGGCTCCGTGGCCAACATCCAGAGCCTTGTCCTTAGCAACAACAAGCTCTCGGGAAGTATCCCCTCAACGCTTGGGAACCTCACCTCTCTGCGTTTCTTGAGCCTGCAGCAGAACGAGCTCTCCGGAGCCATCCCCAGCACCTTCACTCAGCTGCAAAGCTTGTCCAGCTTCAACGTCTCCTACAATAAACTCTCCGGGAAAATCCCTCAGCAAGCCCCCTTTACCACTTTCCCCGTCTCCTCGTACGAAGACAATTCTGGGTTGTGTGGCTCGCCGCTCCCTGCCTGCAAGGCCACTAGGCGCCTGAACAAGTTATAGCCCGGGAAACGACGCTTATTGGGCTAATCCATTCATGTACTACAGCTTATAGTACAGCTCTCCGTGCATTTGCACGGACCTAAGCCTACTTATCGTCTCTCTCTCTCCCAGTGTGAGTTAATTAGGAAGTAATAACGTTTACTTAATCAAGACGTACGGCAGACGTGGTCTCTGTTCAATATAAGCTCATCAAAACTGTTCGATATGGTAGAGTCCAGACTCGGCACATCTCGTTACCCAATGAATCCGCTGACGACAAAGCACGAGCAGTGTCAAAAAAATGACCTTCAAGCCAAACTGGTCTTTATTGAAAAATATATACCATACATAGGTTTATCAGTTGTATAATTAAAGCTGTGAAAATTTGTATCTTTAAATTTAAGGCTGGGCAAAATTAAACTTGTTTCTCTCAATTTGAGCTGTGAAAGTTGCACTAAAGAATGGTTTTTTTCAGACACTCGGTGCACGAGGAGTTTTTGACAAAATCCCTTCATGAAGAGTCAATGATCATGTTAAAAATATTACCAAGTGGGATTGTAATTAGAAATATTTTCTTTTCTTTTCTTTTGGGAACAATAATATATTAATATCTACAAACTTACAATAGTTCTTTACAAAAATCTTCCACCCACTTGCATATTCACTCTCGTCCCAATCCCTATTAAGAAGATCACATATTAGTTCCCATTTCTCATCTTCCCACACAAAAGAGGACATTTCCCAAGAAAAATGGAATCCCAGCTGCATACAGGCAATCAACAAGACTTCAGAAGTGAACCCCCTCAAGAATCTACTCTTCAAAATACTTCCCTTTTGTCCAGATCTTCACCATAGGTCTTCTCCCTAGAGGATTTTCTATCAATGCCATAAAGATGTCCACTAGTTTCTTTTCTTTTAGGTACCACCTTTTATATCTAGGCCCAAAATTGTCGTATTTGGTTCCGACATCTTTTCGAGTGTATACTTGCCATCAATCAACATTAGGGTACCCTAGTATATAATAATGTCATTTGATCATCAAAGGCCTGAATCGCCTAATCCCTTTTGAACTGCCTCAGCAAACAAACTATTATTCATCTTATTAACATAGTATACAGACCAACAAAAGTGCACATATTTGAACATCATCTCTATCACGTCTATTCCCTGAGTAGCCCCTTTATTGACTATCAACAATTTCCTAGTGACCCAAATCTCCCACAAGCAATAATGTCTTATAATACAAAATATTAGATCTATCTCATCTACCTCCTCGACTATTCTCCCAAGAAGCCACTTTGGATCCCCCCAATACCCTTTCAACCCCAAGTTGCCTTCCACCCATTTACATATTTTTTCCCAAAATCGCATTATCGCAAGATAGTCCCAGAAAGCATGTTTTCCCTCTTCAATTAGCTGATTTGCATCTAGGACATGTCCCAATAGTTGAAGTAGTTTAAAGCCGAGAGGTAGAGCCAACAAACATACTCTCCAAAGAAAAGTTTGAGCTTTCACTAGGATCTGTGATTCCCAATTTAGATTCCACCTCTTCCTCCAAATGCTCAAGCACCAACTGACTTTCTAGATTTTGTTATAATATTTCACATTAGCCTCACTTTTACTTATATCTTCATACATTGTCTTAGTAGTGATTCTATCCACTCTGACCCCATTGCTCCTAACCAGGAGGATTCATTGAAAGATGTGGAGGACCAGCTTTTCTCAATCTCTTCTACTAACAGAGCTCAACATCTGAACCTCACCCTATTGTAATCTAAACTCCCTTACAACCCAGTTGTAGCTCTTTCTAGCCAACCTGACAGAAGTCCCAAAGGTACCCTAATCTCCTTAATCCCATGTTATTCAATCTTCTAGAAGCCCTCGTATTATGAAGTTGAGATAGAGGGGGCTATAACTTATGGGTCCAGTAGATGCTCCAGCTTAAAGAGGAGTTCCTAGAGGCTCTGGTACACACATTCCAACTAATCAATCCCATCATCTCTTTCCAATTTAAGCATAGAAATTTGCAAAAGGGGGAATTCACCATTTTCAAAGGGGCATAAGATATCTGTTTCTCCCTCCAATCAAACCTAGTGCACTTACCTTTAAGTTGCAGTTCTGAATATTCTACGTTCACCTCTCTTAGCATACATCTTAGTCTAGAATCTTTCTTGCTAAGGAATTTAGGGAGGGTAACTACCACTCTGGCCTTGGCATGAGTAGGCAAATGTAATATCCCCAGTCCTCCCAATTTTTTGGGTAGGGAAACTTTGTCCCACGCCAATCAAGCAGAACCCTTTTTGCCATTATTGCCATTCCTCCACAAAAAGTCTTTGATAGGAGTTATTATCCTTTTCCAATGCTATTTCTTAAATTTCATGGGGTTGAGGTACATGATATATGCAATAAGGATTGTATTCACAATAGCTATCCTAGCATGAAATGACACTCTGCTCCCTTTCTATTTTCTAAGTTTGTGATGGGGCTCTCCCTCCTTTACTGAGGTGCCAAAAATTCATCATTTTCCTAAAATATCCCATTTTTTTACTAATAAACCTATGGTAAGAAGCTGTACTATTTCAAGAGCATTTCTCACATTCTTATTGTCAACTTTCAAAAATAACAAGGATTCATCAGCAAAGCATTACATAACTAGTTGTTCCCCATTTTTAAGTTTCATCCCTGATATTGATCCTTGCCCCACCAGCATCTTCTAAGGCTACTAAGAAAAGATGAGAAGCCACAACAAATAGTAAAGGGGCCAGAGGACAGCCTTGTCTTACATACCTTCTGATCTCAAATCCCCCAACTAGTCTCCCATTCAATAGCTTGTTACCAAAGCCCGGTTTCTCCACAAAGGACCAATGTACTATGTCATAGGCTTTCTCTAGATCCAGTTCAAAGATAACACATTCCTGACCTATTCTTTGAGCTATATCTTTACCTATCATTGCTGCAAAGATGTTATCATAGATAGATCTTTCCTTGATGAACCCATGCTGCTTGTTAGAGATCACTTGTTATAAATATGGGCTGATTCTTATCACCTTGGCTAATATCTTGTAAATTACTGTGAGTAAGGTAATAGGCCTCCAATGGTTAAAGTGACTAAAAGTAGGATGTTTGGGGATTAACTTTACCATCCCTTCCCTCAAATCACCTTGGCTAATATCTTGTAAATTACTGTGAGTAAGGTAATAGGCCTCCAATGGTTAAAGTGACTAAAAGTAGGATGTTTGGGGATTAACTTTACCATCCCTTCCCTCAAATCATTGTCCATATCTCTTGTGGAAAAGGTCCTCTTGCATGTAGCCTATACCCAGTCCTTCAAAGAGTCCCAGAAAGCTATAAAAATTCTATTGAAAGCCCATCCCAGGGATTTCTCCTTGCGTAGTTTATTAAGAGCCTCCCAACATTCCTTAATCTCAACATCCCTATCCAGCCATCTAGCTCTATTAGCGTGAATGCTTTTATTGACAAAATCGAATAATTTGGTTTCTGCTTGGAACCTTCCAAAGAGGCATCTTCCTTAAGACTCAAATTAGTACCCAAGAACTGTACCCACTTCAGAGAGAAATCTATTGAATATCCAATAGTTCGTGTCCATTCTCATCTCTAATTTTTCCTTGTAATTTCCAACTCTCTCTCTGTCTTTAGCTAGCCCAAACAAATATTTGACTGGTTTTATCCTGTTATTGTAAACTATCTATCTTTCACCTTTTCCTCTCTCTTTGGCAAGTTTGTCATGTTCCTCCTTTAAATGAGCCTGACATTCCAAATACTGATTAGTGCCCATCATGGACAAGCCTCTCAGTCACCTCTTTTTTTGTAGTGTATCCAACAAGTTCGCCCAATATTTCCTTTCCTATCTTTTTTAATGAGCTCTCAATTTACCGACGGTCCTTCTAATAATGATGCCTTGCATCTCATTTGAAAACTTCCTCCAAGATCCAGGTGTGTCTCTCCCTTGCTCTTGAACCTATTAATGGCCTCTTGCATAAGGAGTATGAACACATCATCCTTAACCAATCTGTTGTTCACCCTCAACTTTCTCACTGGAAAGTTTCTGAGCCCATCGTCCCCCAGTCAACTATTTGCCATGCCCACATCAAAGGCATATGATCAGAGATCACCGAAAAGGTTTCCATTTTTGCAAACAGTGTGTGTGGAAACCCAACAGGCTTGATGGATTTAAAAAACCCTATCAAGTCTAGAAGATGACTCAATATATTGAATACTAAAGTAGGCGTGTCCCAAGTTAGAGCCCCAAGGTCCCAATTTCCAACCATCAGTCAACCCAAGCTTTCCTCTAAGATTATCCCATTTTTTCTTCTCTTGTCCCATTATGACTGTACTTCCTCCACATCTATCTAGTTGCTTCTCAACCACATTGAAGTCCCCCATGAGAGTACAAGGACATTTAATATCCAATTTATAGATCCACTCCCACATTTCCTCTCTGACTTTGTGTGATTATGAGCCCCATATAAGTTGATTACCCATAACTTCTCTTCATCTAATGGAATCTCAACAACAAATTCTATTATTAGGATGGTGAGCAACAATAATAGATTTCAAAAAAAAATTAGTGAGAATCCCACTAAAGCTTGATTTTATCCCCCCATATATATAGGACTACCCAATCTCTGAAGCTTTCTCTCCTCCCCCCTTTAATATCAAAAAGATTATGTTCTTGAACAACCATTATTGACAAATCCCAATTTCAACACCCTCCAAAAGGTTGAATTTTTCCTCTTATCCCTCAAGCCCTTAACATTCCAAGTGCATCCCCCTAATCTTGCTACCCTTAGTTATTCTAAAGTAGTAGTAGGGACCATGTCTAAATCTAGCCCTTCTTCTCCTTGTCTCTACTACCATCATCCCCCAACTCCTGTTTGAAACTCCCTCCCTGCAGTATCTACTTGCGAGTTGAAACTCCCCATGGAGGAGGTTTAATCGGCAAGTGGATTCTAAAGCAATAGCCCTTAGTTATTCTAAAGTAGTAGTAGCAAGGACCATGTGAACTCAACATGGTAGCGACAACAACATGTGTCACGCTGACGTGAGTACCTCACAAACCAAGGCTTACACCCCTCAAATGACCTTTGCCCAATTTTAAGCTCTGGATACGAAGCCACAAAGTGAGAATACAACTCAGTATGGGTCATTTCAAGAAAGCAAGCACCGTGCTCAATGAACACTTCTCTTGTCACTCTCTTACGCGAAGCTTTCTTGAAAACTGGCGAGGCACGACCATTCTCCTCCCAAAAACTTTCTATCAAGGTTCTAGTGGTTTCATCTAGTAGGCGATCATGCCAGCTACACCACCACTACTCACCCACAAAGAACCAATCTCATTGGCATCTAAACTTTGTCGTCTACTAATAGACCCAACTCTAAGTGCGTGTGGTGCTATGGAAAGGATGCGAGATGTGGCACTCACCTTACCCTTCATTTGGGAGCTACTTATGGCTGCCACAATAGCCCCTCGAGTAGCCAAAGCATCCGCAGAGTTCCTCTTCTTGTTAACTATATAGGAATGATGAACACTTTGTAGCACCGCCATGCCAGCTCTCCTCTCTCTTCGACCTCCAATGTTGGAAAGCGCCCTGCAATTGGCCATGTTGGGTATATCGATCAAAGCATCAAGCACACATGAAAGCGTGAGGTCTTTGATATAGGAATGGAAGATTGCATGTGCACGACGATGTGCCCTTGCCTTTGATAGTTCTTTCCTATCCACACGATGGGTGCCCAAAGGAGGGGGGGTGAGTTCTGCTAGAAGCGAAGGGGACTTAGGAAGGGTGGGTTCATGTGGATTATCTAAACTAAGGGGTAGTGGGGGGGAAGAGGGCAGAGGGAGAGGAAGTGGAAGAGGAGGAGCAAGGCTTGGATCATCACCAACGAGAGGTGTTGCTCGTTAACGTACTCTCCACTCTCTCTTTCTCTCATGAGCTACCCTTTTCCTCTCCTTCTCTAGAACTTGGTGGACGGGGGGAAGCCTAGTCCTATCATATTTCTGACTCCTACGACTTTAAGAACCCATTCTCAAGGAAGCTAAGAGAGAAAAAATTATAAAGGCTCAATGATGGGATAGTACTAGAGATGTGTGATTATATAGGAAAAATAGGTTATCCACTTCAAATCTCATTGGATTTCCTATCTAAGATTGATTGGATAATTAAGATAAACATAAAGATAATTAAAGATAAACTATTATCCACTTAAAAATCAATATTATTAATAATATTTATTAACAAGTCTAAATATTTATCATTACCATATATATAAATATATCTTTAAATTTATCTTTTATTTTATAATTATATAACTGTATTTTTTTATAATGTATTTTTTTAAAATTTTATTCAAAGGTTTATTCTACACAAAATATTTTCAAGAAATATTAAATTAAAATTTTTATTTTTTTAAATTGGATAACATGAACTTTAAAAATAATATTATTGATCTAATTCTAAAATATAATCCTTTAAAATTAGTAATTTTAAAGTCTTTTATTTAATAAGTTATATATATTTTATTTTTTAAAATTATATATTCTATTTCTCTAAATTACTAAATTAACTTTTTCAAAAATATGTTTTTTTAAAAAGGGGAGTGGGGAGAAGGTGCCACGTGTCACATGCGTGCATGACACGTGGCATTCTCTTCACATGTGGCACTATTATGGTTGATGTGGCAATTCCTTGATGTGGCATGCCATGTCACCAAGTGCGAGATGGCAAGAAGATGTGGCATGCCATGTCACCAAGTGCGAGATGGCAAGAAGATGTGGCATTAATGAATGACTAGGATGATGAGGTGGGGAGTCAACTAGGTTGACCATGTTGACATGGAGGGTGGGGGTGGTAAGGTGTGCTTATGTGGATCCTCTTGAAGCTCATGTGGACATAAAGTGGCATGCATATATAAGATTTGTGCCTACCCAAGCCTCACACATGGAATGATATCTAAACTTTGAAGTTTACCAAGCCTAGATTTCCAAACCTAACTAGGATTGGTTTTAGACTTGAAAAGGGGAGAGTGGACACAATATGGGAATTTTCACTTGGGAGGATTGAAAATGGACCTTCGCATACTCAAATTAAGCTAATTTTTTTAATAAATTCATGGCAACAAGCGTATTGATCCCTAGAGTTTTTAGATTGAAAGATTCAATATTTGATTTTTTAGAATTAAATTACAATTGATTTAATGGGCCTCTAATAGTCATAACAAATTTTCCAAAGTAAATCTATAAAAATCCAACCGTTAGATTTGTAATTTTACCTTATACCCACAATATACTAATCTTTCCCAATATAATCATCACTAGATCCATACAATTTGAGCATTTTAAATGGTAGATGTGGTGGGAGGATAAAATAGTATGTTTTTTAACAATTCTAATACCTTTTAAATAATATAGAAAATAGTAGAACACATCAAAAATTACTTGATAAATCAAGTTAAGATCTATGTTATTTGTATTTGTGATATGCAAAGTGGGAACATCGTATGAGTAATAATGTTAAAGTTATAGGCAATTTACTCACATTCACTGTACTTGTCTAAACTTCCGACAAGGCCTGTATAAAATTTTGGTTCCCAAAAAAAAGGGGATTTACAATTATTGGATATTCGATCAGAATATAGCTTTAGGTGCCCAACTGTGCATATGATGTTTCATTAGAAGACCTTGAAGTGAAACTCCTTGGCTAACTAGGAGAGATTGGCTATTCTTCTTGAAAAAATGCATGTTTTCTAGCTAAAGCCAAGGGTGCCCACTACATGAAACTAGATAACCTCATCTTGCAACCACCCTGGAAATGAGATTGATGACACTGTCTCTTGAGATGCGCAACTGAAGCATCTCCTCTCCGCATCCTATCTCGAGCCGTTGGTATCATAGAAGAAAGGCCCTATGAAGACCACCCCCATGTATGTGTAACATCTGACCACCTCCACCTCCTCTCCTCCAAACACGAATCCCTCATGTCTCCGGAATAATGAATAAGAGGTGTTGAAGATCATTAGCTTGGTCTGCCCAAGGTTCACATTCAACTCCCTCTCCTAGGGGTAGAACCTATGAAGAGCATCCCTGGGAGGTGCATCTGAAGCCCTTGTGTAGTGGATGAGATCAAGAGCATCCCTGGAGCTGAAGTCCTTGTGTAGTGGATGAGATCAAGACCACGTCATCTCGGCATAAAGAAGAATCGGAATAAGAGCTCCTACCAACAATGATCCCTGCCCCCCTAAGGTCTGCATGAAAGTCTCTAGCTCGTCGATGTATAACCCGAATAGTCTAGGTGAAAGAGGACAGCCCTATTTCACCCCTATCGTGATATGGATCTCATCGGAGAGCCCGGTCCTGGTCTTGACTCTACCAGTGACATGCTCATATAGTGCTACTATAGCCCACTGAATCTGCGTGCTGTATCCCAATTGCTAGATCCGGTGCAAGAGACGGTGTCTGGGAATAGTATCAAATGCTCTCTCGAAGTCTACAAAGCAGCAGTAGAGACGCTGGCTCTGTGATCCATGTGGATGGGAGGCCTCTATAGACTGGCTCGTTAAAGAGGCGGGAGAGGGTCAAGGCTAAGGCATCAATCCCATGGGTTATAAACTCTGCTTGTAACCCCTCATGGCCCTTAGCTCTCGCGTTCTTTAACTGAGAGACAGCGTTGTGGTGACGTGGGCGGTATCGCTGGGAAAGTGCGAGACTTCTGGCTATGAGAGTAGCTTCAAATCCCACCAAGGAAGAAGAATATTTATCTCTTCAAGGGGAACCACCAGCAGAGGCTGGAACCATAATATTTACATACCAAATCTCAGCAAGACATATGAGTTGTACCAAAAACCATCATAAGCATCATGGTTCAAACCAAAATCCAAGGTTGATAACATTATAACCCACTCTTTTGATTCACCAATCCACTCTCTTCACTGCACTCTTCTACAGTTTTTCCCGAGTACACATCAATGCACACACTCGGCTCACTGATTGTCTAGCGTATCTAGTCATGGCCACACCAGAGGCCCCTCCGCCCAGTCAGCTGCCTCCACCTGCTGTTGAAGCTTTGCTTTTTTGCTCTTTACTACCCCGGAAGCACCTATGGTCACCTTGTTCTCATCCACAACAGAAAGACTAAAAAGAGTAGCAGCAGCGTTTTCACCATCACGCAGAAGACTCACCAGTGCGGGTATTGCCCTGGAAGCACCCCAACAAGTCGCCACCACCTTGTATGTCCTTACACTCCACTCGATACCTCTGCAGCCTCCCTTCTTGTCGTAGACGCCCCCTTCACCTTTCTGCTTGCAACCGGCTCTCCTCCTAGTTGGCACCAGCCCCACCGCCTTCAAGTAAAACAGACCCAGTTCTCCCTCTCTTAGACGGCCACCACCTTAAAGACCTCAGGATCTCCCCAGCCCTTCTGCACTTGTCACCTTTGTTGAAGCTGCCAGCAGCTACCAAGGTCCTTCACTCCAGCCTTTTTGCACAAGGCGGCCAACCTCTTTTCTTTCCTCTCTGCCAGCTTCTCCAGCGCGACCTTCGAGCATCCTTGGCTAGCTTCACGTCTTCGCGTCTTCTAGACTGGGTCCGCCTGCGCTACCCCAAAGACTGAAAAGATGCAGGGGGGAAGAGAGCTTGAGCTCTTGCAAGCACACACACACACACTCACAAAACCCTAATAGAGAACACACAAGGTGAGAGGCTGAAAATCTTCTTCTTCTCTACTCAACACTCAACACCAATATACAAGAATAAGAGTACACACTATATGAAAGGTACTCAACCAAATACATACACAGGTTCTCTATAGTGTGAACCCGACTAAATGAGCTGGCGCTATAACTATGCCAGTCTCTAGAGTGGCTGTCACACAGCCTGTCATCCCACTAGCCGTATATCTCCCATGATCTCACCAACCATGCCAGTGGTGTAAGTGTGGGGCCTATCCCCCAGGCGGGTCATCGGTGTCCACCGCCTCACTAGAGCTCGATATCTCAACACCCCCCCTCGAGCTCAACTCCATCTCATGTACACCAAGCGAAGCCCTGAATCTGCGGAGCTTCTCTGTACCCAATGCTTTGGTGAAGATGTCAGCTACCTGATCCTCTGTGCTGACATAAACAAGGTCAAGGTCTCCTGCCAAGACCTTCTCTCTGACGAAGTGGTAGTGGACCTCTATGTGCTTCGTACGAGCATGAAAGACTGGGTTCCTGGCCAACTGTATACTACTAATGTTGTCACAGAAAATGACAACTTGTCTATCCACTGATAGACCCAAATCTGCAAGTAGCTTTCTCAACCAAGCTGCCTCACATGCTGCCATAGCAGCTCCTCTGTACTCGGCCTCCGTACTCGATAGAGCAACCGTAGGCTGCTTCTTGCTGCTCCAAGTCACAGCAGCACTCCCCAAAGAAAACATGAATCCACTGGTAGATCTTCTATCTGAGATACTACCAGCCCAATCAGCATCTGTGTACCCATGTACACATATCTCTGTCCCAGTCTCATAGAATAGTCCATAGTGTAAAGTAAACTTCACATATCTCAGTATGCGTCTCACTGCATCCAAATGCGGTTTCCGTGGAACCTGCATAAACTGACTCACCAACCCAACAGCATAGCTCAAATCTGGTCTGGTGATCATCATGTAAATCAAACTTCCTACTATGCGTCTGTACATAGTAGGATCCTCCAAGATCTCTCCTGAATCTGCACTCAACTTGCCATTCTGATCCAATGGCACAGAAATAGGCTTACAGCCTGTCATACCATACTTGGACAACATGTCCAAGCCATACTGTCTCTGCAGTAATCCAATACCATGTGGTGACCTAATCACCTCAATGCCCAAGAAATATCTGAGCTCCCCCAGATCCTTCATCTCAAACTTCTGTCTAAGCAAGATCTTTACATCAAAGATCTCTGCATCATGGTCCCCCGTAATGATCAAGTCATCTACATAGATGACAACAAGCACAACTCCTCTATCACCATGTCTCACATACAATGAGAAATCTGCATTGGCTACATGAAAGCCAATAGTGACAAGATATTCAGAAATCTTGTCAGACCATGCTCTTGGTGCTTGCTTTAAGCCATACAAGGCTTTCTTCAACCTGCAAACATGCTCGGGGTGACCCTCATCCTCATAACCAGGTGGCTGCAACATATACACCTCTTCTTGCAAATCTCCATGCAAGAATGCATTCTTTACATCCATCTGATGTAAAGACCATTGCTTTGACGCAGCCACTGCTATCACAACTCTCACTGTTGCCATCTTGGCAACTGGGCTGAAAGTTTCCTCATAATCAATCCCATATGTCTGTGCATATCCTTTGGCTACCAATCTAGCCTTGTACCTGTTTATGCTTCCATCACTGTTATGTTTAACTTTGTACACCCACTTGCATCCAATGGCTTTCTTGCCTTCAGGCAATTGCACTAAGTCCCAAGTTTCATTTCCATATAGTGCATCCATCTCCTCATCCATAGCTTTCTCCCAACACACATTTCCAACAGCCTCATCAATGCATGTGGGCTCAACAACCTGCACAACCTTTGCCATATATGCATAGTGATGTGCCACATAACCATCATAGGTAAATCTCTGCACAGGATTTCTCACTCTCCCAGATCTTCGCAGCTTCTCATTCATGGCTTCCATAGCCTTCTTTACACCAGGTGTTCTCATAGCTGGGATCCCAAGCTCCTCATCAAGGCTTATATCTGAGCCACTAGACTCTCCATCAACATGAGAATGCTCTGCAGAAATGTCAGGCATACAAAGGGGCTCAACCACTTTCTCTTTTCCTTTACGTGATGTAGTAATCACATTTGCAGGGCTGGTATTATGACGCAGCCTGCCACTCCATGGTCTATCAACAGACCCACTAGATGAGGACTCTCCTGGTCCACTCAAAGACTGTGATTGCTGACCTGCATTCTGTGCAACCACACTTCCACTCACATCAGCCCCAACAGCTTCTTTTTCAGCAGCATACCAGCTGCTCATCTCATCAAAGACAACATCCCTGCTTACCCTCAACTCACGTGTAGCAGGGTTATAACACCTGTATCCCTTTTGCTCAAGGGAATATCCAATAAACACACATTTTTCAGCTTTCGGATCCAGCTTAGTTCTCAGCTCATCTGGCACATGCACATATGCAATGCATCCAAAGACTTTCAGGTGAGACAAATCTGGTTTTCTGCCACTAAACCTCTCCTCTGGAGTTACATCATGTATGGCTGCAGTTGGAGTCCTGTTCATGATGTATACTGCTGTAGAAACAGCCTCAGCCCAATAGCAATGCGGCATATTCTTCTCTTCCATCAATGCTCGTGCAATCTCAGCAATGTGCCTGTTTTTCCGCTCAGCAACTCCATTTTGCTGCGGAGTGTATCTGCATGTGAACTGTCTCCGAATACCATTCTTCTTCAAAAATTCAGAGAACTCATTGGAGAAGTATTCTCCCCCTCCATCTGACCTTAGGCACTTGACATATTTTCCTGTTTGCTTTTCAACCAAAACTCTGAAATTCTGAAAGTGAGTGAACACCTCACTCTTCTCCTTCATGAAATATACCCACACTTTCCTTGTGTGGTCATCAATGAAAGTGACATAGTACCTGCAGCCTCCCATAGACACGGTCTTCGTAGGACCCCATACATCTGAATGCACAACATCTAGTGCATTTCTGCTCACATATCTGTTACGTGGAAACACATGCTTTGTTTGCTTCCCAAATTGGCATGCTTCACAGATTTTATGCATACCTTCCACTTTAAATTTTGGCAGCCCTGTCACAATTCCTTTTGTCTGCATAGACTTCAATCTCTGCACATTTACATGTCCAATTCTTTTATGCCATATGTCTGTGTCTGCAACAACTCCTGAACCATTTGCAAACATCGCAGCACTCATTTCAGGCATGTCTACATCCAACGTAAACATTCTGCCCACTCTGTTGCCTTTTGCAACCAACCTGCACTTGTCTTTAAAATCTTCAACATAACATCCATCAGGATTAAACCGAACCTGCAAACCCTGCTCAATCATCTGGCCAACTGAAACCAGATTCTTTGTTATGTTCGGTACATGAAGTACATCTGCAAGGTACTTCACTTTGCCATCCTGCATAGACAATGGCACATCTCCAACGTGGGCAATTGGATGAGCAGTGTCATCCCCTGTTTCCACAAAACCTGGTCTTTCCGGGTTTTTCATCTCCTTGAACCACTCCCCATGACTCGTCATGTGGTTCGAAGCGCCTGAATCCACATACCATACATTATCTTTTTGTGCTGCATCAACATTTTCAGACATGGCATTCACAACATGCTGCATAACAAACAACCTTTCATTATCCTCATTATTTCTGCTTGAGGATGCATAGTTGTTTTGCTGCACTTTCCCATTTTGCATGTCAGCCTGCTTCTTATAACATTCTGACTGCACATGTCCAGGCTTACCACAATAATAGCATTCACGTGTATCATTATATTGCCTTTGCAAATTTCCACGGCCTCTTTGACTCCCCCTGCCTCTAAATCTGCCTCTTCCACCTGCGTGTTGTTGTTGTTGTTGATTCTGGGACTGTTGTTGTTGCTGCTGCTGCTGGCCATAATTCTGATTACTTGTTCGGCCACCTCCTTGACCACGTCCACGGCCTCCTCTACCTCGTCCTCTTCCTGTGAACTCGTGTAGAAGGCCTGTTGCTCTGAACTGTTTTTGCTTTGTGAAGACTGTTGGTCTTCACCCAAGTTCTTCTCTTCGATAATCAGCATAGACACCAAATCTGTAAAGTTGGGAATGTTTTTCCGAGTCTGAATAGACGTCTTAAACGCCTTGTATTGTGGCCCGAGACCACGTAGACAGACTTCCACCTTGTCATCATCATCTACTGACACACCAATAGATGCAAGGGATTCCACAATACCCTTTATCTTCAACGCATAGTCATTCACAGACATGCTCTTTTTCTCCACAGTATGAAGTTCATTCTTCAACTGTATCTTACGTGCCTTGGTATTTGTTTCATAAAGCTTTACCAAGGTGTCCCACGCCTCCTTGGGGGACTTGGCATCCTGAATGTGCCCAATCATGGTGTCCTGTATACTAATGGATAGCCAATACATAACCTTCCTGGCTCCTTGGTTCCAGTCTTTAAACTCTTTCACATCTGCAGCAGTCGGATTTATATCCGGTATCTCTGGTGCCTCTTCATGCTCACCTTCTATGTAGTCCCAATAGCCTTTTCCCATCAAGAAATTCGTCAACCTGAACCTCCAAGCATGGAAGTTATTCTTATCCAGCTTCTCAGCCACAATCTGTGTTATGCCATCATTAGACATCTTGCCAAACACACAATTTTACCAGAAACTGCGCTCTGGTTTTTTTTGCACAACTGCTGTATTTTCTGCACAGCGGTACTGCAATCCACTCAAATGTCACAACCAGTGACCTCAATGCACATACATACACCCAATGGCAACTGTAGACCTCTTTGCAGCACCCACAGTGTCTGCACAGTCAATCTGTCTTCCTGCAGTACTTAAAACAGAGTTCTGCAGAGAACCGATGACTTACCCGCAGTGCTCGAAATCGCCTGCTTTCTAAAAAACGGAGGTCCAGACGCGCCCGAAACGCGTTTTCGTTCCGAAAAATGTAGTCCGTAGGACTGTATAGTTGCCCTGTAGCTTCACTCCCGCGAAGAAAGCTCCTCAATCAGAGATCGTTTGCCGGTGCCTCCCGTAGAACTCCCGACAAGGGTGTAGTCACCAACACAATAGGGAAGAATAGTTGAAGCTCTTACCCTCGTACCGCTTCTTGTGGTTCTCTTGCTTGCAGCTCAGCCCTTAGCACGAACCAGGCTCTGATACCATGAAAAGATGCAGGGGGGAAGAGAGCTTGAGCTCTTGCAAGCACACACACACACACTCACAAAACCCTAATAGAGAACACACAAGGTGAGAGGCTGAAAATCTTCTTCTTCTCTACTCAACACTCAACACCAATATACAAGAATAAGAGTACACACTATATGAAAGGTACTCAACCAAATACATACACAGGTTCTCTATAGTGTGAACCCGACTAAATGAGCTGGCGCTATAACTATGCAGTCTCTAGAGTGGCTGTAGCCTGTCATCCCACTGGCCGCATATCTCCCATGATCTCACCAACCATGCCAGTGGTGTAAGTGTGGGGCCTATCCCCCAGGCGGGTCATCGGTGTCCACCGCCTCACTAGAGCTCGATATCTCAACAAAGACCTCTCGCATCTACCAGGCGTCTCTAGTAAAACCACTCGGCGGACATCTTTATCTTCTCGCCCGTCTGCTGCAGTGCCTCTTCAAGGCAGTCTCAATACCCGCCACCTTTGACGCCTGTACGTCGGCTTCCACCAGCTAGAACCTGCAGCTCTTCGCCTCTAGCTTTGCACATCCATGAGACCAGCCCTTCGCACTTGGACGCTCACCCTTAGCGCCTGCAGTGTTCCCGCCTCCGCACGCTAGAACCCCCCTCAACCTGGCTGGTGCCCGGTGACTCTTCCACACCTCTTCTCTACTATTTTTTTTTTAGTTGGAGTTGGCGCCTTCTCTCTGTCTCACAGCTTCGCTGGAATCAATGACATCTCCCTGCTTCACTCTGTTTTTCAACACACTTTTCCCTTCACTGCTCCGCTACCATCCCACTCTCTCTCTTCCTCTGCAGTTAGCGCCACCTCCTGCGCACACACGGAGGCCGTTCCCTCTATAGTGGCCAGCCCATCTCCTCGAGGTTAAGATGCTCCCCACCGGCTGGAAAACCAAAGCCTTCTACCTTGCCCCCCTTCGCCACGATCCCCCTTTCTCTGGTCCTCTACCCTGCAGTATTCCCAGCCCGACTCTTTGTACCCCCCAGGCGGTCACGCATCACCCACCCTCTCCATGCTTTCGCCACCTTCCAGACGACATGTTGGCGGCCAAAAAGAACCTCCATGTGGCAATTCCCAAGCTGGCCACTTGTTATATTTTTATTTATTTATTTATTTATTTTTCTAAAGCTCCAAAATGGTGGCCACACAATGCTCTCTTTACCTTGCTTCAAGTTCACGTGCGACATCCACAACTTCCAAAACCAGAGCTGCCCACATCCCATAATCATCAGCACCATTATTACCAAGACACAGCCATTTCCCAGTCGGTGCCCTGCATTTGGCAACCATCCGCACACCACACTCATGTACTGAGGCTTTGAGACCTGGCTCAGCTTCAGCTCGTCTTATTGAACCTCATTTACAATATGAACATATGTACATGGGCATCATATAATGACTCAAGTCATGGCACTTAATCCCATGCATCTAGATTTGCATTTAATGGCCTCACATGCATGGTTTCACACCATAGATGTGCCATGGCACGACATCCACCCCCTCTAAACCTGCATATCTTCCGGTATGTGCCAAGTCATCATTAAGATTCACATATATTTGGATGTTGTCTTCATCTTCTACATTACCAGGAAGATCATCCTCTTCCTCTTCAACCATATCCATGCTATCACTATCAAGCCTCTCATCTACGTGGCATTTCCATGCACATGCTTGACAATGTAAGGGCCAAACCATCTTTTTGCAAACTTCCTTTGCACAGTGAACTGGTTGTCAAGACTACTATCATACATTAGAACACAATCACCTTCTTCAATGGGTTTTGGCTGGAGTCTGTGTCTTCTATCAAATCCTTCTTTATTTTTCAACCTTGCATCTTTCAAACGAGCTTTAGCAAGCTCTACGTCTTCAGGCCTTCTCTCCAACTGCCTCATTCGCAATGCAAGGAGGTTTTCCCTGTTGAATTCTTCCACCCAGGGTAATACATTCCAAGTTGGGACTACTTCTTCAACTGGAATTACCGGCTTCTGACCATACATTAATTTTGCAGGCTTGTATCCTGTCACACTGAGCTATGAGTTGTACGGTCAGCCCATAAAGCATATGGTAGCAGCCTTGGCCACTCCCGCATTCTTCCTCTGCATGCCTTAGCCAAAGCTTTAATGATTGGAGGATGTCCTCACTCGCTTTTACCATTGCCCTCAGGGTTGTAAGCACATGTTAGGGCCAATTTGATGCCAATTCTAGAAAAGAATTCCCTTGCTTCTTCAGCATCTAGCTCACCCTTGTCAGCTGTTATTTTCCCAACACAACCATACCGGCAAATCACATCTTCCAAGAGAAATTTGCATACTGTTTCCGTGCTCTTTGTTCTAAGAGCACGCCCTTCCACCTGATTTGTCAGGTCTTCTCTTACAAGGTACTACGTACCGCATCTGCCAGATTCCCAAGGGCATTGTAACTAACTACCCATTTGTAGTGCATGGCAGGTGGGTAGGTTGGTTGCAGGCCATCACGATGTCGCACATTCGAGTACATTTGACATACCATGCATGTTTCCACATATTGGGATACATCCTTGTACATTCCTTTCCACCACTATCTTTCCTTTATTTTGGTAAAGGTGGCCCACACACTTCGATGTCCAGCCCAGAGACTGTCATGGAATTCTTTCATGAGCTTCCCTTGAGTCTCTTTATCACATATAACTCTCTATCGCATAGCATTCCTCTACTTAGGATGCTTCCACAGGTACCCATTCTTTAGAAAATACCCATATGCCTTTCTGCGGATCCTCTTGAATTCTGAGTCAGACCAATTTTCCTGCCTTGTCAAGGTACTCAAGTATTGGCTAATAAGCAACCAATCTCCTTCATACATTTCCTCAGTAAAAGACTCAAGTGCATTTGATAAGCAAGCATGGTCCCCTTTTGCATTTGCAGTAGTATAGAACTTTGTGCCTACATCATCAATGTCGCTAATCATCCCTTCTTCATCTTCATACCTAGCTCTTGATAGCATATCTGCAACTGGATTGTCCTTCCCTGCAATATGCTTAAACTCAGGATTTAGTGACTTCATATAGGCAATCCACCTGAGCATAGCGATATCTGGAGTGGTGCAACTTGCAATCATCCCAAAGAGTGGCAAGCAGTCAGTTTCCACAAGCACGGATGCTCTAATAAGATATTCTTTTTCACATTTTAGAGCAGTGACTACTCCCAATAACTCCCTCTTGATCTGCGGATAATTTCGCTGGCGAATGCTCAGTACCTTTGCTCCAAACCTGATTACATACCTGTGATCATCCTCATCATCTTGCCCTACTGCCCATCCTATCCTAGTAGGACTAGTATCAACTGTTACAATCACAAGCCTGCCACATTCATAATCTACCTTCCTTAGAGTAGGTGATGATTGGAGCAGACATTTTAGCTTTCGCATAGCTCTAATATGTGCAGCACTCCATAAAAATCTCTGATTTTTCCTCAAAAGTTGGTAGAGAGGATCTGCTACATGTGCATAATGTGGGATCCACATAACATAAAAGACACATGCACCAAGAAATCTCCTCACCTCTGTAACATTAATGCATATCTCTTTCATTCTTTGTATCGCATCTATCATGGCTGGACAAGGTCTGCGCCCATTAGTACTATCTTGGCTAGACAAGGTCTGCGCCCATTAGTACTACAAAGATGCCCCACGATTAGTACTTCACCAACCCCAAACACTGATTTCAATCCAGACAAAGTAAGATTCACCTCTTCAAGCTTGGATAGAATTTTATCACAATCTTTTATATGATTTGCCACAAACTTGCGGCACCCTTTTGAATCCAAATCCCCATCTTTATCTTTTTCATCACAGCCTTTTATGGGCGGCACATCATCCAGAAAAGGCATGGTTATTTGTGGTATGAAGTCTCGTAAGACTTTATTCATTCCATTCATCATATGCGCCAGTGAGTTGGTGGCTCCCTGTGGTAAGGTGCACATCCTTACCAAACCCAAAGGAGTTTTCATTGTGGTCATGTCCCTCCTTTGTATATCCAGCTAGAACTGATCATATCCCGAATACAAATCACCCATAGAGTATATAGCTTTCCCTGCAAATGCTTCTGCAAACTCGTCCACAATCGGGACCTGCTCCCACATTTCTGATTGTGACCTTGTTTACAGGTTGCATGTCTTGAATGAAGCGCAATGCTCCATTTTTCTTTGGCACGGTAAACCAACTGTTGGAGTATGGAGCGCATGATGGCTCCAAAATTCCCATCCTGATCTTTTCTTTTAGTAATTCCATTAGCTTTGGCAGCAAGAGAGCTTTTGGTATTGGAATCGGCTGCCGCAGGTTCCAGGGCACATGTGGAAAGTGAAGATCACCATTGGCGCTATTACGCTTGGATCAACACAGCCTATCTCATGCGGCTGAAAAGCAAAGGCCTTCCCATGTTTTACAACCATCCCCTCAAAGCATTCCTTTTCAACTGGTAACAAGAAATCCTTGTCACCGATCTTCAGCTCTTTTAGGGTTTCCTCTGTAAACTTATGCCCAATTTTCTTCGGATCTCTGAGATTCGGTTGCATAGAGGCTTCATCTATCTTCTCCTTGCTTTCTGGTGGCAGGGGCAAGGCAACTGGTTTCACCTTCTTTACAACTGTTTTATACTTTGTATCAACACGAGCATCCATCTCACAATACATGTTTTTACATTCCATTCCCTCAAATTCCTGGATTATATCATACATCCCCATAGATGACACTTTTACCATCTCATTCCCACCCTGTAAGCATGCGCTTTCCATGGCAAAAAGCTCACCCATAGTATCCACAAATGACACCTCGTCAAGCACACCTGAAATAAACTCATTTTTCTCCAAAAGACCACACTGCTCAAGACTTTTTTGTACATTTTGTACATATCGACGCATACCACGCTTCAAATCCTTGCTTTTTACAAAGACTATTGACCCATAGGTAGAAAATCTTCTAAAGTTTGCTGAAAAGTTATTTACATTGATTGAGTCCTGCGAGAACTCATTGCCCCTTGTACCATTGCAATCCCGCTTTACAATGGCACCTAGCCAAAATCCCTCATCTCACTATAGTTCATGAATTCTCTGTTTATCTTTGGGAGTGACTGTTCTCGAAGAGACTCACGGTTCCTTTCATGGGTTGATGCAAACTATCAAGAACTGAACAGCTTTCTTGCCATCTTTGCTCCTTATTCTTGCATATGCTGAGCCATCATCTAAGACTTTTGTCTCCATCCTCACAGCTGTAATATAGGGTTGCCCAAGGATGAGGGGATACGATGACATCTCCTGGACGAAGAAGTTCTGGTCATCTTTCACATCCCCTATAGTTATCCTTACATTTGGACAGGTTGCATAGAGCTCTCCAGATGAGTTATTAGCCGCCTTAATCATCCACCCATAATCTACATCCATTGGCCACTTACATTTGTTGTAGAGGTTTTTAGCCATAAGATTTATTTCAAACCCATGATCAATTAAGGCAACATACGGCTCTTCCAAGTCTTCTATCTTGACAAGGGTTTCTGTGGTGGCCCTTGCCCAATGGTTCCTGGAGTAATGACTTTTTGCGAGAACTTCTTTTTCATCACCCTCATCCACAAGGCGCACTTGTCGTGCCCCTCCAGTAGAGTGACTGCATTCCACCACATTCTCTCTCTCTTCCTTTTGCTGTACCTGTACTCCATGAGTCTTGGAAGTGCTTGTCTCCCCCTGTGATGGAATAGATTCAATTATGGACTACCTTTTCCTTTGTATAATATCAATTATCTCATCATGGAATTCTTTCTTTACAATTCCCAAGACTTCCCCTAGTGTAAATTCCACCTTACTGTTTAGAATCCTCTCTTCTAGCACCTTTTTGAGATCCGTTGCTGCTTCAATATCAGATTAGAGTTTGTAGAGCGGACTTTTCCCTTTACCCTTCTCCTTCTCATGCTTCATCTTTGCTGGCGCTTCTTCCATTGATACTTCCTGTGGAGGCTGGTTTTGCGGCGGACGCACATGTGATGGCCCAGGGTCCTTCTTTCCACTACCATGGGTGACCCTTTTTAATGGCCCTCCTTCCTCATTTTCCCTCTTACGCTTTTCCTCAACCTGTGCCTCATTATTCTGGCATTTTGCAATATAGGCATGAACAGATAGAGAATCCACAGGTTCTTCCCAGTCAGTCTCAAGACGTATACAGTCTCCTGCCTCATGCAAAGCCTGCTTAGACACCTTCTTTGATGCAATTAGCTCCATTGTTGATGGCCAAAAATCTTCATTCTCATAGTCTTCATCCTTCTCAGATTCTTGCTTTGATTGACTAGCCTTTAACCCATAGGTTGCTGCCTCAACCATAGACATGGCATGGCTAGCAGCCATATCCTCAACCAGCTTTTTCATCCCTCCTTTCCCAAAGTTTGTGCTTAACAGAAGACCAGTCTCTGTAAGGTGGATTTTTCCATCTTTGAAAAATACAAGTTGGTTTCTGAGAGCTTCCTTATAACTGGCACAGTCTTTCTTTGCATGTTCTGGGTCATCACACCATATACATATGAATGTAAACCCTTCTTTGCTTTGAGGCCTTTGCATAGAAGCCTACCCTAATGGTAGTCCTTTTTCCTCAATCCTGGACATCTTCAGTTTTAGGTCTCGCATGCCCTTAATAAGCTCATCCATCAGCCCTTCTACCTTTGGGATTGCAGCAGCAGGCCCTTTGGTAGATTCTCAGGGGTAACAGTTATAGGAGTTGCGGAGCTTATCACCATTTTATCCCTCCTTCGCTGTCGCTTTGCTAGCATGGTGACCGCATCCTCGACATCATTCAAATCATTCTTTAGCCCCTGCTCTGTATCCTTATCCTCAAGGAGAATTTTCAGTTTTTCTTGGAGATCTTTGCCAGCTGCTTGTAAGAAGAGCTTTGTTTTTTCCCTGTCTAAGGTTGTGCGCTCTATCTTTGACAGCTGGGCATAGCGCTTCTCAAACTCTCTTAGCAACTCTATGGCAGAAATTCCAATTTTGGGTTTTGTAACCCACTCCAAGAAAGTTCGCTTGGTCACCCGCTCGGAATCCTCCATGAAATAATCATCCTTCAAAGCAAGCTTGAACTCCTCCCAATTTCTGCCACCATGTGCTGCCCGTAATCCTCTTATGCGCTCTCTTATTTTGGGAACACATACCAGCTCAAAGTTTCGAACCATATCCTCCTCAGTCACCCTTATTAGCTCCATTTCCTTTGTGTAATTGCGTAGGTACTTTGTGATGTCTTTACCATCAAATTGATCCACCTTTTTCACGATTGACTGCAATGCTTTAGTTGTGGAAATTTGCCCCCACTCAGCCGCTTGATGCTGTTGCATATACATGGTAAACATCTGAAACATTTGCATAACCCCAGGGTCAAAATGAACCCCCTATCCCTCAGGATTCTCAGCCATAACTTGCACTGTGAATTTCACCACTAACTCTCACCCTAGCAGTTTCACGTCGGGTTCACCAAAGCTGTCGTGACGTGGGCAGTATCGCTGGGAAAGTGCGAGACTTCTGGCTATGAGAGTAGCTTCAAATCCCACCAAGGAAACAGAATATTTATCTCTTCAAGGAGAACCACCAGCAGAGGCTGTGGAACCATAATATTTACATACCAAATCTCAGCAAGACATATGAGTTGTACCAAAAACCATCATAAGCATCATGGTTCAAACCAAAATCCAAGGTTGATAACATTATAACCCACTCTTTTGATTCACCAATCCACTCTCTTCACTGCACTCTTCTATAGTTTTTCCCGAGTACACATCAATGCACACACCCGGCTCATTGATTGTCCAGCGTATCCAGTCATGGCCACACCAGAGGCCCCTCTGCCCAGTCAGCTGCCTCCACCTGCTGTTGAAGCTTTGCTTTTTCGCTCTTTACTGTCCCGGAAGCACCTATGGTCACCTTGCTCTCATCCACAACAGAAAGACTAAAAAGAGTAGCAGCAGCGTTTTCACCATCACGTAGAAGACTCACCACTGCAGGTATGTCTCAATACCCGCCACCTATGACGCCTGTACGTCGGCTTCCACCTTTGACGCCTGTACGTCGGCTTCCACCGGCTAGAACCTGCAGCTCTTCGCCTCTAGCTTTGCACATCCATGAGACCAGCCCTTCGCACCTGGACGCTCACCCTTAGCGCCTGCAGTGTTCCCGCTTCCGCATGCTAGAACCCCCCTCAACCTGGCTGGTGCCCGGCGACTCTTCCACGCCTCTTCTCTACTATTCTTTTTTTTAGTTGGAGTTGGCGCCTTCTCTCTATCTCACAGCTTCGCTGGAATCGACGACATCTCCCTGCTTCACTCTGTTTTTCAACACACTTTTCCCTTCACTGCTCCGCTGCCGTCCCACTCTCTCTCTTCCTCTGCAGTTAGCGCCACCTCCTGTGTACACACAGAGGCCGTTCCCTCTATAGTGGCCAGCCCATCTCCTCGAGGTTAAGATGCTCCCCACTGGCTAGAACCAAAACCAGAGCCTTCTACCTTGCCCCCCTTTGCACGATCCCCCTTTCTCTGGTCCTCTACCCCGCAGTATTCCCAGCCCGGCTCTTCGTACCCCCCAGGAGATCACGCATCACCTGCCCTCTCCATGCTTTCACCACCTTCCAGACGACATGTTGGCAGCCAAAAAGAACCTCCATGTGGCAATTCCCAAGCTGGTCACTTGTTATATTTATTTATTTATTTATTTGTTTTTCTAAAGCTCCAAAATGGTGGCCACACAATGCTCTTTTTACCTTGCTTCAAGTTCACGTGCGACATCCACGACTTCCAAAACCAAAGCTGCCCACATCCCATAATCATCAGCACCATTATTACCAAGACACGGCCATTTCCCAGTCGGTGCCCTGCATTTGGCAACCATCCGCACACCACACTCATGTACTGAGGCTTCGAGACCTGGCTCAGCTTCAGCTCGTCTTATTGAACCTCATTTACAATATTAACATATGTACATGGGCATCATATAATGACTCAAGTCATGGCACTTAATCCCATGCATCTGGATTTGCATTTAATGGCCTCACATGCATGGTTTCACACCATAGACGTGCCATGGCACGACAGCGTACCTAATGTTGGCAACGGAAAATAGGTCAGAAGATATGGGTCTGGAGACTTGGGGTGGGTCCATGGTGGGTTGGTCAGGGATGTCATAGAGTGCGGAGGTGTAGGCAGACCAAACCCGGGGATCTGTGATGAGCGGAGAGTGGGACTTGAGGCGAAGGAACCTTTTCCAGAAGTCCTTGGAGTCACAGCTAAAGAGTAAACTCCTTAGCTCCTCCTCATTCCGAATCAGGAACTGACGTTTCTTGTGCCTCATCAGTTGCTTGTAGTCCCGCCTGCTGGTCTGTGCTGCTAGGCAAGGTGCAAAGGTCTTCTCCTCGAAATGTAGGTGCCGATGAATGGCCCTACATTTATCCTCGTACCAAACATTGTATGGGACCTTGCCTATAGGCAGGGGAGGGGAAGAGTGGGTGGTGACTTAAAAGGAATTGTGGGGCTGTTGTGAGCATGGACTCGTGGACGAAATCCCATCTCTCCTGTGTGGAGTGTAGGGAGGTGGTCTCGGTGGTGATGAGCTAAGATAAATGGAGGCTATAAATATCATCCAGAGAATGGTCAAAGTGAATCTCGAGGTATGGCTGTGAATTTGGACGTCTGGGTGGAGGCTCGTGTGTCATATGTGTGAGGGTGAACATGATGTGTGAGTGGTCTACAGATGGGAGTGGGTGTGAAACTCTAAGGCTATGAATGTTGGGGAGGATGAGAGCTGGAGGACCCATGACGTAGTCAATGACGCTGCAACTTGTGCCCCCAAAGGGGAAGCATGTGGCTCTATGTGAAAGAGGCCATATGTGCAAACCGTTATAGATAACCAAACTATGAGCAGAAAGAAGATCCAGTAAGCATCATCCGTACAGCTGGTAACCTCTGCGTGAGCATTGTCAGAATGTCGGTCTAGGTCCTGTGTGCCAGCACTATATGCATGATGATGGGGTCCTCAATGAAGTCCAGGATCTCTACCTGGCTGTCCTGTGTCCTTGCGTTGAACTAGGAGGACTTCCCCACGGCTAGAAAACTCTAACACATCTGTTGATAGATCCTTGAATGGGGAGACCCCAGATCGCGTGGTAGATCTAGCATATATGAATCACTAGGTGGTGGGAAGTAGCACACTGTGACAAATAGATCTCTGAGAGGGGGTCTCTTGATGCGAACCCATAAGTATCTGGCATGTGCATCGCATCTCTCAACCGAGATATGTCATCTAAGATGCTCTCTGAATAGAACCGCTACCCCACCCGATCCTGTGACACCGCCTGTCAAGCGTGTCTGGTCCCTGAAGGCAGACTCCCAAATGTAGCTTGTCACAAGCGATAGTCCTCGCTCTGGGCTCTGGTGTGTCTCTGTCAGGAACACTATAGCTCTGCATCAGATGACCTCTTGGAAGTTCCTCTCGAAGAGGAAGTCAACAAGGAACCATTGCAGTTCCAGACTATAACCCGGAGTGTGTCCTATCATCTGTGTGTCTCATGGGCCACGTCCCGTCAATCGGAGTGGGGGTGGGGGCCATGAGTTGCCTCCTGAGGGGTCCTCATATAAGACGTCCATCTCGTACCACCGCCCACTTGCCCTCCTTGTGGAGGGCATCTCTCTGTGTCAGGAGCGCCTTGTGCTCGGTGACCTGTAACGACGTTGGGTCCTCGTCCATGAAAACCTGTGGGTGATTCCTAATTCTGGCCCTCATTCGTAGAGCCGTCATCAGTCGTGCCTGCGCATCCTTGAATCGAATGGCTAGGGACTGGTGCCTAGTGGGATCCCTGCCGGCTCTGTATGCGTCGATTACCCTGTGGTCCTGTACCCCCAAAGTTTGGGATACAAATGTCACTACCTAGGCCACTGGTGTCACTGTAGGTAGTGATTGAATGCCACGGATCCAAATGTTGAGGGCCTTAACGGCCCTCTGCTACATTTGCCACTGTGGCTGAGATAGTGGGGTGCTGGGTGGGGGAACGTCTAACCACGTCCACCCACTGTGTGGTCTGCTAGACCTTCGACTGGAGGGTGGTGATCTGCTCCTTTACCGCGGCAACTGTTGCTACTGGGGTAGAATCCAGGTGCTCGATCTTGGTCTGTACGTCCTGCATCTGATCTGTCTAGCCATGAAGCTCGGTTGACAGAGTCCTGTGTGATGCCTGTAGGACCTGCATGTCGGTGCGGAGGGTCCCAATCATGTCTGTAAGGGCTCTAATCTGGAGGTCCTTGTAAGTTGCCTCCTTTGTTAGTACCCTAATCTGCATGTCTCTCTGTGATGAGGACTCTAGCCTGGAAGAGGCTAATTGAGCCCCAAGAGAGGCTATAATTGTCTCCTGAACCTGGGATCGGTCCAAGAGGGCTCTGAGGTGCAAGTCGAATCTCGTGAAGTCCGTCGTCTGTAGATAGGTGGGGGAGGGATGAGAGGTGGGGTTGGTGATGAGGAGTAATGATTTTATGTTCACGTGATCACAATTTTTTTTTTGTTAATAACATGTGTTAACGTGTTATTAACATGTTAACATGTTAACATGTTCCCAAAAAAGCCAGTGGGAGGTTCCCTGATAACCGGCTAAAATCCCGCCGAGATTTGCAATACCCGGCGGTGCCGCCGGGGAAATTAAAAACCCCATGGGTCCCGTCGGGGTCGTCATCTAGCCCAGCGGGCTACAATTTTCTATATATATGGGCCCGCCGGGGGGCCCTTTGGGAGTTCATTGCTGACAGTATACACAGGTAATGAGAGTTGTGGGGGTGTGTGTGTTTGTGTGGGTGTGTGTGGGTGTGTGTTCGTGCGGGCAACCGCCCATTGTCGCAATGCGCGGTAGGATGTGGGTGGTCCGCCACACGAGGGGTGTGTGTGTAAGGCCATTCTTCGGAATGGTGCTTACCCTAGGGCACTTAGTCGGTAACGCGGCTAGTCTGTGTCCTATGGTAAGTATGGCATGCCATAGTGGTACTAGTCATCGGTAACGCGGCAAGCATAGTATCGTTATGGCGATGTCACCTTCCCTTCCCTTCCCTTTGTCAAATGCGGGCATATGGTCGGTAACGCGACCAGTGTATGTCCGTATCCTATTCGTATTCCCATAGAATCGGGCGGCATTTTGTCGTTAACGCGGCAAGTTGGTGTCATCCGCTAGTGCATATATTGTTTTTTGCATATTGCGGCATTTGATCGTTAATGCGGTCGAAAAAATGTCGTAAATTTGCTTGATTTGACTTGTATTGTTTTTATTGTGTGTGATCCATGCGATACTTGGTTGGTAACGCGGCATGAGTATTTCATGGATCAAAGTTTACATCATATTGTCTTTACGTTTAATTTCATAATATCGTAACTCGAAAAAATGAATATCTCTCTCTCTCTCTTCCTCCCCCCTCTCTCTCTCTCATGATACACTTCACAACTCTCTCTCTCTCTCTCTCTCTCTCTCTCTCTCTCTCTCATGATACACTTCACAACACGATAGACGTGTAGATGAGGAGTTCTTTTTTTCTCTTAAAATATACATAATCTCTAATAAATTCTTTTTTCTCTCTCTATTTACTTAAAAAATAAAACAGTACATTATTTTCCTCTCTTTAGGAACTCACAAAACTATTGAAAATGTCATCTAATGTTTCTTCTCTCTATCTCTCATCACAACTCTCTCTCTTCCTCCCCCTCTCTCTCTCTCTCTCTCTCTCTCTCTCTCTCATGATACACTTCACAATTCTCTCTTTCTCTCTCTCTCTCTCTCTCTCTCTCTCTCTCTCTCATCATGATACACTTCACAACTCTCTCTCTCTCGCTCTCGCTCTCTCTCTCTGTCACGATAGGTGTGTAGATGAGGAGTGCTTTAGGAATACAAAACATTATTTTCCTCTCTTTAGGTACTCACAAAACTATTAAAAATGCCATCTAATGTCCCCTCTCTCTCTATCTGTAACACCTCTCTCTCTTCCTCCCCCTCCCCCTCTCTCTCTCTCTCTCATGATACACTTCACAACTCTCTCTCTCTCTCTCTCTCTACGGTAGGTGTGTAGATGAGGAGTGCAACATGTATACACTTGATAAGTAATGATAAGTAATGATGCACTTGTTGCGGTTGTCTCACGTTCGATAATGTATTGCATGATGTTGAGTTCAGTAATATTGTTTGATATTCCATTTTTGTTTGATCATTGATAAGTAATGATACACTTGTTGCGGTTGTCTCACGTTTGATGATGTATTGGATGATGTTGATTTCAGTAATATTATTTGATATTCCATTTCTGTTTGATCATTGATAAGTAATGATACACTTGTTGCTGTTCTCTCACGTTTGATGATGTATTGCTTGATGTTGATTTCAGTAATGTTGTTTAATATTCTGTTTTTGTTGTGTTTAGTGATATTTGCTAGATTTACGAAGACGACCAACATGCTTTCCCCTGAAGAGCGTAAAATCGTTCTACGAGTAATTCGCATCACAGTGTCACAATGTGCAAATGACGTCGTCAAAAAGATCAATGGGTCTGAGATACTCATGCGAGATCTATTAGAGCAGATATGGAAAAATGCACATCGTTGACTTTGAAGCGAAGACAACGCTGAGTTTCTTGATAGACAAAAGATAGCAGACTTCAACCATCAACATATAACACGAACTATTTTGGGGAGCATGCATGTAGCATGCAATGATCTTAGAGATGTTGCCCCGCCTGAAGATAATATGCATCGTCTACAGTTATGGGACGCTGTATGGAGCGAGCAAAGAGCCAAGAGCAAGCACATGAAGGCAATGCAGAGTCACTCCCCAAAAGAGTGCGCATTGCCCAGGACGTCGCTGCAACGTCTAGCCAGGCAGATGCGAGTGGAACAGGTGCCATTAATCGTACAATCTACAATTTTATGTGCACACACCTCATTGGCGTCCCGCACGAGGCTCTGCTCGAAGGGCGAACAATAGGCTTTGGTGTTTTTGGCACAGTAAAAGAGTATACAATTAGAGGTATATCATTTTTGCCAGAGCACATTACTTTTTGCGGAAAGCGCTATAAAGGAGAAGGTAGCGCCAAGTTTGAGAGCTTCCAGGCAGAGCAGGGCATGCAGGTTCTACACCCATCAATTGTCAGGTGTATTGTCTTCACAAAAGAATCTCCTTGGATCACTATTTTCCCATACTATAATGGCGGCTCGCTTGGTGATACTCTTCTGAAGGTCCCCTTCAGATTCAGTGAGTTCACTAGAGCAATTTTTCGTTTGGATCGAGGATGGAGAAAACCCTCGCCTGATAATATTCCTTTAAGTCATCTAGAACTTTCTAAAATAAAACAAATAGTAATAACCATGCCACATATTATGCATGCCTTGGTGGAAGGCCTAGCGGCAGCACATTTGGCAGGAATTGTACATACCGACCTACATCCATTCAATGTAGTGTTAGATTTTACAAAAGAGTTGAAGCCACGCGTAGGTATTATCGATTGGGGATTACTGCTGAAAGTGCCCAAAAAATGGGTGTCTCTCAATTTTGTATTTAAAGCAGACAAGAACCCTGAGAAGGTGGCACAGGCGGTCTCCTACGCAGACAGAGAGCGAAATAAACGGCCGTGGATAGCCCCGGAAATTTATGATCCGTTTTTGGCAAATGCATCCACTCCTGCATCTGATGTTTTTGCTTTAGGGTATTTATTACAAATTTTATATGACTTTTGGCAGAAAGTACAAGAGTTGTGGATGGACAATAGTTCCTATGACAAAGTTACCATGGATACTATTATTTATAGTCAAAAATTGGATGTGTCTGCCTAATCGTGACGAGCAAAAATCTGTTTTGCAAGTAGTGGAATTTTTTAGATCACTAAATACTGACCCAACGAGGACACAATGTCCTCTTGTAGAGCTATCGGTGTCATTCACCCCAATTTTATAATGATACAATATCAGGAGATTAAGTTTCAAGAATGGCTCTTTGTTTGTCTCTCTTCAAAATTTGATATGTGCCCATTGTTTGAAATATTATCTCATTGAGTCTTTGCAATATCTCTCTCCTCTTGTGGTGTTTAAGTTTATGTTTTCTCTTCAAAATTTGATGTGCGCACATTGTTTGAAGTATTTTTTGAGTCAAGTGGATATTTCTCATTGAGTCTTTGTAATACATATCTCATCTCGTGGTGTTAAACTTTAAGTTTTTGAGGGTAATGGTCAATTTATCTTACGTTGATCTTTACAGTTCATTAAAATCCTAAAGTCATTTACATTCATGCAGATATGGTAGAAGCGCAAGCAAACGAGTATCAAGAGTTAGCCAAGAAGGCATATGAGAGAATGAAGGCCATTGCACATGGACTGACAGCCCTCGAAGCTACGAGAACAGCATGCAAGTTGTCGAAATGGACAAATCTTACTTAAAGAGTTAGCCAAGAAGGCATATGAGAGAATGAAGGCCATTGCACATGGACTGACAGCCCTCGAAGCTACGAGAACAGCATGCAAGTTGTCGAAATGGACAAATCTTACTTATGCCCAATGGAAAGACATAAATAAACGTGTAACCACAGAGATGATAAAGGAAATATAGCCATGTCCAGATGGCGAGATTAAGAAGGGAAGATGGAAGGTTTCGCGTTGCACTCATAATGATATCAAAATTAATGCCAAGCGCATTTTCTTGGAGGTGTACGGTCGTCTTCTCCATAAAACCGACACTCCACTCTATTTTGCTAAGATGCTATATGCACAATTTATCCTAAAAACTCCAGTGGACTTCGCCTCCAGAGAGGCCACTGTCAACACCCACGACATACGTGAAGAGACAGTGACATTCACAAGGGAGGAACTTTCTCTCATGGTGGAGGGGCACTGGATTGGAGTTAAACAAGGTCAAAGAAAGCTTAGGGGCACAGCTAGCAGAGAAGGAGAAAGAAGTTGTACGATTATCTCAAGCGTCAACTCCTCCCCCGTCCAATAGAGGGATTCAAGAGCAGCTCACAAAGATCAGCCAAGATGTACTGACCATCTCTTCACGTATAGCTCCTGTGCACCAAGGGAACCACATCTCTCATTTTTTGATACATCCTGATCTTGTGGGAGTTTTTGCTGAGGCTACTAGTTCCTCCACCCCCCAATGTCCTGTATGCTACAAAGTATTCGATGGGTGGAGTGCCCAGTATATACTTCCCTGTGGACACTACTACCACTTAATATGTTTAGTGAGGCAAATGCAAAATATTTCCACATGTGCATTGTGCAGTGTCCCAATAAATCAAGGTATTTATACAGTGTTCAGCAAACTACCAGGACCTTTAGATGCAACTCCTAGTGCAATTCGCAATTTATTTCAAGATGAAAGCTAAGAAAGACATAAATCCTACTTTTGTATTGATAATTTCTCCAAATACAATCATTTGTACAAGTACTTTTTATGAAATTAATGAAATGACTTCTTCCTATGTCAGTATCTTGCTCCAAAATTCTTTCACCGTTTACCCTCTCGTCTGCTAAATTAAGCTCATCTAAGTCAATGTCCAAATTGTCTTCTATCTCAAGGGTAGTGCACGACGTGCGTCCAACATCAAAGTTCTCGTCTACTACATCATCACAATCGTACATCCATCTAGGCATATCTTCTTCATACTCTTCGCTTTTAATGTCTCGCAAGATCTTTTCATTGCAATACATGTAAACAAGTTTATCTGCTTGATCTGTAAGAAGTCGATTGCGAATAGTACTGTGAATATATTTGTACATGCTCCAGTTTCTTTCTGAGCCTAAGTTTGAAGAGCACTGACTTAGAACCTTCATCGCAAGGTTGTGCAATAAAGCATAATGCTCACCACCATTCATCATCCACCACTTCCATGCAGGTTGCTCTTTAGCCATTTGTTGAATAAGGGAGTTGGAAAATAAACCCTCTTTCAATCAAAATGAGGTCATCTCCTTTATGCACTTTACACGATCATCAATATTATTATAAAAAGTGTTTACCACTTTATAAAAATCTTGCACCACCTCAACGTTGGACATCAAATCCATATTCCAATATTCAGGATCTAACATGTAAGCAGCACTGTGTAGTGGTGAATACGCTCCAATCCATCTAGCATGAAAGTACTTCAATAGGACTTTTCTTTGTCTACTACTGGAGAATGGTACACGCCATTGCTTTTCCACCACCACTGAATGCTCTAATTTCTCAGGACACTCCAAACTCCGCTGGACAGTCCACCATTGCATCCATGCTTTCCCGAGATTAAGCGCTCTTTAATCAAGACTTCGTACGGCATACATAACAGGCATCATTACATGGTATGCATCCATCACACTATTCCACCAACTTCTTCTCGTAAGCGCTGCCTTCAAGACTTTGATTTTCTCTTTCACTTTTTCAAGTTGAGTGCTCTCCCAATCATGAAATGCCATGCATGTAAATGTTTCGCAAACTGCATCTTTATTTCGAAGAAGAGACTCAAAAGTGTAAAAGTGAGTGCAAAACCTAGTCTCCGCTGGGAGCTTTAACATAACTGGCATGCGAGGTCGAAAAATATCTAACACTCTCTGTCTCTTGAGCATGAATCTCACAAACTGGTGAGCAGTGTCGACGATTGAGGCAAACCATTTGGTATCATCACTTTTATACCAATCTTTTAATACAAGATTCAAACTATGAGTATTACAACCTACCGGAAAAACATGTAAATAGTGTCGCTTTAGGATTTTGGATGCATTCTTGCAATTCTTTGCATTGTCCATGACGATTTGGACTACATTTTTGGCACCCACTTCCTCTATCACAGAGCCAATGACTTGAGCAATGTAAGCCCCAGTTTTGATTGAACCAGGAGAATCCACGGCACAGATGAAAGTCTCACCTCTAGGTGAAATAACCATTATATGGTTTTCTTTGTACATTAGACCATCCATCACTTACTATACTACATCCAGAAAGCTCTATATTGCTAAGAATTATTCTTTGTACACATTCTTTTACTTGAGCATAACATTTCTCTAATAGATCATTTCGCATAGCATGGTATGTAGGCGGTGAAAACCTTGGTCCAAACTAACCAATTTTCTTCCATGCTCTCTTCCAATGCTCACTGTCCACCATCATCATAGCACTCCCAGAAAAGTAAATCGCTTCAGCAAGGGCGAGTTGTGCATCATCGAGCCCACCTTGATGTAGGCTTTCTTGCAATGAAGTTTGATGCATGGGTATATTTCCTACGTCAAAGTTCCGCTTACAGGAAGATGCACTGGGTAGATTACTTTCTGGTTGCGCATTGACGTTCGGAGTACAAGCAGGCGATGTAGCGGGAGTTTGATGATTAGAACAACAGTGTTCTTGCTGCCTTGATACATTAACGATAGGAGTGTAATGTTTTCTTGAATCTTTCTTTTGAATTTCTTCTCTTATGCGTTTGGCCACTGCAGGTGCAGAGGGGTGGGTACATGACTTTTTCTTCGGTCCGCCTAAAAAGTGTTCTCTTAGTCGAGGCGCCCCACCTGATTTTACTGCACGGCATAGCTTACACTCTCAATCTATGAATCGATCACCAACGTTAATTGCATATTGCCACTCTATCCCAGGTGCCTTTTTTTTCTACTATTTAGAATTTGGACTCTATTGGAGGTATCACTGGATCCAACATTGTCCTCCATCTCAACAAATAACCTATTCAACCAAGCATATAACAATGAATACACAAATGAAAAAACAACAAAGTCACTCACGTATTATAAAACATACATTAGCAGATAAACTACTTCGAAACTATCTTGACAAACACAAAAGATCATCACATAACACAAAACTACTTCGAAACTATCTTACAAGGTCTGACTACAAAACTACTTCGAAACTATCATGCACATTGCACCCCCAATGAAGGATGCCTTTTGTACCCAATTAAGGATACTTTACACAATCAAAGATCTATGCTTGCCCAATACTCCAGTATAGGACAATAGACCTTCTCTAACATTCATAAAAAAAATCAAAGATCTATGCTTGCCCAATACTCTAGTATAGGACAATAGACCCTTGTCTACTCTAAACTATATCAAGTATCAAGAACCAATACAAGCCCCTAAGCAGGACTCTTGGCTCCATCAAACCATTCATAAAGCAGAATGAGGTAGATTACCTACGTAGCTCAAATGCAAAGCTGAATGACTCCAACTTTGTCCCTAAATCTCCGCAAGTATAAACTACGAACCACACCCTGCCCCCAATTCAAAGAACTAAGGACGAGTGGCTCAATAGCCTTAGGAGTGCCTACTACAACGAAAGACGACAGCCCCTAAGATAAGGACGTTCTCAAGAGGACACTTCTAGCAACTCGAGAGCTCTACAAGTACTTTGAGGAGAGATATCACGCCCCCAAAACAACGACTATCTCCCCAAAAGTTCCACGATGGGTGTCAGGCAATGTTTATAAACAGAACAGAACCCCGCCGGGGTTCTTTTGTTTTCTCGACGGGCCCGCCAGGAAAACAAGAAGCCCAGAGGTGTTACGGGACTAGTGGGTTCTGGCAGGTCATTGCTCAGGTCATGTGAATATACAATGTGATCACAAGTTTTAATATGTTAACAACAGGTTTTGTTTTAACGTGATCACGAAATTGTGAAGACGTTAATGAAATCCCCGGTGATGAGGATGAGCCTCCTTGTGAGGACGTGAGGATATGGGTGGGGGCCTGTGAGGGGTAGAGGGTCGAGGTCGACTGAGAGAGGAAGAAAGGGCGGAGACGGTCTGTGAGGGAGTGAAGGAATGGGTGGGGAGGAGAGAGGCATGTGTAGAGTAAGGAGTCGGGTATGGAAAGGGGGAGGGAATGGGTGAAAAATATGAGGCAGGGGTGGGTACTGTTGAGGTAAGAAGAGGAGTAGGGGAGGTTGTGGGGGAAGAGAGGGGTGACGAGGCAGGAAGAGGAGTGGGGGAAGAGATAACTGTGTAGGAGGAGGGGGAAGATGAGATCAATGGCAATCCTGTGGAGGGCATCAAGATCGGTATCGATGGAGAAACCATCGGGGGAGGGGGAAGATGAGATCAATGGCAATCCTGTGGAGGGCATCAAGATCGGTATCGATGGAGAAACCATCGGTATACCGACAGTGCCGATACCATCTGTGTCGGGGGGCTTGTTTGAAGAATTGTTTGGAGCCCGCTTGTGGAGCTCCGTGGTGTATCCAACACCCCCTTTCGGGGGCGTGTGTGGTATCTGATAGTGTCATCCTCCGCGTGTGTGTCTCCGCTTTGCTTGCTGGTATCCGGTTTGCTGATGTTTTCTACGTTTTCTTTCTCCTTTTCTTTCTTTTTCCTTGCCATTGTTGATGGGCTGGTTGGGGGGTAGACATGAGGATGAATGGTGGAGATAGAGTGTAACTTTAAATTAATGTATGCCTTTATTACTTGAACTTTAAGGTTGAAGAAGAAGTCAAATGGAAGATGTGTACGTCTCCGCCAAGAGCACTGATTGGCTCAACTTTAGGTGGGTCAACAGGGAAGTTTGAACGTCCCAGAACACGCAGCATTGTCAACACCGACGTGTAGCATTGTCAACATAGACGTGTAAACGTTTTCAAAGCTCCGATCAATCGTTTTCAAGCCTCCGCAGCTATAAAAATCGCAGGGGGCTTCTCAATATTCAGCTCTTACCCTACTATCAATCTCCTCGCCGATCATGGGATACGTCCACCAATTTCTCCCCCTTCTCCTCCTCCTCCTCCTCCTCGTTAGCTCATCATTTATATGCAGCTTCGCAGCGCCCACATGCCAGTCGGTGGACCGGGCGGCTCTGCTGGCCTTCAAGGCGGCCGTGACCACCGACCCCTCCAGCACCCTCGCCACGTGGAAGTCCAGCAGCCCCAACTGCTGCGCCTGGAAGGGCGTCACCTGTGACTCCTCCAGCGGCCGCGTCACACAGCTGGACGTTTCGCAGGCCAAGCTCTCCGGCATCCTCTCCCCCGCCCTTGGCGCCCTCTCCAAGCTCCAGATCCTCTCCCTCTACGAGAACAGCTTCACCGGCAGCATCCCGTCCGCCTGGGGGAACCTCACCCAGCTCCAGCAGCTCTCCGTCGCTAACAACCTCCAGCTCACCGGCTCTATCCCGGAGTCCTTCGGCAACCTGGTCAACCTTCAGCAGCTGGACGTCTCCTACAACAAGCTGTCTGGCGCTCTCCCCCAGTCCATCGGCGGCATGTCCAGCCTGCAGCACATCCGCATCTACAACAACCTCATCAATGGCCCCATCCCGGCCTCCTTCGGCCAGCTCTCCAACCTCTTCAACGCTGACTTGGCTTTGAATCGGCTGTCCGGCCAAGTCCCGGATGCCTTCACCAGCAAGCTCACCAACCTCTTCTTCCTCTACCTCGACCACAACCAGATCACAGGCCTGCCCAAGGACCTGAGCAACCTCAAGAGCCTGCAGATTGTCTACATGGACGGAAATCCCCTTAGTGGACTGGCCAGTGTCGCCGGCTTGGCCACTCTCCCGACGCTGGGCGAGCTACACCTCAGCGGCTGCCATCTCTCGGGAGCTTTCCCACTCTGGGTGGCCGAAATACCCCAGCTTCAGGACAACTCGGACGAGGTCACACCGCTCATCGACCTCTCTAACAACGCGCTCACCGGCACCATCCCGTCGCAGCTAGGCTCCGTGGCCAACATCCAGAGCCTTGTCCTTAGCAACAACAAGCTCTCGGGAAGTATCCCCTCAACGCTTGGGAACCTCACCTCTCTGCGTTTCTTGAGCCTGCAGCAGAACGAGCTCTCCGGAGCCATCCCCAGCACCTTCACTCAGCTGCAAAGCTTGTCCAGCTTCAACGTCTCCTACAATAAACTCTCCGGGAAAATCCCTCAGCAAGCCCCCTTTACCACTTTCCCCGTCTCCTCGTACGAAGACAATTCTGGGTTGTGTGGCTCGCCGCTCCCTGCCTGCAAGGCCACTAGGCGCCTGAACAAGTTATAGCCCGGGAAACGACGATTATTGGGCTAATCCATTCATGTACTACAGCTCTCCGTGCATTTGCACGGACCTAAGCCTACTTATCGTCTCTCTCTCTCCCAATTTTAGTTAATTAGGAAGTAATAACGTTTACTTAATCAAGACGTACGCCGCTCTCTGTCTTTTTTTTTTTAAAAGTAAAAACAACAGAATATATTAAAAAAGGTTGGAATACAAGGCCCCATGAGGGAGGTCCATGGGGGACCCTGGGAACTGCTAAAACGCTAGATCGTGGAAATAGCTACATCACTTAAAACTGGGAAATATAGAGACCAGTTGTTGCATATGCGAAACTTGAACAGTAGCACTTCAAAAGACTAATACTGAACATGGTGAAACAACTGAAACAGTAGCCCAAGTCTTGACCGAGAGGGTTTAAAGAACCCCTCGAAAACCTTCTGATGCCTGAATGTGATGAGCAGAGTATTGAAGCCTTCTGTGGCATTCGAAATCCAATCCTTGAAACATAATTTCCTTCTTTTTGGAGAGAGAGGAGCTGAGCACTTTTTTCCACTTCCTCCATGGAAGATCTTGCCCCAGCGATCCTCTTCCATAGGAACACCAGTTGGTTGGATCTGATTGATAAGCTTGCGGATACTGTCAAGAAAAAGATAAAAATTGTGATTAGTTTTAATTTCATAGAGGGCTTCATTCCTTTGTTTCCAGACATGCTATAGGAGCAGAATTCTGACAGAGTGCCACGTTAAGGGGTCCAGGTGATGACATTCCCCTAGAAGCACTTCTTTCCAGCTGAGTGGGGAGCTTCTAATCTTCATAAAGGCCTCATTCAGAACACTCAAGAACTGCCTAGTGTTTGGGCAGGAGTAAAATAGATGCGGGACAGTTTCTAACTTTGTTTTGTATCGGGGACAAAAACCATTCCCGTGACCAAGCTTCAAAGCCTTCTCAAGAGTCCAGTTTGCTTTGTGAATGACCAGCCAGGCCAGAATAGCATGTTTCCTTTCTTGAGCAAAGGCCCAGATTAATTTGAACGAGAACCAGGTTGCCTGCATTATACAAGTTAGGAAGTTTGACAAGATTAATAGCAGACCGCCACAGAAGGGCTCTAGAAAATTCCTTGTAATCACATTTAAAACCCGGTAGAATGGAAACCTTCAGAGCATTACATCTTTGCATTATAAGCTCAACTCCACCCCTTGGCAAGGTGAACTTATTACTGATTTGAACACTGTTTAACATGCCAGATGAGTCACATAGATCTCCCTACACCTTTACACCGGCTTTGAAACAAGAGAGGCCGATCTAAACTTGATCAATAGCAATCGGCTTCACCAGGTGACCAAACTAAACTGAATCAGCGGCATACGCATACCGACCCCTCTTGGTATATATCTGAAAGGAAAAGAGCTTCTTATAACCCATCCATGACTCCCACATTCTACAACAGAGCTTGCTGCCTATTGGATAGAGGTATGCCTTTGAGAACAGAGCTTCATTGAGAGAGAACCCCTTCCAAGCCCTTCTTTAAGCCAAAATTTTCCAACATCCCTTTAGAGTAGGTCTGCCCATACATCATTTGATAAGATAGCTCTTTGAACCCATTTTGCTGCTAGCTTTTCAGCCAGCAAACCAATGTTGATTATACCCAAACCCCCCTGTTCTTTATCCAAACAGCAAACCTGAAAGGCTACCTTGCTGATCCTCATTCTGTCAAGTGAACCCCCCCATAGGTAGTTACCCATGATAGAGTTCAGTGATTGAAGTTGGGTCTTGGAGGGCCTCCAACAGGCAAGAAAATAAACAACTGAGGGGATGATGAAGTGATTGAGGACAAAGGCTCGAGAAGCAACCCCCGTCTTTATATGACTCCATTTCATGACCTGATTTTTAAGTTTATTCAACACATAATCCCATCTCTGTTTGACTGAAATGTTAAACCCCATGGGAATGCCAAGCAGCCTGAACACAACCCCTTTAGGGATAGCCTTACAACCTATGGACAGAATTGCTGGAGGGGGCACACCTTCAAAGACTCTGAAACTGGTCTTGGAGTGGTTTATTTGAGATCCACTGGCTAAACAGAAGGTATCAAGGCAGGCCATGAAGTGGGCTACCATCTGAACTTCATTACGAAGAAGAACATTAGTGTCACCGGCAAAGAGTTGAAGACATAAGGGTTCCTCTCTGTTTGGAACCGAGATACCCTTGATGTTAAAATATTGTTGGCTAATTCCTCATTCACTAGCCACCCTAGGGCCTCAACAACAATAGCAAAGAGCAGGGGGGAAAGAGGATACCCTTGTCTTATAGATTTTCTTAGCGGAAAGGCATCTGTGAGGGACCCATTTACTGCCACCCTTGAGGAAGCATTACCCAATAAGGTTTGCACATACTTAATGAATTTCCTGTTAAGGCCAATATCCTGTAGGGATTGGAAGAGGAAGGACCAATCAATTCTGTCATATGCTTTATCAAAGTCAATTTTGAGAAAGATGTAATTCTGACAAGAGTTTTCAGCATGTTCCATACCCTCCCATAGACTAATGATAGCATCTAGGATATATCTTCCCCTAATGAAACCTTTTTGCTCCTTCAGGATCCACTCATCCATATAGGGGTTGATTCTAATAGTCAGGATATGAGCAAAAACTTTGTAGAGAGAAGAGAGACATGTTATGGGTCTCCAGTTCCCCAATTCTTCCTTATCATCTTTTTTATGAATAAGCTTTATCATCCCCACATTAGTCTTCTCAGCAAGCCCCCCCTTCTTCATGGCTTCTTTCTAGATGTTAAGGATGTGAGGGGTAAGCTCATCTTTAAATGCAAGAAAGAATTCATTTGGGATCCCATCTTCACCCAGAGACTTCCCCTTTTTGAGGTGAGAGATAGCATCTTTGACCTCCTTTTCAGAGAAGGGGGAATCTAGATTCGAAGCTAATGAGGGGCTGACCATCTTTTTCCTCATGAGAGCCATCTTGGCCCTAGCTGTAGTAACTTCCTGAGAGGGAGGGGGAGCCGTGGAGAACAAGTTAAAAAAATGATTCTTGATAACTTGCAGGTTTTCTACATCATCAGCAGGGCTGCCTGACCATTGGGTTTCTTGACCAGGGGAATAAGATCCCTAGCTTTTTTCCTTTTGAGGAGAGAGAACATCTTAGGGTGAGGCGTGTCTATTTTCCAAGCCCACGCCTCTCTGTACCACAACATTGTGGCCTTAGCTGCCAACAACTCCTCCAGTCTAAGTTGATTCTTTAGCTCGATCAGAGAGTGGTCCATTAACCCATTTTTGGATTGAAAGATGTCTTGAATCTGATTCCTGATCTGGACTCTGTGATTCCGACGGATCGCAGAAGCTTTAAGCTTATATTCCCTGCAGGTGATATGTACGGTGATATGTACCTTATTGACCAAACAAGCCCAACCCTTGGAGGGGGAAGAAAATTGACTGAAGGCCTCAGTGATGAAAAATTTAATCTTCTGTTGGATACACGGAAGACGGAAAAGGGAAGGGTCGAGATGGGGCCAGCCAGCCCTTCCTTTGGCCTGTCCTAAAGAGAGATTACCAATCAAGGGGAGGTGATCTGAGATGGTTAGGGAGGGATCTGTACTACACTTGACTTTTAAGAACATATCAACCAGGCATCCCGAGGCATAAAGTCTGTCCAGTCTAGCGGCTCTATGGAAGAGACTTTTTTGATGATTAGACCAGGAGAAACCTGTTTTCATTGAAAGGTCTGAAAGATCCTTACTTACCTTCAGCAAATCCCATTTATCCTTTTCCTGACCACTAATGGTTCTACCCAGAAACCTACTTCTATCCCCCTGAACTTCCACCATGTTAAAGTCACCAACAAGCAAAATAGGATGCACAATCTGCATGATAGACTGCCAGGTTGAAGCTCTCATGCTGGCCAAAGTGAAGTTAAAAGGGTTACCCAACCTAACAGCTGTCCAACTGTGATTATCATCAAACCATGCATCCAAGGCTTCCACTTCATGTGAATGCCAATTGCTGACCCTCCTTTCCCTGAGGGATGATTGGTAAAAAACCATAAAGCATTTTTTGAGATTCTTTGAAGGTTCACGTGAAGTTGTGAACCCCCAATTTTGAGTTCTTGCAGATTGAGAAAGTCAAAATCAATAGCCAAGTCTCTAACCCACCTATTGATGGCCACTGCCCTTTCAGCATTCGTGAGTCCCTTACAATTATAGGAGAGCAGGTTTATAGGGTTCATTTTTTACTGGTTTTGGAGGTCTTCCCCGCGGACATGGAGGTTCTTAGGGCTTCCTGACTTTTTTCCTTCTTCCTCTTCATTTTGGAACCCAAAAGAAGGGGGGAGAAATCTCCCTCCTCAGGCTATTTCGCTGGTGAGAGGGACATTCTTTTCATCATTACAGCATCCTTAGCTTCAAGATGAGATTTGAATACCTCATCCATTCGTTGAGATTTATCTATGAAGTCCTCATCTGAGTCCATAGGGGAGTCTAGATCTTGACTGAACAGTACTCTGTCTTTGTGGGGAACCCTTCCCAGAGAGAGTTGTTCATCTCCGACCAGGGCTGTATTTGGGGCCTCCTTGACTTGAAGCTGATTGCCTATACCATCTTTTCTTCTAAGAGGGGGGCAAACTTGTTGGCATGAATATGCCAATTAGATTTAGGGTTTTTGTACTTTGACACATGTTTTTTCTAGGGGACACCATAAAGGCCTCCTCCTTGCCAGGAGTCTTATCACTCACAGCTGGATGGTGGAGATTAGGGCAGTCCCTGATCATATGCCCTTGTTTATTACAGTTAAAACAGGCATTGGGCAGATTTTTATAGGTTAACACTTGTTCATATATGATCTGCCTCTGTTTTTCAGGGGGACCTTATCTTTTAGAGGTTTAGCAGTGTCGACTTCTATGAGCACCTGTTGAGCCCATTGAGGATTGACAACCTGAAAGGGCTTTTGACCTAAAACCTTACCAACTGAGCCACCGATCCTTTTGGCCCAGATAGAAAACTTAGCAGGCATGTCTGTAAGCTCTACCCATACAGGGATTTTGGTGGGTTTGGGGCCTTTGGGGTCGAAAGTATCAAACCATCTGAAGAAAGAAAGGGGTGTGTTCCTAATTATCCACTGGCCACTGTTAATTACAGAGGTAGCACTTACCGAATCTTCGAAATGAAACATGTAGTAAGCATTTGGTAAATGTTGAACTGATGCCACTCTAATCCCCTTTTGTTCCCAGTTGGTCTTAATCCAGTACTTCAGAGCATCCACCGGGGGTCTAACCCCATGACAGAGACCTATCAACGAGTGTGATGACAGGTGGTCCTGCCATGCAGTCAGTTCATCGTCATCACAGATGACGGCTCCCTCATCATCAACATCGAAATCACCAATCCTTTCTTCAAAGGCTGGGTTCTGTGAGAGATTAAGCAAAGGGTTTTCAGCTGACCTGGGAGGAGAGAAGGGTGTACATGACCTGAAATAGAGCAGGCGCCTTTCGGATGACGGACAGCTTCAGCGAAGGAGATCCGATGACCAAGGGGGACAGGTCCGGGATGAACCTGAGGGGAACTCTCATGTTGTTTCCCCTGGCGACTTCCGTTTCACACAGGCCTCCAAAGCCGTTCTGCTGATGAAGCAGAGGAGCAGCAAGATGGCCCGCCTTTGGTGTGGCATGCAGAACACCATGGGGCCTCGCTGGCAGAACCAGGGATGAAGGACCAGCACCATCTCGGATAGCATGAGGGGCAGGGCTTGAACCATAGACGACAATGTCTTGGAGAGACATTTCAGGGCAGGGCTCCCCCCTCTCGGGGGGAGGAGCTTGAAAGACGAAGGGGCTTAGCAGGCTCAGCTGGGAGGGTAGGCGAAACAGAGAAGAAGGGAGGCTATGCATGTAGAGGGGAAGCTCGCATGAGCGACACCTAGGCTATGCATGCAGAGGGGAAGCTCGCATGAGTGACACCTAGGCTAGCAAAGGTCCAGACGTGGTGCTCATGCAGGATGGATCGTCCGTCTCCGTGGCTATCTTCTCCTGCGTTTCTGTATAAATTTAACCATGCAGCTTGCCGCTCTCTGTCTTGACATCCTAGAGGGCAGACGTGGTCTCTGTTCAATATAAGCTCATCAAAACTGTTCGATATGGTAGAGTCTAGACTCGGCACATCTCGTTACCCAATGAATCCGCTGACGACAAAGCACGAGCAGTGTCAAAAAATGACCTTCAAGCCAAACTGGTTTTTATTGAAAAATATATATAACACATAGGTTTATCAGTTGTATAATTAAAATTGTGAAAATTTGTATCTTTAAACTTAAGGTTGGGCAAAATTAAACTTGTTTCTCTCAATTTGAGCTGTGAAAATTGCACTAAAGAATGGTTTTTTTCTGACACTCGGCGCACGAGGAGTTTTTGACAAAATCCCTTCATGAAGAGTCAATGATCATGTTAGAAATATTGCCAAGTGGGATTGTAATTGGAAATATTTTCTTTTCTTTTCTTTTGGGAACCATAATATATTAATATCTACAAACTTACAATAGTTCTTTACAAAAATATTCCAGCCACTTGCATATTCACTCTCGTCCCAATCCCTATTAAGAAGATCACATATTAGTTCCCATTTCTCATCTTCCCACACAAAAGAGGACATTTCTCATCTTCCCACACAAAAGAGGACATTTCCCAAGAAAAATGGAATCCCAGCTGCATACAGGCAATCAACAAGACTTCAGAAGTGAACCCCCTCAAGAATCTACTCTTCAAAATACTCCCCTTTTGTCCAGATCTTCACCATTTTCTATCGATGCCATAAAGATGTCCACTAGTTTCTTTTCCTTTAGGTATCACCTTTTATATGTAGGCCCAAAATTGGGGTATTTGGTTCCGACATCTTTCCAAGTGTATACTTGCCATCAATCAACATTAGGGTACCCTAGTATGTACTAATGTCATTTGATCATCAAAGGCCTGAATCACCTAATCCCTATTGAACTGCCTCAGCAAACAAACTATTATTCATCTTATTAACATAGTATACAGACCAACAGAAGTGCACATATTTGAACATCATCTCTATCACATCTACTCCTTGAGTATCCCCTTTATTGAATATCAACAATTCCCTAGTGACCCAAATCTCCCACAAGCAGTAATGTCTTATAATACAAAATATTAGATCTATCTCATCTACCTCCTCAACTATTCTCCCAAGAAGCCACTTTGGATCCCCCCTCAACCCCAAGTTGCCTTCCAGCCATTTACATATTTTCCCCCAAAATTGTGTTATCGCAAGATAGTCCCAGAAAGCATGTTTTCTCTCTTCAATTAGCTGATTTGCATCTAGGACATGTCCCAATAGTTGAAGTAGTTTAAAGCCGAGAGGTAGATCCAACAAACATACTCTCCAAAGAAAAGTTTGAGCTTTCACTAGGATCAGTGATTCCCAATTTAGGTTCCACCTCTTCCTCCAAATGCTCAAGCACCAACTGACTTTCTAGATTTTGTTATAATATTTCACATTAGCCTCACTTTTACTTATATCTTCATACATTGTCTTAGTAGTGATTCTGTCCACTGTGACGCCATTGAACTAGGTCCGCTCCTAACCAGGAGGATTCCTTGAAAGATGTGGAGGACCAGCTTTTCTCAATCTCTTCTCTACTAACAGAGTGGAGGACCAGTTTTTCTCAATCTCTTCTACTAACATACATTGTCTTAGTAGTGATTCTATCCACTCTGACCCCATTGAACTAGGTCCGCTCCTAACCAGGAGGATTCATTGTTGAAAGATGTGGAGGACCAGCTTTTCTCAATCTCTTCTACTAATAGGAGGATTCATTGAAAGATGTGGAGGACCAGCTTCTCTCAATCTCTTCTACTAATAACAAGAGGAGGATTCATTGGAAGATGTAGAGGACCAGCTTTTCTCAATCTCTTCTACTAACAGATCTCAACATCTGTGAACCTCACCCTATTGTAATCTAAACTCCCTCTCAACTAGTTGTAGCTCTTTCTAGCCAACCTAAGAGAAGTCCCAAAGGTACCCTAATCTCCTTAAACCCATGTTATTCAATCTTCTAGAAGCCCTTGTATGAAGTTGAGATAGAGGGGGCTATAACTTATGGGTCCACTAGATGCTCAAGCTTAAAGAGGAGCTAGAGGCTCTCGTACACACATTCCAACTAATCAAGCCCATCATCTCTTTCCAAATTATGCATAGAAATTTACAAAAGGGGGAATTCACCATTTTCAAAGGGGCATAAGATATCTGTTTCTCCCTCCAATCCAACCTAGTGCACTTACCTTTAAGTTGCAGTTCTGAATATTCTACGTTCACCTCTCTTAGAATACATCTTAGTCTAGAATCTTTCTTGCTAAAGGAATTTGGGGAGGCTAACTACCACTCTGGCCTTGGCATGAGTAGGCAAATGTAATATCCCAGTCCTCCCAATTTTTTGGGTAGGGAAACTTTGTCCCACGCCAATCAAGCAGAAGCCTTTTTGCCATTATTGCCATTCAACACTATATTCGTGAGTTTGGGAATTTCCCAACTCCCATTTTTTGAATGCTAAAAAGGTGGGACTTGGATAACATGCCTATAAGTTTTTCAAAACCATATCATGTGACCTATTGTTGGAAAGCGCTTGGAAAATGGAATCTAGTGAGCTATAGAGCGCTCAATTTGGAGTAATGGTGTTCAAGTTATGATTAATCCAAAGATTTGACCACATGTCCCAAACTTATGGGAAATTCCCATATTCCCCAATATGGTGTTATTCCTCCACAAAAAGTCTTTGATAGGAGCTATAATCCTTTTCCAATGCTATTTCTTAAATTTCATGAGGTTGAGGTACATGATATAAGCAGTAAGGATTGTATTCACAATAGCTATCCTAGCATGAAATGACACTCTGCTCCCTTTCTATTTTCTAAGTTTGTGATGGGGCTCTCCGTCCTTATTATTGAGGTGTCAAAAATTCATCATTTTACTAAAATATCCCATTTTTTACTAATAAACCTATGGTAAAATGTTGTACTATTTAAAGAGCAGTTCTCACATTCTTATTGTCAACTTTCAAAAATAACAAGGAATCATTAGCAAAGCATTACATAACTAGTTGTTCCCCATTTTTAAGATCCTTGCCCACCAGCATCTTCTAAGGCTACTAAGAAAAGATGAGAAGCCACAACAAATAGTAAAAGGGGCCAGAGGATAGCCTTGTCTCATAGACTTCTGATCTCAAATCCCCCAACTAGTCTCCCATTCAATAGCAGCTTAGAGTATGCTCTGATTGTAAGAGTGTAGATGTAGGTGGCAATCTTGTCACCAAAGCCCGGTTTCTCCATCAATCTTGCCACAAAGGACCAATGTACTATGTCATAGGCTTTCTCTAGATCCAGTTGGAAGACAACACATTCCTGGCCTATTCTTTGAGCTATATCTTTACCTATCATTGCTGCAAAGATGTTATCATAGATAGATCTTTCCTTGATGAACCCATGCTGCTTGTTAGAGATCACTTGTTGTAAATATTGGCTGATTCTTATCACCTTGGCTAATATCTTGTAAATTACTGTGAGTAAGGTAATAGGCCTCCAATGGTTAAAGTGACTAAAAGTAGGCTGTTTGGGGATTAACTTTACCATCCCTTCCCTCAAATCATTGTCCATATCTCTTGTGGAAAAGGTCCTCTTGCATGTAGCCTATACCCAGTCCTTCAAAGAGTCCCAGAAAGCTATAAAAATTCTACTGAAAGCCCATCCCAGGGATTTCTTCTTGCGTAGTTTATTAAGAGCCTCCCAACATTCCTTAATCTCAATATCCCTATCCAGCCATCTAGCTCTATTAGCGTGAATGCTTTTATTTATAAAATCGAATAATTTGGTTTCTGCTTGGAACCTTCCAAAGAGTCATCTTCCTTAAGACTCAAATTAGTACCCAAGACCTGTACCCACTTCAGAGAAATCTGTTGAATATCCCATAGTTCGTGTCCATTCTCATCTCTAATTTTTCCTTGTAATTTCTAACTCTCTCTTTGTCTTTGGCTAGCCCAAACAAATATTTGACTGGTTTTATCCTGTTATCGTAAACTATCTATCTTTCACCTTTTTCTCTCTCTTTGGCAAGTTTGTCATGTTCCTCCTTTAAATGAGCCTGACATTCCAAATACTGATTAGTGTCCATCATGGACAAGCCTCTCAGCCACCTCTTTTTTTGTAGTGTATTCAACAAGTTCTCCCAATATTGCCTTTCCTATCTTTTTTAATGAGCTCTCAATTTACCGACCCTTCTAATGATGCCTTGCATCTCATTTGAAAACTTCCTCCAAGATCCAGGTGTGTCTCTCCCTTGCTCTTCAACCTATTAATGGCCTCTTCTGTAAGGAGTATGAACACATCATCCTTAACCAATTTGTTGTTCACCCTCAACTTTCTCACTGGAAAGTTTTTGAGCCCATCATCCCCCAGTCAACTATTTGCCGTGCCCACATCAAAGGCATATGATCAGAGATCACTGAAAGGTTTCCATTTTTGCAAACAGTGTGTGTGGCACACAAGAGGCTTGATGGATTAAAAAAACCTATCAAGTCTAGAAGATGACTCGATATATTGAATACTAAAGTAGGCGTGTCCCAAGTTAGAGCCCCAAGGTCCCAATTCCCAACCATCAGTCAACCCAAGCTTTCCTCTAAGATTATCCCATTTTTTCTTCTCTTGTCCCATTATGACTGTACTTCCTCCACATCTATCTAGTTGCTTCTCAACTACATTGAAGTCCCCCATGAGAGTACAAGGACATTGAATATCCAATTTATAGATCCACTCCCACATTTCCTCTCTGACTTTGTGTGATTATGAGCCCCATATAAGGTGATTACCCATAACTTCTCTTCATCTAATGGAATCTCAACAACAAATTCTACCATTAGGATGGTGAGCAACAATAATACATTTCAAAAAAAATTTAGTGAGAACCTCACTAAATCTTGATTTTATCCCCCCATATAGGACTACCCAATCTCTGAAGCTTTCTCTCCTCCCCCCTTTAATATCAAAAAGATTATGTTCTTGAACAACCATTATTGATGAATCCCAAATTTCAACACCCTCCAAAAGGTTGAATTTTTCCTCTTATCCCTCAAGCCCTTAACATTCCAAGTGCATCCCCCTAATCTTGCTACCCTTAGTTATTCTAAAGTAGTAGTAGGGACCATGCCTACCTCTATCCCTTCTTCTCCTTGTCTCTACTACCATCATCCCCCAACTCTTGTTTGAAACTCCCTCCCTATAGTATCCACTTGCGAGTTAAACCTCCCCATGGAGGAGGTTTAATTGGCAAGTGGACTCTAAAGCAATAGCCCTTAGTTATTCTAAAGTAGTAGTAGCAAGGACCATGTCTACCTCTAGCCCTTCTTTCCCCTATCTCTACCATCATCTCCCCAGCTCCTATTTGAAACTCCCTCCCTATAGTAGCCAATTGCCAGTTAAACCTCCCAATGGAGGAGGTTTCACTATGCTCCCCGAGCGGGCCAAAAGGATTAGAATAAGTAGGAGGACTCAGCCCTTCTAAGGACTTACCTAATCTTTCTCCCTTGTTTTGGATTGATTGTTCCTAGCTTCACCTTTGATTTGTCTAACGTTGTTCCCCCCCTTGGATTTGTCCCTAACCTAATCCACTATTGGTGATCTTCAATTTCTGTTTCCTCCATAATCATCTTCCCCTTTCCCTTATATCCTTTATCAGCATGCATGCCTAGGATTTTAACTTTGCTCCCCCCCCACCCACCCATTGAACCCTCTTCCTTCTTCCCTTCTTCATTTATTTCCATATTATTGCCCAATCCACAATTCCTAGCAATAGGACCAAATTTCCTGCATCTAAAGCATGCTTTTGGGAAGCTTCCAAACTTTTACTTCAGCTCCATTTTTTCTAGCTCCCCTAAATCCATTTCAAGTGATTTCAATGTTTCAATCAGTGTGTTCCAATACACACAGACTTTATTGGAGTGGCAGCTATCATCTTCATCACTTGGCACAAATAATACAGGGCCTAGGGCACTTGACAATTCCATCATTGTCGACCTCAACTAGGGCGAAAGACCTATTATATCGACCCAAACTAGGCATGATTCCCTAAGGCTTCCATTCACATCAAATGTGGGATCAAATGACATAGCATGTACAAGTTTTGTACCCATAAATAGCGGAGCTTTTGCAAAGAGATCACCCATCATTTGACCTTTAACAAACATAACATTGAAGAATCCTTTCCTTAGATAGAAGATTTGAGATACAACCCTATCATGAAACACATTATCTTGAAGCCATATAACCATCTCTGCCTTGCTAGGTAGTTTTCTTGGACAAAATAGTATTACACTGCACATGGAAAAAAGACGGACCTGCCTTCTCTCACGAACTCTAACGAAATGCTAATACATACCTTTCCACGCTATGTAGGTTTTTCTGGCATTTGCTGAGCTTGCAAGCGAGAAGATATCTAATCCAATCATATTATCACCTCTTCACAACCCCATCATCTCCTTGACCTTCCCTTAATCTCTTCATCTCATCTTCTAACTCCCATTCATCCCATCCACCCTCTCTTGATTCCTCTAGATGGCCCCAATCACCCTCCATCCTCTTGCTACATGCATGCGCTGCAAGGTGAATATATTATGTCTCGATGAGTAAGAAATATGTTCTCACAAGGGAAAGTTTCAACTACTTTTTTCCTTGAATTAAAGAAAGTGTGTTTTTTCCCAAAGGAGAAAATGCTTTTACCTAGAGTGAAAATCTTTTTTCCATCATCTCAACAAGTGGGAGAAATGTTTTCCTTGTGTGAATATACTCTTAGTCACATGGGAGTTTTTCCCCCTTATGTGAATAATAATCACACAACTGCTCAAAATATTCCCACTTTCAAGAAATATTAAAATTGATTTTAAGATTATCCCAAATATCTTTAAAATGGAAAGTACCAAGCACTAAATGAGGTTTGTATCATGACCATAACCTAAAAACATGGCATCTATGAGGTGAAGATAAGTGTGTTAAAGGGGTTGTATAGCAAGCCTTACACACGTGAAACTCTGAATACTCACCATTACAAATATTGATAACTTTATGAAGCAATGTGCATCACATGCTTAAGTAATTAACAAAGTGAGTTATATGCTCAAGTTCAATCTACCTCAAAATGATCATACTTCTAGTTTAGAAACTTAATTTTGATAACTAATTATCAAGTTTTGAGCCCAAGTTAGAGCCTAAACCTAGAGTTTTTTTATTAAAATTGAAGGGGTAAAAAATAAGAGTAGGTCAAATAAGTCCTTATAGTTGTTTTTCTTATTTAAAATAAGGAAGGCCTAGAATTGGCATCATAGCATGCATTCTAGGCATCATGTCCTATCGAGTGCCATGGCAGAGCCTAGGCCTACACTTGGCATCATAGTATGTGTGTTCTAGGCATCATGGCCTATTGGGTGGCGTGGCGAAGCCTAGGCCTTATGGCTCGAGCTGTGTGCCCTCATGTTTAGAAGCCTAAAGCACTCAACCCCAAACTTGGCCTACATAGAGGGCCTATCTAGCTTTATGGCCTTGGACTATATGCTTATCAAAATGTCATCTTCAAATACATGGTCTTAATGCATGTATATGGCCTTTATGCCCATTCTCTGCTACCTATTTTGTTTTTGGAGGCATAGGACGCGTGTAGAAGCTTACAATATTTACGCCCACGATTGGCATACACTAACGAGCACCAATATATAGTCAATATAGCATCATGGCATTCTCAAGGCCTCATGATCTAATGGCATCTTCAAGCACATGGTGTTATTGTACTTACATGGCCTTTATGTGTGGATTTCATGCAAACCGTTCTATTTTCAACAATGAAAATAGGAAAGGAATGGCCTTGGCACCATGGCATATGTGGTCTTAGCACCATGAAATGTGACCCTAAAATCATGGCCTATTGGTTTTGCATAGACATGCCTAAAAATTATGACCTAGTTATAGTGATTTGGGTATTGAATTGTGAACACACAAGTCTATCTAATGGCTTGCCCGTGTCTCCAAAAATTGATTTCACACATATATACAAGGTTGTGTCGTCCACATGCCAAATCTTTGCTAAAGTTTACAACATGTAGATGCTGACACACATTCAAACACACTAAATCTAATAGAATAATTGTTAGAATCAAGGTATCCCAGAAGGAGCTATGGAGGATGAAAGATATCCATAATAGGTGTGTAGGAGTAGAGTGCAAGTAAAGATATGATGTGGAAACTACGGCCATTACCATGGTGCACATGATAGAGCGAGAGAGATGATAACACACAATAGAGAGGAGTTACACCACACAAGAATGATTGTGTATTATAATAATACTTCCACCAAATACAATGTTTTTATAGGCACTAAGGCCTTATTTGTTTACCCTAAATAAGAGGGTGTTCACTCCTATTGTTTTTACACCACTTAGGACACTTAACCATACTCCATACTAACTTCAGAGTGATGGTGGAGTTGCATGTATAATCTATACTCCAATACAATCAAAGACTAGACATGAACCCAAAAAACTCATGAACATGGTGGAGCTGGATGCATAACCTATACTCCAACACAAGAGCAAAGACTAGACATGGACCCCACAAACTAGCTCAGTGGCTCATGAACATGGCTCAAAGGCTAAAATCATGGCTCAAAGGTTCATAAAGCAGTGCTTAGTGCAAAGGACTCAGAGGCCCAGTCCTGCCCAAGGGACAAAGATCACTTACATCGACAACCCTCCCCCCCTAAAGTAAGGGAAAAAAGGGAATAATGGAGAGGAGCCTTTTATAGAAAACAAGGAATTACAAAATTAAAAGAGATCCAAAAATAAAATTTGAGGGACTATCGAGGTGGAGAACCCAAGATTATCAAAAGAGAAAGGACTAGAAGTTGAGGAAGAAGAGTCTTCCCTCTCATCGATGCTAATGAGCATCCTTTTGCATCATCATTTCCAAGAATCTAGCACTTGATGGTCAAGATGTGTGTTTCCCTCATCAATGCTAGTGAAGATCATTTTGCATCATCATTTACCAAGAATATGACACTTGATGGTCAAGATGTGTACTTGCAATACTTCTAGGTACATTTCATTTTAGCATGAAAGCCACAGAAGAGGACCCAAAGGGAAAGGTTTAACTCCTCCATGATACTTTATATGAACATATTAATGATATGAGCACTAAGTACCTTATTGACATATGATGTTATTGTAGAGGAGTACCATAGGTCGAAGTTGCTGAAGAGCAGCCCAGTGGAGAGGGAAAAATGGCCTCTGAATCCTCTCGCCTAGACTAGCCATGCAGAAGCTAGCAGTAGGCAGGGAGAGGTGGCATACTAGAGGTGAAGCCACTAGTGAGGTGTTATTGGGGCTAAGATGTTGTCAAGGAAGATCACATGTGTGGCTTTTTATAGCATGAGAAAACCCATGATGATGAAGAGGTGGCAAAAAGGAGAAGCACTCAACCTTGTATGGAAAGCACTGAAGACATGTGTTTTCCTTCTCTATGGCACCATGAATGGTTGCATCGCTAAGTTCAGCATCCTTTCATGGGAAGCTTGTGTGACCTCATATGTGCTTGTGTCATGGATAGTGGGTTGAATGGTAGGCTTGGATATCACATGATCACACATATGCATGAGAAAAACGTAGATAGGTGATGGAAGGCTGTAGAGGAAAACACACCAGAGGCGTTGCTCTGCTGGAAATCCAATAGAAAAACACAAAAATCCTAAAAGTACAGATGTGGTTCAGCCTAGCTCTGATACCATGTTGGAATCCGGGTATCCTAGGAGGAACTATGGAGAATGAAAGGTATCCATGATACGTGTGTAGGAGTAGAGTGTAAATAGAGAGATGGTATGGAAGCTCAAACCTTGACCGTAGTGCATAGGGGAGAGAGAGAGAGAGAGAGAGAGAGAGAGAGAGAGGATACATATGATAACACACAATAGAGAGGAGTTGCACCACATAATAATGATTATATTATGATAATATTTCCACCATGTACAATGCATTATAGGCACCAAGGCCTTATCTTTTGACCCTAAATAAGAGTGTGCTCACACCACTGAGAACACTTGACCAGACTCAAGACTAAGTCTGAAATATCCAATAATAACTACTTATAGAAGTGCTAGGATTTGAAATAATAACTATACTTACACAAAAAGACTTTCAATTATTTTGAATAGCTATTACATAAAAGGACTTCAATGATACTTAATAACAATAATTATACTTACACAAAAGGACTTCCAATCACTTTGAATAGCTATTACTTGTAAAAAATACATAAATATATAATGTTTTCCATTAAATACACAATAATTATACTTACACAAAAGGACTTCCAATCATTTTGAATAGCTATTACTTATAAAAAATACATAAATATATAATGTTTTCCATTAAATACATGAGATTCAACTACTCAAAAAAACTCAACATGGTAGGAAATTCTAAATACTCTTCCTCAAATAAAAATACAAATAATCTAAGTAGTTGGATCATTGATGCATATTTGCTTTAACTAAGCCAAACCCACCAAGGGTTGGAGCAACAAGTTGCAAAATACTCATTTGTAAAAAGATGCCTTGCCACTTTCTAGTGTTTTTCTTGTAAACAATAAGTATACTTACACAAAGTGGCTTGCCATCATTATTAATAATCGTGTAAGTAAGTTAACTTATATAAGAGATTTCAGTATTCACAAAGAAATTATCGTCCGGAGAAAAGTAAAATACATCCTCACAAATGGCAAATTTCAAAATTCACATAATTCTAAGGTATTGGATCAATGGCATACTTAATCAAAGACATTCCTTACTTCATTCTTAGGGAAAGGACCAAAAAGGCCGGCCAAAGTGAAATTCTACGCTATTGTTCAAACTTGAGTGTCTTTTATATCTATAACTCAAGAAGAATTATTGAATGGATAATGCAAGAGGCTAATCGGTGGCGGCTAAGGTGGGATGCTAGAAAAAAGGTATCCTTCAATGTATCTTTAAAGACTAATATTGATAGCAATAATGTTTTGGCTTGCCTTCAGAATAAATGGGAGATTTTGAAAATACTAGCTTTAAAAACCATTAATGTGTGTGTACATTTGAAGCCTAAGATGGATCCTTATTTGTTTTTTTCAAACATGTAAAGGTGTGCAAGTTGTGACAACAAGAAAAAGTGGTGGCATTAAAAGGTGCATTGTCGCAAGGAAAAGTGGGCATTTAAAGGTGCTACCTAGACCGTGTCATGGTCGCAACAATTACCAGATGGATCATGGAGATTGTGCACCTGTCATGGTCACACCAATTAAGAGATGGATCATATTAATTGGAGTCCCAATGCTCTAAAAAGCACATTTGTCAACTAATTAAAGTAAGGTCAACTCTTAAATCGATCCAATTTTTTTCCCTGAAGTCTCTACAATATGTTGGTTTTATAACTAAAATATATGAAAAATCATTCCTTAAAATAAGGGCTACTTAAAATCTCAATGGGGGTGTTTCTTAATTCTGAGTGGTACAAATACACTACAATGCTGTTTTTTTTTTCCCGAGCATTGAATAGGATTAGTGTTAGGGAAACGGGTCTCTCAGCTTATCATCCTGTGAAATAGGATTAGTGTTCGAGAAGGTGGTGTCTCATCTCAGCTTATCATCGAGCTAGATGGACTGCATGCAAAAAAAAAGAACTCTAACCCGGTAGAGATAGAGTGTAGCTTTAAATTAATGTATGCCTTTATTACTTGAATTTTAAGGTTGAAGAGGAAAATTAATGTATGCCTTTATTACTTGAATTTTAAGGTTGAAGAAGAAGTCAAATGGAAAAGGTGGGTCAAGAACGCAGGGGCTCTTGAGCCTCCGCAGACTGTAGATAGAGGCTCGCCGATCACGGGATACGTCCACCAATTGCTCCACCTTGTCCTGCTCCTCCTCCTCCTCGTTAGCTCATCATTTATATGCAGCTTCGCAGCGCCCACATGCCAGTCGGTGGACCGGGCGGCTCTGCTGGCCTTCAAGGCGGCCGTGACCACCCTCGCCACCCAGCAGCCCCAACTGCTGCGCCTGGAAGGGCGTCACCTGTGACTCCTCCAGCGGCCGCGTCACACAGCTGGACGTTTCGCACGCCAAGCTCTCCGGCATCCTCTGTGGCGGGCCAACGTGCCACGGGGGTGCCACGTTGTGTGGCACCCCGAAATCTACCTAGAGCCGGGCTCTCTTGGCGCCCTCTCCAAGCTCCAGATCCTCTCCCTCTACGAAAACAGCTTCACCGGCAGCATCCCGTCCGCCTGGGGGAACCTCACCCAGCTCCAGCAGCCCTCCGTCGCTAACAACCTCCAGCTCACCGGCTCTATCCCGGAGTCCTTTGGCAACCTACTGGACGTCTCCTACAACAAGCTGTCTGGCGCTCTCCCCCAGTCCATCGGCGGCATGTCCAGCCTGCAGCACATCCGCATATACAACAACCTCATCAGCGGCCCCATCCCGGCCTCCTTCGGCCAGCTCTCCAACCTCTTCAACGCTGACTTAGTGGACGGAAATCCCCTTAGTGGACTGGCCAGTGTCGCCGGCTTGGCCACTCTCCCGACGCTGAGCGAGCTCCACCTCAGCGGCTGCCATCTCTCGGGAGCTTTCCCACTCTGGGTGGCCGAAATACCCCAGCTTCAGGACAACTCGGACGAGGTCACACCGCTCATCGACCTCTCTAACAACGCGCTCACCGGCACCATCCCGTCGCAGCTAGGCTCCGTGGCCAACATCCAGAGCCTTGTCCTTAGCAACAACAAGCTCTCGGGAAGTATCCCCTCAACGCTTGGGAACCTCACCTCTCTGCGTTTCTTGAGCCTGCAGCAGAACGAGCTCTCCGGAGCCATCCCCAGCACCTTCACTCAGCTGCAAAGCTTGTCCAGCTTCAACGTCTCCTACAATAAACTCTCCGGGAAAATCCCTCAAAACCCCCTTTACCACTTTCCCCGTCTCCTCGTACGAAGACAATTCTGGGTTGTGTGGCTCGCCGCTCCCTGCCTGCAAGGCCACTAGGCGCCTGAACAAGTTATAGCCCGGGAAACGACGCTTATTGGGCTAATCCACTCATGTACTACAGCTTATAGTACAGCTCTCCGTGCATTTGCAGGGACCTAAGCCTACTTATCGTCTCTCTCTCTCCCAATTTAGTTAATTAGGAAGTAATAACGTTTACTTAATCAAGTCTTTACAGCCTAGAGGGCAGGCGTGGTCTCTGTCAGATATATACGGCAGGCGTGGTCTCTGTCAGATATATACAACTTTTTTCTAACCAGTGAAAAAAAATGACCCGGCACGACTCGTTACCCAATGAATTCGTTGACGACAAAGCACGAGCAGTGTCAGAAATATACACTTTTTTCTAACCAGTGAAAAAAAATGACCTTCAAGCCTAACTGGTTTTATTGAAAAATGACCATCAGTTGTACAATTAAAATTGTGAAAATTTTTATAGGCAAAATTAAACTTGTTTCTCTCTCAATTTGAGCCGTGAAAATTACACTACGGAATGGTTTTTTTCTGACACTCGGCGTCGAGGAGTTTTTGACAAAATCTCTTTATGAAGAGTCAATGATCATGTTAAAAATATTACCAAGTGGGATTGTAATTAGAAATATTTTCTTTTCTTTTCTTTTGGGAAGAATAATATATTAATATCGACAAACTTACAATAGTTCTTTACAAAAATCTTCTAGCCACTTGCATATTCCGTCTAGTCCCAATCCCTATTAGGAAGATCACATATTCGTTCCCATTTCTCATCTTCCCACATAAAAGAGGACATTTCCCAAGAAAAATGGAATCCCAGCTGCATACAGGCAATCAACATGACTTCAAAAGTGAACCCCTCAGGAATTTGCTCTTCAAAATACTCCCCTTTTGTCCAGATCTTCACCATAGGTCATCTCCCTAGAGGATTTTCAATCCTAGCCATAAAGATGTCCACCGGTTGCTTTTCCTTCAGGTACCACCTTTTAGATCAAGCCCAAAATTGGGGTATTTGGCTCCGACATCTTTCCAAGTGTATACCTGCCATCAATCAATCAACATTAGGGTACCCTAGCATGTAAAAGTTCATTTGATCATCAAAGGCCTGAATCACCTAATCACTGTCTGTAATGCCTAAACTACCTCAGCAAATAGACTATTATTCATCTTATTAACATAGTATATAGACCAACAGAAGTGCACACATTTGAACATCATCTCTATCACATCTACTCCCTGAGTAGCCCCTTTATTGAATATCAACAATTTCCTAGCGACACAAATCTCCCACAAGCAGTAATATCTTATAATACAAATTTAATATTAGATCTATCTCATCTACCTCCTTGACTATTCTCCCAAGAAGCCAGTTTGGATCCCCCCAATACCCTTTCAACCCCAAGTTGCCTTCCACCCATTTACCTATTTTCCCCCAAAATCGCGTTAGTCCCAAAAAGCATGTTTTCCCTCTTTAGCTTGCTGATTTGCATCTAGGACATGTATCAGTAGTAGTTGAAGTAGTTTAAAATCGAGAGGTAGAGGCAATAAACATACTCTCCAAAGAAAAGTTTGAGCTTTCACTAGGATTTGTGATTCCCAATTCAGATTCCACTTCTTCCTCCAAATGCTCAAGCACCAACTGACTTTCCAGATTTTGTTACAATATTTGACATTAGCCTCACTTTTACTTATCTCTTCATAGAGTGTCTTAGTAGTGATTCTATCCACTCTGTCCCCATTGAACTAGGTCTGATCCTAACCAGGAGGCTTCAATGAAAGATTTGGAGGACCAATTTTTCTCAATCTCTTCTAAGAGAGCTTAACATCTGAACCTCACTCTATTGTAATCTAAACTCACTCTCAACTTGTTGTAGTTCTTTCTAGCCAACGTGAGAGAAGTCTAAAAGGTACCCTAATCTCCTTAAACCCCTGTTATTCAATCTTCTAGAAGCCCTTGTATTATCAAGGTGAGATAGAGGGGGCTTAAACTTATGGGTCTCAAGCTTAAAGAGGAGTTCCCAGAAGCTTTGGTACACCCATTCCAACTAATCAAGCTGATCATCTCTTTCCAATTTAAACATAAAAATTTACAAAAGCGGGAATTCACCATTTTCAAAGGGGCTAAAGTTGGTGTTAATAAACACCTTAGAAAGAATTTTTTTCACTTGCAATGTGTCTTGCAAAAACAGGGTGAGCACTAATAAGATGAAACAATTCAACTTGCTATAGATCTTTAAGAAATGACCAACAAACGTTACCACTAAATTTCAACGTTATATACCTTGCAATCTTGGGAGTTTAAGTTTGATAATTTTAAACTCACTCCTCTATAGTCTTTAAAATTTCTTGGGCCTTTAATTGGATTGGTTTTGGAATCTTGACCTTTAATGGGTTTCTTTGTCCTTTTCAAGCCCATGAGAATACAATTGCATCAATATTCTGCAACACCTGTGGATCCCTTGTATTACACATCCATTGCTTCTCCCAACAACCAACATAGGCCTCTGCATCATTTTTGCCCCTTTTCCTGCAAATAGGTGCCCAATATTGTATCAAAACTTTCTCGTATTTGGTAGACCTTGGATCCATATCCACATCTGATTAAGCAACACCTAGCTATATTGGGTACATTGGATCTGATGGCCGCACTAAGATGAAGCCTCCTTCGTTTGACATCTACTATAGGTGAGAATGCCTCCTTTGGTATTTTACTTTGAGATCCACAATAGTGGTCATTCCACTCCTCATAACCTTGGAACTTGTCATCATCAGCTTCGACAACTTCCAAATGATAGTTTCCTTCTGATCTTGGCCAAAAGTCTCCATAAGAGCTCAAATCCTGTACAATGAGCTTCTTGAGCTCCCTAATTACATTCTTCCAATACCCAATAACTGGCCCAATGTGTCTTGCATAACCATCCCCTTTCAAACCCACCCACTTCTCCCAGAATTGTATATAATCATTTATCCCATGTACCACTTGTGTGTTATCACTTATAAATTCAGCCAAAGGTAGTATTTTAGGGAATCTTAATGGGAGCATTGCTTTGCCCATACCATTCGTTTTCCATAGCTATATTCCTCCCTCTTTTGGCATCCAATCTAGTGACTTTGGATGCACCTTGTATTGCATGACAGGAATATCTTCTTGCATGAATAATCGAAATTGTAATGGCTTAGAGTGTCCAACCAATGTGTCTTTCCCATCACATAGGTAGCCGTGAACATAGCTCTTCGAGTCAGGAACTTGAGTTAGCAAGAATGGTATTGGCATCGCACTCTCACAAGTTCTAAAATGGTCCATCAGATGTGGAAATGTGTATGTCTGGCTAGTTCTAAGCTTCTCTGAAAATTGGCTGAACATTGCATCTATGTCCTCATGCGTGTGTCCCACCATTAAGAAACCCAATTGCATTGTCTTGAACACCCCTCTTGCAACAAGAAAGGAGAGATACCCAGATAAATATCGATCCTTATTCTGAGCAGCATAGTTATCTAACTGAAGCAATAGGTTCTCAGGCAATTTGTGAAAATAACTAGATCTAGACATTGAAGCTTCTATTGAGGGGTCCTTATCTCCATTCAAAATCTCTTTACCATTTGCTATGTATTATAGATCAAGAGCCTTCCTAGAGTTCAATGCATTGAACAATGTGTTATTGCATCTTGGAATCCTATTATGAGCAAGATCTCCAAGTTCATGCTTGTCCTCCCTTTCTAGATTACGAAGGCAAAATGCAACTGAACCAATTGTGGCATTGGGATCTGAAGTCCACGGTTTGGAAAAATAAGCTCTCAACCAATGAACAGAGGGCCAACATAATGTTGGAAATTCACAAAAATAAGAGAAAATAGATAAAAGAAACAATATTTTATGTAGGTACAAGCGTGCTACATTAATGTGGAGATTGGTTTTTTATTCTCACAAGATCTTTGGACATGAAGATAGAATCTAGTCTGACATTTTCTCTGACAAGGGCCTTCCCGCTTCCACCTTCCTTTGAACTTTGAAATGTTGTGCTGCCTTTCCTTCGAAAGGTCTACCATTCTACACCACTGCCTCATTGTGCAGCAACCTCTTCTTTTCCAAAACTGCTCCCTTGATCCTGTTTGGCTTAGAGTAAGATGTTTCTTATCAACTGTCTGTCTGCCCACTTTCTCTTTCTTGAAACTTCACTTTGTTATCTTGTTTACATTACTTTGCTATGGTTACAGATTCACAAGGTCTCCATGGTGAATAAAAACTATGGCCGTTGTGGATGATAATGCTATGAAGGCAGAATTATACCACACATCCTTACCCCGTCGACCTACTTCTTCTATTTCTTCGGTAGAGAATTCAAGTACAGTCAAAATGGAAGGAACTTGGGAAAGGTTTAGTGTTTCAAAAGGAGCATGGGTGCTTATGCAACCTAGCAAAAAAAAGAGACCCCAGACAAAAAACATTTTCTTGGCATCATGGAAGGGAAGAGTACGAGATTTTAAAATCACCAGAGGGAAGATATCGATGAAAGAAGTTTTGATTCAGCATGTGTACATGCATAAAGAACTTGTCTTGCGAGACTATCCAAATGATCTTCCGCAACACAGGCCTAATTGTATATTTTTCTATTGTGGTTTTGTTCTTTATGAGGTGTATGGATTTTTAAGATAAAGCTTTCTTTCTTTGCTTATTGACATTCTTGTGTTATTTTATTTCAGATTTATACCCTTCATCGTATGAGACATGGCAAAACATCGATTGTATTCTGGGATTTATAGATGTTTTGCATGGATCGATAGGAGAACAACAATACCAAGGTCGATGTGCAACAGAGCTAGCTCAATCCGGTATATTTTTTACTGATCATTTTTATCAGTTGTGCTGGACAATGCAAACACACATGGTGTCTTAAGAAAACAAGACCTCCTGACATGGAATTCAGTGGATTGGCCTCTCCCACATTTTAGTGTTACAGAGGCATATAGGGCCAAGCTTTTCAAAGTACAGAAAGCTCTAAGGCCCAATATTGCCACAAGGATAATAAAAATTTCTTTATGCATGCCTCTCACAGTTTTTGTAGACTTGTTTAATACCTTTCTAGTGAAGGTTTCAAAAACAATGTTCACAGTTAAAGCAACAAGTCTGGCATGCATGCCACAATTTTTGGATAAAGGTTGGGATAAGAAGACATGTAGTTCAGTGTTTTGTGAGGTTGTCCAACATTCTATGCAACTGAAGTACATGGTTGCATCACAAAATTTCATTTTTTCTTTTTATTATAAGCGCAGTCGAATGCTAGGTACAAAACTAGTCCCAATGGATCAAGATGAAGATTCTTTTGGTGCAGAAAATAAACTTCTTGATATTGATGTTGTTGAGAATGGTGATGTGCTAGTCAATATCTCATTAGGACAATGTTGCTCCCTAGCTCAATTGCGCAATGACATTCTATTAAGACAGAAGGTTCTATTTCAAAGGACTTTTTATTTATCTACAACAATAAGAAGGTATGCCATGTGACTTATCCTAGTCTCATTAAGCACAGTCTGCTATTAGTTTACTTTACCCTATTGTTTCATATTGCTTTTTTGCAGGTGCTCAAAAGAAGAGAGAGTTCAATAAAATGCAAAGACATTGAAAATTTGAAAATTGAGATAACATAGACTCCATAAACAAAGGTATTATATTCAATAAAGTAAAATTCTGTACAAAAGTGTTTAATTATATATGTAGAACATATTCTTGACAACAATTTTCTATTTATCTACAGGCTGATCTAGAGGCTGCTCTACATGGTCCAAGCTCACCGTATCATCTTTATTTGGAGAATCTATTTTCTGCTGCTCCATCCTGTCATGTACAGTCTCTTGGTGCTGCTCCATTGTCTCCTCTACTGCCCCTGGAGCATCTGTTTGCTGCTGCTCCATCATCTCCTCAATAACATCAGCAGCAGCAGCAGCAGGTCCTTATTTTTGTGGCTTCTCCTCATCAGCACTAGGTCCTTGTTCCTGTGGCACCACATCCACATCATCTGTGTCATCAAGGTGTATGACATCTTCTCGGACTTTAGAGCTCTCACCCAACTCGACAGTAGCTGGTACAATAGGTTTGGGGGAGGCATACTTCAAAAACTTCCAAATTATATCAGCTCTGACACTATATACATAGTTCGAGCTGAAGCTATCTTCTCTCATCTGCAATGAGATATGATGATTTAGAACACTTTGTACCAATATCAAATTTTTTGAAGCTAAATGAAAATTATTTTTTCTTACAAGATCTGGCTGTCCTATCTCAAAATAGCTTTAAAGTATATATTTGGTACTAATCAGCACTCTCCAGCAGCTACTTGAATCATCTTGTTGTGGTGTCTGGATAGTTGGAAAGATATGTTAAAAACTGTTAATATCTGAACAAAATAAAATTATTCAATAAGTTCAAAGGCATAGCATGAAATAGACATCAGTAGAGGGAACGACTTTCTACCTCTAAATCTATTGGCTCTATTGAATCCAAAAGATTGACATTAGGAGGACAGTGATCCAATGCATCTAGAAGCCTTCTAATACAACTGCAATACATATAATTCAGTTAGTGTGCATTAAATCCAAGTAATGAAGTTTAAAGTTAAAAATAGCACACAAACCACTTACAATTTCACCTCTCTGTGTGTGTTTCTAAGAGAGTTGAATAAAAAGCATTGCCTCTGCTGGATGTCAATAGAAGCAAAGCTCCAGTGGGTGGTCACTGCATAAGGAAAAAAGCATTAAGAAATCAAAGGCTACAAGAGTTCTCAATCTTGAAGAAAAATCCCAAAAGAAGCAGTCACCCACATACTTGTTATGGTATGGAAGTAGCAAAATATCGACATAATCAAAATCACAGTGTCTGAACCAATTGGAAATATCCATGGGAGTTTCCTTTGGATTTTTTAACTTGAAGGAAATTGCAGGATCAATAATATGAACTGTATGCTGTACAGCATGGTTCAGCCAGCTTCTCATCATGCTACATTGGACAAAACAATAATTAGGGTAAGGTGTAAAGGAGGAGGTACAATAAGGATTGTTTTGCAAACAAATGTAAAATAAAAGACACTTACTAGAGCATTGCAAGAATGATAGTATCTGAGCAATACTCATTCTTATGAGCCAATGCTGCCAAGCATGGTTTTGTCAAGTCAAAATTATTCTCTGAAGTTTCATCTTCAATATGGACAACTATGTTAGGGCCCAGCTCCTGCAACCTTCTCTGTATCTGCAGCTCCATCTGTACAGTCTCCACATCTATAGCAGATTTGGATTCTTCTATTTGCTGCTTCAGTGACTCCTCATAAGCAGCTTTCCCTTTGGTGCTCTTTGAGTAGGTTACTTCAACAACCTTCACCTTATCTACCTTTAATTTCCTTGTAGGTGGAATTAATAATATGGCTCTCATTTTTATCCTGCCATTCCACAGGGTGGACCAGCTTGTCATACCTCCATCTCACTCTGGACAAAGTGTTGAAGTCTTTGGCCATTAGAGTTACCCTGTGAGCATGGGCTGCTACAAGCATTGCATCTTTAAAGTATTTCTCCATGTAATCCTCTGCCATTTCCTATATAAGGAAAGAATGGCAGTCCTGTTCCACCTGAAACCAAGGTGCCAACTATCACATATTTCTCTCACTAGTCTCTGAAAAGGTGCCTTGGGGATTGCAAAGCCTATAGCTTTTTGTTGCTTCCTGATCTCCTTTAGCACACCTGCAGAATGTTTCAATCTCTTGGACTTTTGCTGGAGTATGCTCATTGGCTTCCCCTTCCTGCCATGTGCAACTCTTCCCTTTGGAGGCACACTAGATTCCTTGATATCTGTCCCAGATGCTGCTACTGCAAGCCCTGGCCCCTTGCCAGCCCTCCTTGCAGTTGCCTTGGTTCTTGCCATCACTCTGAAAAGCTGCATACAAAGCAATGGAAAAAGATTACAACCATGGAGAACATGGAATGATACAAGAAGGCAATGACAAGGTGGATAAAGCAACATTTAATAATTTGTAACAAAACACGATTTCGATAATTTGAAATTCCTAATAGCTCACCATCGCGTTTTCCTGCAAATACTTGAAACAACATGCTATTACATTCCTACAGTGAATTCTTTGTCTTTACAACTACAAACAATATGGATTGAGTTTATGCAAGGAGTATACAACCTTGAATAGCCTAGAAAGACACAAAATCACAATGATAGGGGTGGATGAAGCAGCAGTTTCAATTTTGCAACAAAATGTGATTTGGGCTGTTTGAGATTCCTAAAGCCCCCTCCTCGCGTTTTACTGCAAATTCTTGAGGCAGCATGCTGGAGCATGCCTTCAGTCATTTCAGTGTGTTTACAACTTGGTGCAAGATGGATTGAGTGTATAGAAGGCAAGAAGTGATCAAGCTCTCACTCAACAAGCCCAATTCAAAAGTCTTCCTGCTTCTCCTTGCAGTGGAAAAAGCTAAGGAATGCATATAATATTTATCATAATATCTAAGCTACATCACATCAATCAGTACCTTACCCTAATATACTATTAAACAAGAAGAAAAGGAAATAGAGTGTCTTACTGACCTGGAAGCTATCTGTAGGTGTGTTGTGCTGGTGATGAGTACCCTGTGCTAGGGATGAACCTGTGCTGCTGGTCAGGATGCTGATGGTGTAGAGTAGGGAGGTAGAGAGGCAAGAGAGCTGAGTTAGGCGAGATTAAACAGGAGTGAATAGATTATTGCAAAATACAAATAAAGTAGCTAATAAATACCACACGTGTGGAATGTAGTCGTTTTTTCACACGTGTGGGTCCCACCCAGATCTTTTGGAATTTAAAATTTAACACGTGTGAAAGTTACTTTTTGCCTTGAAAATTATGCCAATCATGATTTCATAATCAGATCCATTAACACTCTTCCCTCCCCGTCTTCCATCCCTGCCAGCACCCTCCCATCATCCCCCTCTGATCACTTCCTACCCAACACACTCCATCCACTCTGCAACCTGTCTGAAGACTACTACCACTGCCAGATCTCCAGGCTACCTAGGCTGCAGCTCAAGTTTGGAAGAGAGCAAGAGAATCACCAGGGTAACTCCAACAGTATGGAAGAGGAAAAGAAAGGTCAGAGATCTATATTCTTTTCAATGTTTTCTGATATATATTTCTTCCATCTATAGAATTCTTGAATCTTACTACCTAGGAATCTGGTACATCACCCTAGGATTTGATTAGATATGGATATGAATAGGACTTAGAAGTTTGCAACAAAATGTGAGGAGAGTGCTTTACATTTTCCAAATGGTCCAAATCACGTTTTCCTACAAATTCTTATATTAGTTTTAGTTTTCATTTCTTCCTCTTTGTTTTGCTCTCTTTTGCCCTAGGGAATTCTTCCTAGTATCATTTACTGTCCAAAACATTGTAAGATGTTCCTAGCATTTGATTGGAGATGGATGTCAATAGAAATGGAGAATTTGCAACCATTAGGAACTCAATGGAGTCTTTTTGGGCCCTTTAATTTGCCATTGCCTAATGGAGGTGATTAAGAAATAGACAAATAGGGAGATTACATGTGGACTGAAACCAATGGTTTGCAAGAGCCTAGAAGGTAGTGGTCAAACTTAGAATAATAGGCTAAATAGGCTCTTTTTAAATTTTCAAAATCAACTAAAACTCAAAAATTTAAAATGTATATGAATTTTTTCCCTATTTTTTATAGAAAAGGATAGCTGCAGCCTGCAGCCATCATTAAGTAAGGTCTCTAAAGTGATAGAGGCCCAAAAACGAGTTCCCATGCATTCAATGCACATTCTCCTTCACTTTCCACTATCCCTCTCTCCCACATTCCCTCCAAAACGCTCTCTCTTCCCCCTTTCTCATAGCAGGGCGTTTTTCACTCTCTAGACTACTTCTTTTAGCTATCTACCTCTTGATCTACCTCTCTCTTCACTCAGAAACCTAGATCTATAGCTATGGAAGCTTGATCTGCAACCTCCTCTTAGAAGCTATGGAAGTTTGATCCTCACTTACATTTCCTTCCTTCATCCTTCTTCCTTGTCCAACCTCCTTTTACAGAGTGTAACAACAGAGCTTAGCTATGGAAGCTTGATCTGCAACCTCCTCTCAGAAGCTATGGAAGTTTGATCCTCACTTACATTTCCTTACTTCATCCTTCTTCCTTGTCCAACCTCCTTTTACAGAGTGTAACAGCAGAGCTTAGCTATGGAAGCTTGATCTGCAACCTCCTCTCAGAAGCTATGGAAGTTTGATCCTCACTTACATTTCCTTACTTCATCCTTCTACCTTGTCCAACCTCCTTTTACAGAGTGTAACAGTGGAGCCAAGCTATGGAAGCTTGAGTTGCAAATGCTTTGGCTCTCATAATCTTACTCATTGTCTCCTCTCACCCCCTCCAATATCCTCTTTCAAAGTGCAGTAATAGCACAACCAAGCCCTTGGAACTTGCTCTACAACTCCTCCTCTTTTGTACATCTCCCTAGTCTAAGTTTTTTTCTCACCATTCTATTTTCTTTTGCCATCAAGGTTTATAATCTCTCTAATATATACATCTGATGTCTTCTTCTAGAGCTCGAAGGCCTCCGATCAGTATTCAATCTCTCTCTTGTAGAGCAGTGGTCAAGATGAGGATGGGCACTGGAACATCAAACAGTACGAGAAGTGGAATTGGATTACGATGCAGCCTAGTACAAGAGGAACCCACAAGGTGTCAAAGCGATACGTTGATATACAAAGTCACCATTGGAAAGGGCGGATATTGGAGCTCAAACAAGATCGTGATGGAAAAAAGCTAGCCAAGGTCCAACATGTTTACAAGGCAACAGAGCTGAAACTAGCAGACCATGACCAACGTCAACGATTTCCTGCAAATTGTAAGTTATTTCACCACTTTATATTCTTGTTTTTAAATCAATTGTGTGCTAATAATGGTATACTGAGCACTGCTTTGATTGTTCTTGGGTTCCTGTGCGTAGATATTTTTCCCTCAACTATAGTGAGTGGGAGCCTATGGAGGCAATTTCAGGAACCTTTGAAGCATACCATGTGGAGCTTGGTAGTTTAATCTTTGGAGGATGTCCAGCTGCACAACTTCTTGCACGAAACATCTTCTTCTATGAGGATACATATGTGGTTCCCACGACAGCAAATGGTACTGGAAAATTAGTTCCAAAACCTACGCCAACTCTCACATCTATTGAATGGCCAATTCTAGACAATGCTTCAATGGCCATGGCTTGTTTGCAGATCGAAAGCAAGGTGCAAAATGCTATGAAGTGCACATATGGATCTCACAAAGCAACCATAACCTGCTTCATACCTCTACACCTCTTTGTGTACCTGTTCCGTACAAGTGACACACATCGTACCCCAACTTTATGGATTGCAAAGGGGGAGAGAGCTCTGACTTGTTTCTTATCACCTGCATGGGATAAAAAAGTTGTTCAACACAATGGAGACACCATCAGATGCGGAGTAATAATTGAGAAGGTTGTGATGCACTATCATATTGCCAAGCAACAGTTGTCCATTGCGTTTCCTTACAGGCGATGGAAGCTTACAAATGGAGAATGGGAGGCATTAGACTCCGACACAACCTCTACAGAACAGGGTGTGCTACATATATCCATGCCAGGTGGGGATGTAGAAGATGTTACTGTGAATGATGACTGGTCCCTTGCCAACTTACGTGACTACTTAGTTCTTCGATTCTCACTGAGTGGTGATTTTGCTTTGATAATCAATGGTAGAGTAGTGCGCAAAAGGTAGGAACAATCTTTTCTTTGTAGAGAAATTACTTTCCCTGGCTGTGTAGCTATCAGATAATCACTGGATATGTAATCATGAATTGAAGTAAATACAATTTCAATTTTTTTGCCTCACTGTCTTATTAAGGTTTTTCAATTTTCTTGTGCAAGTTTTATTTTTTTGTGATAGTGTAAGATTGGTCACACAAGCATCTGTGGCTTGAGCCACTAGTAAATTGGAAATGACCTTGTGATGGAAGGATACGTTCTTGCTTTCGCATACCATTTTTTTAAAATTTTTTGGTACTTAAAAATTTTAAAAGTTTTTAAAAATTTTATAACAAGGTCGCCCATTTATAAACGATACTTTACTCATTTTCATCAATTGACAATTATCGTTCTCTCCTAACACTTGCTCTCAATTTCGCACACCTTTCTATATCACACACTCTCTATTTCTTGCAATCACTCATAGTCATGGCACCTCTACTTGATGCACTTATTGCACAGCTAGGAAAGCTTGAGTTACTTCATAGGGTTGATGAGATCGTCCCTATGTTTGAGGGAGCAATTGATGTGCATGCAACAATGCATCTACACGCAGATGCTTTTACAGATGTCATTCAGTATATGGATGAACACATCAGCATGTACTCCATCATGTTTGAGGGTGATGAGGGCCTATGGGTTCCAGTTGACCTCATCGTACATATTCAGGGAAGACAAGAATTTTAGATTTCGCCTATCCAGGTTTTTAAAATCCCTCACAGAAAAGGACTACAGAAATGAGGAGGAAGACTTACTCTTGGATCTACAAATGGGCAACATCGGCACTTCTTTCCTGAGCTGGGACATGGTTTTGGTCCTTCTGTTACAAGAGGGTGTGGCGAAAGAAAGTGGCAAGGAAAAAGAAAAGGGCAAAGTAAAGCTAATGGAGCAGGTCCAAGAGGCCCATGCTGAGGAAGAGAATGTTACAGAACAATGGGAGGCCTCAATGGCATTGGTGGCTCTACAAGAGAATGTCCCCGAGGAGGTTCCGGACCTAGTTCTAGAGGGCGATGAAGTACTTGAGGAGGTCCCAGACCTTGTTATCATGTCTTTGCATCCAATCATTATTGATGGGAAAGAGTTTTTGTTTTTGGATGACATTGCCAAGACACTCGGGTTTCGCGAGGATGAGGCACTTTCTATTATTGCTGTGAATGCTGGGGGTTTAGACAAAGGAAAAGTGAAAATCTCTTTTGAAGATGACAACCTCACAAAAGCGCTTGCATACGATATTGGTAGCAGTACCTTGGAAGTTGTAGTGGCCAAAGCGCTCGTTGAAATAAAGCAAGATGTGCAATTCTATGAGAGCGTAGCTGCCTTTGAACCACACATGCCCTTGGTTACTGGCGATGCTCAAGACCAAGGAAGCATAAACTTGACAAATGAGCAACTAGTTGCAAGTGACGATGCAACTGAGGTATGTCCTAACTTCTTAGTTGTAAAGCAAATTATTTTTAGTTGTATCATTTCACGCTTCCTAACTTCTATATTGACATGTTGACAGACTGCTTTTGAAGTGGACAAGTTTGCTATGCGCGTAGGAGGAACGCGGCCAAAGTCAGAGGGTCGAGATGCATCTCTTTGGCACTACATACCTGCCCTCAGAGCCGACATAGTGCAGGTTTTTCATTTAGACTATGCAGAGATCGCCTATGCCAAGCTCCTAAAATATAAAGCACTTAGTGCAGTCTTATCGGAGAACCCCTTAGCCTTGAACATAAATAAATGTATTTTGGTAGCTAGGGAAGCTGCCTTGTATTGCTTTACGGGCAACCATCCCGGCTCAGTTTTAGGCCATTGTGCCCTTTCTCAGGCTCAAGGAATCAATGAGCCGAGTGATATATTCCAAAGCTTAGGCCAGAAACCAGCCTCTAGAACTCTCTCTCCTCAGCTCTTCCAAGAGCTTATTAAAAAGATGTAATGCAAACTTCTCTTCCAAGTTAAATAAAATTTTTTTTGTTGTGCATTGTAAGTTGTGATTTTTCCTGGCGTACTTGTGATATACCATTTCAAGCCTCGCAATTTTAAGATTTTGTTCATGTGTTCATAGAAAATATTGTTTAGGATTCATTTTAAATGAGATCGTGATTAAAAGAAGTAATCGAGATTGGGTTAGAGCGGTATGAAAAAATATTATATTTATAGATGTATACACACTCACATATATGTATATATATATGTACATATATGTATATATATACATATATATATATGTGTGTGTGTGTGTGTGTACCTATATATATATATATAAGATTCTGGGGCTATTGAAAGATATATATATATATAAAAGATATATAGGATATATATATATATATATATATATAAGACATAAGATATTATAAGATTTTAAGGCTATTATAAGATATATATAAATATATATAATATCTTATATAAATATATAAGATTTTGGGGCTGTTAGGCCACCTACTAAAGGGTCTTATGAGCCTCACCAGACCAAAGATATCAAAAAAAAATAAAAAAATGCCATGTGCGCTACGGCGCGTAAATCGACATTTTGACCTGGTTAAACTAGCGATTAACGCGCCGTAGCGCACATGGCATGTTTTTTTATTTTTTTTAATTTTTTTGGCCTTGAGGCTCATAAGGCACTCTATAAGGGTCTCTAGGTGACTTTATAGGATCTACCCTTTTTGTATATATAAATATATATATATATATGTGTGTGTGTGTGTGTACATATATATATATATATATATATATATATATATATATATATATGTGTATATGTATATATATATGTGTGTATATATGTTTGTGTGTGTATATATATATATGTGTGTGTGTGTGTGTGTGTGTTTTTTCCTGTGTATAGTGCTTTTATATTTTTTAAATGAAATGTTCATTGGCACTGAGCATACAAAAAAAAATGGACTCAACAAAGAATGTAACACAACTCAAAAAGCTTTCATTAATGTGTGAAAATGCTACAAAGGAATTTGGGAACATTACAAAATTTTGTAGGGAGAATTACAAAGTGGGTTAGCCTATTGAGGTAGAAGGCTACGCTCTAAACATAGACGTAGGGCTAGGGACATATCTACAGGCTTCAAAGTAACTCTCTTGGCATGTACCATAGCCAGCACTGAGTCTTCAAAAACAGAAACTACAATATCTTCAGCAGCTTCTTGAAGAGCTTCAAGAGCTGTGCTCTGTATGCGGTCAACCCTGTCAGAATATTTTTCGATTGTTTCTCTCACCAGTCGAGAGAATGGTGCCTTGGGGATGAGAAGATCTGTGCTTTTCTGATATTTCTTAATCTCTCGTAGCGCGACTGTCCCTGGCCTCCATTTTCTCTTCTTCTTTGTAACTGGTGGAGGCGGTGGTGGTCTTTGATTCTCCCACGATGGTCGTTCAGACCTGAACTTCTTTTTCTTTTGTGCACGCTCTTCCTCTTCTTGTTGGTCCCGAAACTTGCCTTCCATTCTTTTACCACACTTCTTGACTGGTCGTCTGGATGTTGTGGCTGCTTGTGGCTGTGCTTGGCTTGCCCTCCTTGCATCCTCTTTGGGCTACTGTCTCTTTTGCATTTCTGTCTCCCAAGCTGCCCTCACAAGAGCAAACTCTTTGTCAATGGTATCTTTAGTGATGCCATAGGACAAGAGCTCGACCTCCCTGTTCTGTAAGATAACCTCTAGCTGTTCTAGGGTGTCGGCCTCAATAACAATCTCCGGTGGTTGCCCTTGACCTTTCGGCTTCTTTTCGACGCCGCTCTTCTTCTGCTTCTCTACTAGGCTCTGCTTCTTCAGCTTCCTTCCTGCGTTGCGCTTCTTCGGCCTCCTTCCTGCGCTCTTCTTCTCTCATCTCCTTTGCCTCTTGCTCTGTTACGATAGGTAGACTTGACCTTTTTGCTGTAGTAGCAGGTAGTGGGCCGAGTTGATCAAAAAACTACAAGTCTTGCTCCTGTTCTTCTGGCATGGCCTAGGTATGTACGAGTGCAAGAGATAATGGGAGGGCAAGAGAGAGTAGAGCACAAAGAAGAAATTGAAATGTGGTGGCTATAAATGAAAAATGACTTAAATATGTCTATAAATATAGTCTTTGACCTTTAACCACTTGACATTCATCCAGCTTCAAGACAAACACGGCATTTCCACCTGTCTCTTCAAGTGAGGCCATAGTACTAACTCATTGCTTTTTGTAGCACTTCCATGTCAATGTAGACATTGTTATATGCATTGTATTCAAAGGGTTTGATTGTTGGCATTGGCATAATATCCTCCACCCACTTGTACCCACCCTCGAACATGGATGCAATATCACCATTAGCACACTTCTTTGCCATCTGTAAGCTATAAAGTGTTGGAAGCAAGGATTGCATAACTCCCTTTACTCGCAACCCTAAAGTGATTGACCTGTACATTGCTCTGTAACCTTTCTGGCTAATACCTGCTGAGTCACATATATCAAGCATCTCTTTGGGTGTGACAATTTCTTTGATTTCCTTGAAGAAATGTTGACGAAGGGTCTCCCGCAGCTTATCATTACCAGAACCTGTTATCATTTCCATGATATCCTTCTCCTGAACGACATGCTGAAGAAGGGAGGCATTAACATTGTCCTCAGCGTTGTTACATCCTAGTATAGCTGTTGCACAAGCCCTACAATCGCAAGAGTCACCCATGAGAGATGCTTTATTCATTAATTGCTTCTCAAAGCTGCTATAATTCCTACAAAAATTTTTACCTGGTTGTTTGTTTACGCCTCTTGCATGCGCGTGCTGTCTTAGAAAGTAACCCAACAGCTTTACGTTTTCTTTGCCTTGCGTGATATCCAATGGGAAGGTGAGTGAAATGGTGAACACGACGCCGAAGATTACGAGTGGAGTGTTGAAGACGAACATAATTATCGGTAAATTGATTTATTGTGCGCACACGATCCGCTAGATTATTCTTCTGCACCTCAAGCTCCTCTGAGAGCTCTTTAATCCTCTGCATCAAACTATTGATCTGCTTAGTCGATGCCGCTTGCAGCAGCTGGTCGAAGGCAAATTGTGTTTGCCTCTTTTCAGCTGCCTCATCTAGCCACAACATGTGTAATCTCCTACAATAGCCAAGAAGCCCATTGAAACCATCACCAACAAACTTAAGAAAACTTGTAATGCTTTTGAATGGTGGAGGGGCACCAGATATTGGATCTGGTGGATAAAGATTTCCATCAATCCAAAGATCAATGGCCTTTACTCCTTGCATTCGAAGCTGATCGTATGAAATATTGGGTGCAACATGCCTACTGCGTAGGGTTGCGTATTCTGTCTCCAAATCAACCTGAAGGCGGATCTTAGAAGGCTTATTGGTGATGTCTTGTAGTGCCATCTACAAGAAAGTAGGCTTGTAAGCTTGGGTTGAATAGGAGTGGAAGGAGCAGGATATGGTATCAAAAAATAATGGGAAGAATGGAGATGAGGGTTGCTTCTCTAGAGCTGCATTGTGGATAGAGAAAGAAGCCAGAAAGGGAGCCAAAGAAACATAGAGAGGGTTGGCAATGGTGAGACGAAAATGCAAAGGAGACAATGCATCATGGGAAGCTTCTTTAGTGCAAGCTATGGCTGCTAAGCAATATAGAGAGAGAATACATCATGAAAAGGTTCTTCTGTGCAAGTCATGGCTACTACTGTGGGTTTGGAGAGAGAACCAAGTATTGTAGAAAGAATGCTCCTGGTAAGCTTCTTCCTTGCAAGCCATGGCTACTACTGTGGGTTTGGAGAGAGAAGGCTCGTTTAGGAGTACAGACCTGCTAGCTATGGAGAGAGGACCAAGTACTGTAGAGAGAATGCTCATGGTAAGCTTCTTCCGTGCAAGCCATGGCTACTACTGTGGGTTTGGAGAGAGAAGGCTCATTTAGGAGTACAGATCTGCTAGCTATGGCTTCTGGAGTAGAGAAAGACGCTTTTTTCCATGGAGAAGGAGTGCAGGGCGTTTTAGAGAGAAGATTTAGAGAGAGAAAGAGATCTGGTGTACACACAAAAAAGGGGGGAAGAAAGTGATGAATTTTTGGAATGTTTGGAGTTCGAAAAGGTTGCTGCAGGCTATGATAACTGACTCACAGCCCATTACAAAGCTTTAAAGTCACCTAGGTGGCCAGATCTAGGAATATCTCCTTTTTTTTTTGTGAAAAATCAAATATATGCTTTTAGAACTAGGCCTCTAGGCTTGGTCAAAGATGGATTAGCATTTTAAGCATTTCACTAAACGTCCAAATTAAAGGGCCCAAGAAGACTCCATTGAGTTCCTAATGAAAATGCGAGGAGAGTACTTGACATTTTTCAAATGGCCCTGCATCACGTTTTCTTGCAAATTCTTGTGTCCCTTTTGGTTTTCGCTTCTTCCTCATTGTTTTGCTTTTTATGTCCCTAGGGATTTCTTTCTTGATGATGAGAAAAGTTTTTGCTTTGGAACAGTTGATTCTCAGGCCCCTCCTTTCAAGAGGAAGCTGGACTTTTCTGCTGCTATACTCAGACCACAGCAATCACCAGGTGATTCATGTGTGCTCATGAAGAGAGTTGTTTGGTGATATCCTATACATTCCCTGATTGCATATATCAGCATATAGAATTCATGATATATAAATTTTTGTTCAGGCAAAAGCAAGAGACTGGAGCAAAAAGGTGAGTCTTCCCTTTCAAAACAAAGGGAACCACAAGAGGACAAATCTCCAAATTTGCTCCTATTTGACTTTCTTCACAAGTGCAAGGCTCAGAGGAACTTCCACATATACCACAGTATTTTCAACAGGGAGTTCACTATGAGCTCTGTTTTGGAGCATCACAGAGATTTTCTTTCAGACCATTGGGATACCTTCAAACAACTGACAGAGGCAGGAAGAATTGTGGAAGGTGAAAAGGTTTTTGTGTATATAAATCATATTGTCTCCATTGACAGGCTGAGGTACCATGTGAATAGAAGATTTGACAGCCTGCCTGAGGAATATAAATTCAGCTGTAACTTGCACACCAGAAAGTGTAGAGTGCTTGAGGAAACCATGGCATTCCTTATGTACATTGTCTTCCATCAACAATCTCTAGAAGAGCAAGGGCAGGAGACTGAAGAAGAAGATTTATCTGTAGCAGAGGTAAAAGAGGATATTCCTGTGGCAACAGATATGGCAGAGCAGGAAGAAGATATCAACCTCGAGGATGAGGGGCTGCAAGTGGCTGCTCTTGACCTTGTTCAACTGAGGACTGAAACTCTTAGGGCAACACAGCCAGTTGAAGATTTTGATGTTCAGAGCAGCAACTATGCAGTGCCCATGCTTCCAGGTGTCTTGATTGGTGGTAAAGATTATGTTTTCCTCCATGATATAGAGTGTATGTTCAATTTGAGGGAGGACTATGCCATTTCCCTTATTGCCCAGGCTTCAAGGCTTGACAAGGAGGTTGGAATAGAGGATGACCATTCACTTAGCTTTGGAAACAACTTTTGATCCTGCAGAGGCCCTTACTATTTGTTTCAAAGAGGCTGAAAATTTCCAAGAGCTAGATGAAGCTGCCTTCCAGCTCACCTAGGAAGCTATGAATCTCTCAGCACTTCATAAGGAAAAGCTTAAAGAAGAGGCTGGACTAGAGGGGAGAGGAATAAATCTTTGGAAAGATGAACTTCTTGTTGCTGATGAAAATGAGAAGGTATGATCTTATTACTTCAAATCAAATACTTTATCTTGTGTTTAAATGTTTTGTAGTTATGTATTATTGTCTCACTCCAATCTTTTGATACGTGGCAGCTACTACAAATTGAGGATGACACATTCCTCTAGAGAACAAGTGGAAGTAGGCCGGCTGGGTTTGGCAAAATGTCAAGCCTAGCTCATTATATTCATGATCTAGGCAGTGCTAAGATCTTGATTTACCATAGGCAGTTGAGCAACAATGGAGAAGCCATTGTTTACTTCTTTAAATGTTTGTCTAGGGTTTTAGGTGGACATGATCTTCCATGGCAAAAGGAAAAAATCATTTTAATAGAGAGGTTGTCTGCCATAGATATATTTGGGGATTATGTGAATAAGCAGGCCATAGATATATTTGGGGATTATGTGAATAAGCAGGCCTCTAGGGCCTCTTACTTTTTGTCTTTCACTTCTTATGCATTAGCATGTGGTGTTAAGGAGCCCAAATGTCTGGAGGGCTATGGAAAACACAAGCTCATAAGGTTTCGAGAGCCACCCATGATTGCATCAGGCCACACAATCCAAGAAGAAGAACACGTGGAGATAGCTGAAGACAAGGATACCCCTCTCAGACAAGCAATAGAGGCAAGCATTGATAATAAACAGACAGTCGACATCAAGCCAACAAGGAAGAAAAAGAGTCCAATCAAGTTCAAAAAGAGAGTTCCGACTGGCAGGCCTTGGGAGTAATAGGATTTAGTCATCAAATATAGCACAAACATTATATTGAAGTTGAACTGATTTGTACAAAGTCTTTGATCCTCATCAGTTCCTTGTCCGTACGGACGATAGCATTGATAAACAGACAGTTGACATCAAGCCAACAAGGAAGAAAAAGAGTCCAATCAAGTTCAAAAAGAGAGTTCCGACTGGCAGGCCTTGGGAGTAATAGGATTTAGTCATCAAATATAGCACAAACATTATGTTGAAGTTGAACTGATTTGTACAAAGTCTTTGATCCTCATCAGTTCCTTGTCCGTACGGACGATCAATACCCTTTTGCATTTGTCCCATCACCGTACGACACTTCAGTACTCTTCCCACACTCAGTAGCTTCTAAAAGCATTTGACACTCAGTACCTTATTGGTAAGGATCAATAGTGTGTCTAGCATAATTAAGTAGTATTGATTGAATTTTTTGTGTGTAGCTCATGGATGTATTGATGCTTGTTAATATAGATCACATGTTTCACAAAAGAAATACTTTTGATGGAGTCTCAAAACATATAGGCATAACACCAAGAGTCACTTGTTCCACAAAATAAAAATCTATTGATTGAGTTTGAAAACATGTGGACATAACACCAATAAGTTACAAATTGCTATTCATGTTTACTTATCTATTTATGGTTTCTAAATATCTTCAAATCCCTCCATTGTCTATGTCTCTCTGCTGCCATTGAATTGTCCAAAGTTTGTCTTCGTCTTTGCTTTTGGGCTAGAATAAAAGCAAGCTTGACTTTGGAACTAGCAACTTTTCTTTTAGCATGCAGCCTTTGTAGAATGCCTCAGTAAAACCATTGGAAGACTTCCTTCAGACTATTTGCCTTTTGACTCCCTCCATAGTGTCGTGTGTGTCTGAAAAATACATTACGTGCCATGTAGTGAGACTTCTCCATGCCTTGGGTAGACCAAATTGCTGGGCATCCATACTTTTTGACAAAATAGGGAAGGTGGTTGTAGATGATATGCTGTTTTCACAGAGACATAAGAATGCATAGTAAGTTATAAAAGAAAAGAGGATCACACTTAAGTAAAAGAAGAAGACATCACTTTACCATGTAGTGAGTTATATTGTAGGCTGTCCACGCATCTTTCATTGACTTCCCAAAATGTTTAATTGCCTCTTCAAAGTTCTTGTAATCACTCTTTGTCCATGTTACATTGTCACAGAACATGAAGAGTTAATCAAGAGACCTCCACACCTCTGCCTTCACATTTCGTGCTTCCCCATCTGCCTCATGATCTTTCACGGCATTATGGACTTGCTTCCACAATCCATAACTAATCCTTGAAACTGTTCTACCTTGCCTTACTTGCTTACTACTATGTTTGGGTCGAGACAAGAATCTTCTTGCCTTAACACCACCAATAGAGGGCTTGATTGGTACCTCCTTGCCATTGGTAGACTTTTTAAAATCCTTTGTGATATGAACATCACCTCCATGCAGACCTATATCGGATAACACTTTTTCCAATGCATGAAGAGCATCCTTTCTATTTCTTTCGGGATGGAGTTTCCAAGCAAATCCAATATACAAAAATACCAATTTCTCAATAATTCGACATAGAGCATGCAATGTGCATATGTGAACATTACATAGTGGAATGTCAAGAATGGCCTTGAAGTCAGGCTCAACTTTATCTCTATTAGGTGCTCTCTTCCACCATTTGGAATCCATTACTTGAGCTGATTCTTTGCAGTAAAGACAAGGAGACTTTGAGTTACCTCCTTTACTAACGTTATACATGCACTTAAGTGTTTTAAGATCCCCCGCCATGTGCCATTCTACTTGAAAATCACCTTTTCCTGCAACATGGAGATTCTCTCCTTGCACTTGTCTTTTAATTATTCTTGGTATTTCCGTGTGGTGAAACACCCAATCTAGTGTTTTATGGTCTTCTGTCTTCACCTGTGATTATACAAAACAAAAGTCTTACTATAAAAGATTTGAAAACATTGACTAAAATCAAGTACAAAACAAAAAATGATCATACTTGGAACGAGCCTAACCACCATATGTTTTTCTCCGACTGCACACTAAAATACTTCCAACTCGCTTCAGTCAATGATGTATCAAGTGCTCCATTCATCAATGTAATAGTAATCCTTTCCATTTTCTTTTCCTTTACAACCTCACACACTCATCCAGTTTGATAACAAAATTCAAAATGCCTTTCCACTCTTCAAATGTTATTCCATAAAACTCGACCATTCTTTTTTGAAGTTGTTGTAGATCTACAAATATATTGTTCCAAGGGTCATACACAGTGGTTCCTTTACCACCATGAAATATTTCTTCAATATGGATATATTGTCCAATAAACTCATAGACTATACTTTCATTCAAATGACCTCTTATCTTCCACACGGTTGCTAGATTTGGCAGTAAAACTCGTTTAATCCTTTGATCTCTCAAAGTTGAGGATATCGCATGGAAAATCGAACCATATCCCTTCCTGCTAACTCCACTAACATCAAGAGCCTCTTGGATTGTAGTACCATCAACTTGATTATTGGATATAAAGTCCTCTACAACATTGCGTTTGATTGTTTTGTATTTTTTTTCTTCAATCAAACCTTTTGCTACACCACAAGAAAGCAATCCTTTCATTTGTTTAACTGGAAGAAGGTTGGGATCCATATTTTCTTTTACAGGCTCCAATAGTTTCCTATAGTAACAACACAATATGCCTATATTATTTAACACTTCCAATCCTGTTTTGCATTAATGGACAAAATAGATATAGTCATTTGAGAGCATTTTTGAGTATAAAAAATGAAAAATTACAAACTAGCCTTGCTTCCTGAATTCTTCGCTTGCATCCACTAGTCCCAGCCTTCAAATTTGCAATGTTTTTAATCTTCTTGCTTCGTTGTCTGTCTCCAAGCACGGTTCTCTTCCTTCTTGATCTTGTCAACTCTTTTTTACTCTTTGAATGCTCCTCAATTTCATTCTGCAAAACTGCTGCTCCAATTTTGCACGAATAGCTATCTCTTGAATCCTGGCCCCCTTTTCTTGTAGGTACATTGTTTTATATGTTTTTGCAAATGTAGACTGTGCTAAAATATAACCAAGAAGTCCATTTTGTCCATCCCCCGCAAACCTCAGTAGTGTGGTTGGATTGACAAATGGAGGTGTAGAGTTTTTTACTAGACATTTTGGATATATGCTTCCATCACACCATAAGTCAATATGTTGGAGCCCTTCTCTTCTATTTTTCTGTTGTTGAGCATTCAGCACCGTATCCTTTCGTCTTTTTTGTGCTGGAGCATATTGTTCTTCTAAGTTGATGTGAAGATGGTGTAATCGCTTCTTCTGAGATTGTGACTCACTAGTATCGGCCATTTTTTGTGCTTCTGAGGTTGCAAAGTTTGCTTGTCAATCTCATAGTCTTTTTGTAACATGAATCGTGGAAGTGTGGCGGTATCCATACAATCATTAAGTTCAATGATGGATTCTTTATGAGAGGCCTGCACACGTCGTCAAAAGAGATGCGGAATCTTCGGGAAACAAAAAAAACTAAGGAGATATTTAATGCAAAATCTTGTTAGTTAGACAAAAGATTATCTTATTCTTTTCTGAACTGACAGTTCGGTAGTCCTTACTGACAGTTCTGAGCCACGTTTCCATATTTTATTATTTTTGAGGTCTTTTAGGAGAGAAATAAATCGAAAAATAGTGAATTTCTTACAGGGCCCCAAAATGAGCTCCCTTTTTCCCTAATGCCCATGTCCATGGGCTATCATACCAGTTAATGATACCTATAGTTGCCATGCATTAGCCATCGTGTCCTTTGATTTAACTTTCAACCTAGGGATCACTGTCTTCTTCTGATTCATCTTATCATCATGAATGATGCATAAGTACTTTGTAGGTCTCATTTGTGAGTATTTTTGCCATGTGCAATACAAGTTTCTACAACTTTGTTTTGCTGTAGGATATGCTTTCTTTACTCATCCATCAACTTGCAATGCTTCTCTTAAAACTTAGTGGCTCCTAGCTAAGCTTTAATATTGCTACACATGCTACATTTAGAGAACTCACTTGTCTTTGATAGTGTCACATGTTTAAATTCCAAATTCCAAATTCTTTTGAGTGTAGAGGTGGACATTTCACTGTCGACTAAAGCTGTTAATGTCGTGTTTACTTCATAAATAATGTCAACCTGTCTATATATTTCTAGAATCACTAATTGAGTCTCCCTTAATCCATCTAGTAGGTTCTACTTTTGTGAGGCATCTGCTCAGAGTTTTTCTCCACAAAATCAAGAATGATTGCCTTCCCCATCTATGTTTGGTCTTATCCCTTCCCTATAACTCTTGTGTTTCCATGCATGCAACGTCTCATACCAGCCTACAAATTGTTCTTTGTATCGATAGAAACATGTCTTTGGAATTCCATGCAGTTCATACCATGCTCTACAACATATATCCACACCATTCAATGAGAACACATAGTCCATTTTTTCAAATGGATTTATATGATGAGCCACAACATGTCTTTGGAATTCCATGCAGTTCATACCATTCTCTACAACATATCTCCACACCATTCAATGAGAACACATAGTTCATTTTTTCAAATGGATTTATACAATGAGACACACTTAATGTGTCATATACATACTTTGTAGGATCTTGCAAGCACCAGACCCCATAATTCTTTACGTAAAGATAATAGAATTCCACGATCAACAAGTTGACAACATCTCTTCTTATAACAATCAATGGTCGATACTAATTGCATTGATTCCATTGACATCCTTGGTATAGTTGCATGCACCACAACCCTTTTAGGCTTCCTGTTAATCATAACATAATTTCTTTTCTTTGAAAGTGGAAAAACAAATGAAAATGAATAATCATTGGGGATATCATGATGGTGAGCTCTCAGTCTGCATGTGAGTGTAATGGACACCCATCTAGCATAGTGACATGCTTGATTGGCCACTTCACAAGGTTAAGACTATCAACATCACATGAGAATTGACCTGAGATTGCATCATACAACTTCTCAATACCAATCCCCACGCTATCATCCCCAAGCACATCAAATTTAATCGGATCGTATAATGGAAATACATAAATAAATATACCCTCTCCAATTCTTTTTGTCCTCCCTTCATTTTCCATAGCAATACCGTCTTCTCCTTCCATGCATCTCGATAGCTAAACTTGTCATGCATCAAAGAATATGGTTGCCTTTGGTTTGTATGCTCTTCAAATACAAAAGTTTCTACACATGGGACCTCTTGACCCTCTCCAAGAGTTGCTGCACTTGGTTGACTAGATGTCCTATATTTGCAAGCTGCAATGATTGTTGGCTTCACTTAAGGGTAGTGCCCAATGCTTTATCGATCCTTGTTGCTTCATTAGTGGGGAAAGGGAATGAGGGTATCTTCCTTGATACACCTATCTGCTAGAACTAAAACATTACCTGCCCCAATCAAATAATTATGGTAGTATATTCGCTAGCATTGGTATGAAGCACAAAGCCAATTACAACCACCTCACCATTTACAAGCAGGCTAACTCTGTCTCCAGATTTAAAGGCCATTGGTGAGACCTGATAACACATTAGATCACTATCATGAGTAATTGATCTCAATTGTAATGTTTGGCTCAATGTAAAAGTGTAGCAGTAACAGGCAAAAAACATTTGGTTCAATGTTTGTCAAAGATTTGGCCATTGGTCTAAATTTTCCATTGCTAAGTTTTGGCTCAATGTTTGTCAAAGATTTGGCCATTGAGCCAAATCTTCCATCTTTGGTAAAAAACAATTGGCTCAATATTTGTCACAGATTTGGCTCAATGTTTGTGAAAGAGCCATAACTTTACAACCGCCAAGTTTTGGTCCAACAACCAAATCTCTTTGGGCCACACACACACACACACATGCAAATGAAGAAAAAAAAGTGTGGGAATAATAGGCGACATGCATTTGGCTCAATATTTGTCAAAGATTTGGCTATTGGTCTAAATCTTCTATCGCCAATAAAGTGTTGAGACGATTGGTCCAAATCTTCCATCGCCAATAAAGTTTTGGCCCAAGGGCTAAATCTTTCATGACCGCTGGGCCAAATTTTCCAAACAACAATGTTATGGCACTTGGGCTAAGTTTTCCATGTCCATGGAGGTGGTGTCCTAGAATGTTTGTCAAAGATTTGGCCATTGGTCCAAATCTTCCATCGTCGCCAATAAAGTTTTGATGCAAAACTGTTGGGCCAAATCTTACAAACAACAATGTTATGGCATGACTTGGGCAAAGTTTTCCATGTCCATGGAGGTGGTGGCCTAGAAGTTTCGGCCATTGGGCCAAATCTTCCATGGGCATGAAAGTTTTGGCCCAAGGTCCATAACATTGTTGGCTAGAAGATTTAGTCCAATGGTCTTTAAAGATTTGGCCCTTGGGCCAAATCTGTGGGACAAAAATCTTCCAATGACCACACGTGCGCGCGTGCACACACACACACACACACACAAAAATCGTAGCTTCATCATAATTTACTCTCTCTCTCTCTCTCTCTCTCTCTCTCTCTCTCTCTCTCTCTCTCTCTCTCATTGACAAAAAAACTGACATGTATATAAAATAACATATAGAATTATAAAAATTATATATAGCATATTAAGTAGAACATATATAGCATATTAATAATAAGAATAATATATTAAGTATAATAAGTATGATATATGTAATAATTATAATATGTATTATATAATGATTATAATATGTATAATATCTGTGGGGCAAAAATCTTCCAATGACCACACGTGCGCGCGTGCACGCACACACACACACAAAAAAAAAATCTTAGCTTCATCATAATTTACTCTCTCTCTCTCTCTTTCTCTCTCTCTCATTGACAAAAAACTGACATGTATATCATATATAAAATAACATATAGAATTATAAAAATTATATATAGCATATTAAGTATAACATATATAGCATATTAATAATAAGAATAATATACTAAGTATAATAAGTATGATATATGTAATAATTATAATATGTATTATATAATGATTATCATATGTATAATATCTATAATAAGTATAATATATACGATATATTATATAATATGTATAATATGTGTAATATAATGGTTATAATATGTGTAATACGTGTAACATATATTATATAATAAATATAATTTAACATTGATATAAAAGCTGACATGATTTATATCATATAAAATTATAATAAGTTTAGATAACATAGTAAGTATAACATATATAACATATTAATAATTAGTATAATATACTAAGTATAATAAGTATGATTTATATGATAAGTATAATATATATGATATATTACATAATATGTATAATATGTGTAATATATGTACTATGTGTAGCATATATTATATACTATGTATAATATGTATTATAAAATGATTATAATATGTATACTATATGTAGCATATATTGCATACTATATATAATATGTATTATATAATGATTATAATATGTGTTATAATAAAATCATTCTAAAAACCAAAACATGGAGCCCTTTCTGGTCTAAGTCTAATGCTATTTTGGTGATAAATAAGGGTTTGTTTTAGCACACCCTAGGTATCCTATCCCCTAAAACAAAACAAAGGCGACCGAGGGACAACCAACACATGCAAAAACCGCAAGTGTGAACCTCCTAAAATCACATAGATATATAATTTTGAGTTTATTGCTAAAAAACCATATTAGGGAATTTGTGAAAATCCCATTACTTTGGGAATTTTCTTTTCAATCTAATTTTTAATATATGTTAAGCATACCAATTCCAAAGTTGTCGGAGAATGTGGATTTAGAACCTGCTCTTCATGAGCTTTCCAATGATATGTCACATGAGGGGGTTTTGACAAAATCTTAAAAAAAATCACCATGCCCCTAATTTTTGATCTTGCAAAATGGAAATTGGGATTTTCACAACCTTCCTAATATGGTCTTCTAACCTCATCATCTACAATGGCAAAAACGACCCTCTCTAGGCCAATAACACGAGCAGCATCAACGGTGACACCGGCCATCACACCTAAAACTAGGGAAGCATGGAGTCATATTTCATCTACTTGTTTTGAAAAGCTAATTATTTCTAATTACTAAAAAGATAATCACTCATATGTACACATAATTATAATTATTAAAGAGTACAATATTTTATCTCTCTCTTCGTAGGTTCTTATTAGTAGAACATTGTTGTCTAGAAGAGAGAGAGAGACAGAGACAGAGAGAGAGAGAGAGAGAGAGAGAGAGAGAGAGAGAGAGAAACAGACATCGAATAAATAAATTTTTTGATGAAATATTAAAGAATAAATAATTAGACGGAATACATAATTATTTCATCTAATTATTCTCTCTCTCTCTCTCTCTTTCTCTCTCTCTCTCTCTCTCCGTAGGTTCTTACTGAAAATCTAATCAGTCTCTCTCTCTAAATGTGTGTGAGATTATACATTATGTATAATCTCTCTATCTAAATGTGTGTGAGATATTGTATTGAATATTAGATTTATTTATATTAATATAAAAAATACACACACACATATATATATAGTATGCTAGTTTTGCGATCTCATTAGTCTTACATCTACTCTAATTAATGCAGCATAAGTCATCTTAAAGAGAGGAGATGATACGAGAATATATCCACAATTAAAGCACTTACAAGTACGTATCTTCTCTCCTCTCTGTGTATTCTATTACTTTTGAATTTTGAATTTTAGAAAAGATAACTACTGCTCTCATCAGAGTGAGTCTGACCACTTTTCCTCCTAAACCCATAATCGAGCTCTAAAATGCAAATCTCTATACTTTGAATCACTAATTAATCTCTAAATCCTTAATTCATTTCACCTCCCTAATTAATCTTCAAATCTCTATTATCTATCTAATCTCTCTAATTTTTATTTCATACTATCTAATCGACCTCCCTCTCTATTTTTCTCTCTAATCTCAAATCAACCTCTTTAGTTCTTTTTGCAGAGACCTACACATAGCTCCAGCTATTTAGTTCTTTGAATAAGAGGGAAAGTAACCACAACCAAGTAAGATTTTATGTTATGCCTCGATGTTTTAACTATTTGAAATTCTTTAATCTCTCTCTCTCTCTCTCTCTCTCTCTCTCTCTCTCTGTCTCTCTCTCTCTCTCTCTCTCTCTCTCATAATCTATCTTAAAATCTTGCAAAACCTATTGAATACCATGAACATCCATTCTAGTTATTTTCTCTAGTTTTTAAAAACTAATTAGTTAATCTCTTTTTAATCTCTAATATCTTTCTAATCACTATCTCTAATTTCTCAAAATTACTATCTCTATTTTTTATTTGATACTATCTAATCGACGTCCCTCTATATTTTTCTCTCTAATCTCATATCAGCCTATTTAGTACTTTTTGCAGAGACCTACACACAAATCCATTGCAAACTACTCAAATCAAATAAAAACAACAAGAGCAAAAAGCAACCATGACCAAGTAAGATTCTTACAAAGAATATAGTTAATATCAAATTAATTAAAATTTATTGGCTTAATTAAATATTTAATACTTAATTAGTTAAAATTAATTAGGAAAAGTACCAATAAATAAAAAATAATCATGTATGAATTGAAAGAGAACATCTTTGAAAAAATAAATAGAGAAAAAATAATTAGAATTTTTTTGTACTCGTTTACATTTGCAAATGATGTTTCTTGTTGTCCATGTACCTCCCAAAGCTTGTTTACACAATAGATATCTCAATCAATCTTTGATAATAAATAGCTAATTAGCTTGCTTAAAGAAGTTTCACATATGTTTAGAATGGGATAAAAATATCAAATATAGAGTGTATAAGAATAGAAATAAATATTGTGTTGTCCTAAAGATTTGGTTAATAGGCAAAGATTTTGATCACTCAAAGCTCTGGCTCATTGTAGGATATGGCCCAATAGCCAAAAATTTAAGCCATTGGAAGATTTGTCTCAAAATCCAAAACTTTGGCTTAATTGTCTCTCTGGTGGGCCATGACTCTCTAGGCCATTGGAAGATTTGGCCCATTAGCCAAAACTTTCTTGTTCATTGGAAGATATGGCTCAAGCCAAAGATTTGGATCATTGGTATCTCTGGCTCATTGGAAGTCTATTTGGCCCAATAGTAGCCAAAACTTTAAGCCATTGCAAGATTTATCTAAAAAGCCAAATCTTTGGCTCAATTATCTCTTGGTTGTTGGGCTAGATCATGTGTGATGATAGGTTCCTTGACACAAAAAGTTTGACCCATTGAGCCCATGGTTTTTGAGCCATTGGAAGATTTGGTCCATTAGCCAAAACTTTCCTGTTCATAGCAATATCTGGCTCATAGCCAAAGCTCTAGCTCATTCGAAGGTTTGGCCCAATAGCCAAAACATTAAGCCATTGGAAGAATTGGCCCAAAAGCCAAAACTTTGACTCAATTGTCTCTTGGTTGTTAGCTAGATCATGTGTGAGGATGGGTTCCTTGCACGAAAGGCATGACCCATTGAGCCCATGGTTTTGGCACATTAACCAAAACTTTCTTGTTCATTAGAAGACATGGCTCATAGCCAAAGATCTGACTCATTGGAAGATTTGGCCTAGTAGCCAAAACGTTAAGCCATTGGAATATTTGGCCTAATAGCCAAAACTTTGGCTCAATTGTCTCTCTGGGCCATTGGAAGATTTGGCCCATTAGCCAAAACTTTCTTGTTCATTGGAAGATATGGCCCATAGCCAACGTTTTGGATCACTTGAAACTCTCACTCATTGGAAGATTCAACCCAATAGCCAAAACTTTAAGCCATTGGAAGTTTTGGCTCAAAGGCCAAAACTTTGGCTCAGTTGTCTCTTGGTTGTTGGGCTAGATCATCTCTGAGGATGGATTCCTTGGCATAAAAGGTTTGACCCATTAAGATAATGGTTTTGGGCCATGAATCTCTGGGCCATTGGCAGATTTGGCTCATTGTTCAATTGTCTCTCTGGGCCATGACTCTCTAGGCCATTGGAAGATTTCGCCCATTAGCCAAAACTTTCATGTTCATTGGAAGATATGGCTCATTGTTCAATTGTCTCTCTAGGCCATGACATTATTGGACATTGGAAGATTTGGCTCATTGTTCAATTGTCTCTCTAGGCCATGACACTCTTGGACATTGGAAGATTTGGCCCATTAGCCAAAACTTTCTTGTTCATGGGAAGATATGGCCCATAGCTAAATTTTTGGATCCCTGGAAGCTCTTGCCCATTGGAAGATTTAGCCCAATAGCCAAAACTTTAAGCCATTGGAATTTTTTTTCTCAAAGGCCAAAACTTTGGCTCAATCTCTTGGTTGTTGTGCTAGATCATCTCTGAGAGGATTGGTTCCTTGGCACAAAAGGTTTGACCCATTGAGCCCATGGTTTTGGACCATGACTCTTTGGGCCATTGGAAGATTTGGCTCATTATTCAATTGTCTCTCTCAGCCATGACTCTCTAGGCCATTGGAATATTTGGCCCATAAGCCAAAACTTTCTTGTTTATTGGAAGATATGGATCATAGCCAAAGATTTGGATCATTTGTAGGTCTGGTTCATTGGAAGATTTGGCCTAATAACCAAAACTTTAGGCCATTAAAAGATTCGTACAAAACGCCAAAACTTTGGCTCAATTATCTCTTGGTTATTGGGCTAGATTATGTGTGATGATGGGTTCCTTGGCATAAAAGGTTTTCCCCATTGAGCCCATGGGTTTTGGGCAATTGGAAGATTTGGCCCATTACCCAAAGCATTTTTGTTCATTGGAAGATATGGCCCATAACCACTTTGGCTCAATAGTCTGTTGGTTGTTGGACTAGATCGTCTCTGAGGATGGTTTCCTTGGCACAAAAGGTTTGACCCATTGAGCCCATGGTTTTGGCCCATTAGCCAAAACTTTCTTGTTCATTGGAGGATATGGCTCATAGACAAAACTCTGGCTCATTGGAAGATTTGGCCCAGTTGCCAAAACTCTAAGCCATTGGAAGATTTGGCATAATAGCCAAAAGTTTGGTTCAATTGTCTCTCTGGGCGGCCATGACTCTCTTGGCCATTGGAATATTTGGCCCATTAGCCAAAACTTTAATCCATTGAAAGATTTTTTTAAAAATCCAAAACTTTGGCTCAATTATCTCTTCCTTACTGGGCTAGATAATGTGTGATGATTGGTTTCTTGGCACAAAAGGTTTGACCGATTGAGCCCATGGCTTTTGGGCCATTGGAAGATTTGACCCATTAGCCAAAACCTTCTTATTCATTGGAAGATATGGCCCATAGCCAAAATTTGGATCACTGGAAGCTCTGTCTCATTGGAAGATTTCGCCCAATAGCCAAAACTTTAAGCCATTGGTGGCAGATTTGGCCTAAAAGCTAGAACTTTGGCTCAATTGGCTCTTGGTTGTTGGGCTTGATCATCTATGAGGATGGGTTCCTTTTGGCACAAAATGTTTAGCTCATACTAGCCAAATATTTGGATCACTGGAAGCTCTAGCTCATTGGAGAATATGACCCAGTAAACAGAACTTTAAGCCATTGGAAGATTTGGCTCAAAAGCCAAAACTTTGACTCAATTGTCTCTCTCGGCTATGACTCTCTAGGCCACTGGAAGATTTGGACCATTAGCAAAAACTTTCTTGTTCATTAAAAGATATGGCTCATAGACAAAGATTTGGATCATTGGTAGCTCTGGCTCATTGGAGGATTTGGTCCGATAGCCAAAACTTTAAGCCATTGGAAGATTTGGCCTAAAAGCTAGAACTTTAACTCAATTGTCTCTTGGTTGTTGGTCTAGATCATTTGTGAGGATGGGTTCCTTGGCACAAAAGGTTTGACCTTTTGAGCCCACGATTTTAGCCCATTATCCCAAACTTTGTTGTTCATTGGAAGATATGGCTCATTAGAAGATTTGGCAAAGTAGCCAAAAATTTAAGCCATTGGAAGATTTGGCCTAGTAGCCAAAACTTTGGCTCAATTGTCTCTCTGGGCCATGACTCTCTTTGGCTCAATTGTCTCTCTAGGCCATGACTCTCTTTGGCCATTGGAAATTTTGGCCCATTAACCAAAACTTTCTTGTTCATTGGAAGATATGGCCCATAGCCAAAGTTTTGGATCCTTGGAAGATCTAGCTCATTGGAATATTTGGCCCAGAATAAAACTTTAAGCAATTGGAAGATTTGGCTCAATAGCTACTAGAACTTTGGCTCAATTATCTCTTGAATGTTGGGCTAGATCATCTTTGAGGATGGAATCCTTGGCACAAAAGATTTGACCCATTGAGCCCGTGGTTTTGGGCTATGACTCTCTAGGCCATTGGAATATTTGGCTCATCGTTCAATTGTCTCTCTGGGCTATGACCCTCTAGGCCATTGGAAGATTTGAACCATTAGCCAAAAAATTCTTGTTCATTGGAAGATATGGCTCATAACCAAAGATTTTGATCATTGGTAGCTCTGGCTCATTGGAAGATTTGGTCCAATAGCCAAAAGTTTAAGCAATTGAAAGATTTTGCCCAAAATCCAAAACTTTGGCTCAATTACCTCTTGGTTGGTTAGCTAGATCATATGTGATGATGATGGGTTCCTTTGGCACAAAAGGTTTGACCCATTGAGCGCATGGTTTTTGGGCCATTGGAAGATTTGGCCCTTTAGCCAATACTTTCTTGTTGATTGGAATATATGGCACATAGCCAAACTTTTGGATCACCGGAAGCCCTAGCTCATTGGAAGATTTATCCCAATAGGCAAAAATTTAAGGCATTGGAAGATTTTGCCTAAAAGCCAGAAGTTTGGCTCAATTGTCTCTTGGTTGTTGGGCTAGATCATCTCTAAGAGCATCGGTTCCTTAGCACAAAAGGTTTGACTCATTAAGCCCATGGTTTTGGCCCATTAGCAAAAACTTTCTTGTTCATTGGAAGATATGGCTCATAGCCAAAGATTTGGCTCATTGGAAGATTTGGCCCAGTAGCCAAAACATTACGCCATTGGAAGATTTGGCCTAGTAACCAAAACTTTGGCTCAATTGTCTCTTTGGGCCATGACTCTCTTGGCCATTGGAAGATTTGGCCCATTAGCCAAAACTTTCTTGTTCATTGGAAGATATGGCCCATAGTCAAAGTTTTGAATCACTTGAAGCTCTCACTCATTGGACGATTAGGTCTTGTAGCCAAAACTTTAAGCCATTGGAAGTTTTGGCTTAAAATCTAGAGCTTTGGCTCAAATGTCTCTTTGATGTTTGGCTACATCATCTCTGAGGATGGGTCCCTTGGCAAAAACAATTTGACCCATTGAGCCCATGGCTTTGGGCTATCACTCTTTGGGCCATTGGAATATTTGGCTCATTGTTCAATTGTCTCTCTGGGCTATTACTCTCTAGGCCATTGGAATATTTTTTCCGTTAGCCAAAACTTTCTTGTTCATTTGGGAAGATATGGCGGCTCATATAGCCAAAGATTTGGATCATTGGTAGATATGGCTCATTGGAAGATTTGTCCCAATAGCCAAAACTTTGAGCCATTGAAAGATTTGGACCAAAAGCCAAATATTTAGCTTAATTATCTCTTCATTGTTGGGCTGGAGCATGTGTGTTGTGTTGAGATATCGAGCTCTAGTGAGGCGGTGGACACTGATGACCCGCCTGGGGGATAGGCCTTGCACTTACACCACTGGCATGGTTGGTGAGATCTTGGGTGATATGCGGCCAGTGGGATGACAGGCTGTGTGACAGCCACTCTAGAGACTGGCATAGTTATAGCGCCAGCTCATTTAGTCGGGTTCACACTATAGAGAACCCGTGTATGTATTTGGTTGAGTACCTTTCATATTGTGTGTACTCTTATTCTTGTATATGGTGTGTTGAGTGTTGAGTAGAGAAGAAGAAGATTTTCAGCCTCTCACCTTGTGTGTTCTCTATTAGGGTTTTGTGAGTGTGTGTGTGTGCTTGCAAGAGCTCAAGCTCTCCTCCCCCCTGCATCTTTTCATGGTATCAGAGCCTGGTTCGTGCTAAGGGCTGAGCTGCAAGCAAGAGAACCACAGGAAGCGGTACGAGGGTAAGAGCTTCAACTACTCTTCCCTATTGTGTTGGTGACTACACCCTTGTCGGGAGCTCTACGGGAGGCACCGGCAAATGATCTCTGATTGAGGAGCTTTCTTCGCGGGAGTAAAGCTATTGGGAAACTATACAATCCTTTGGACTACAATTTTGGGGCCGAAAACGCGTTTCGGGCGCGTCTGGACCTCCGTTTTTCGGAAAGCAGGCGATTTCGAGCACTGCGGGTAAGTCATCGATTCTCTGCAGAACTCTGTTTTAAGAACTGCAGGAAGACAGATTGATTGTGCAGACACTGTGGGTGCTGCAAAGAGGTCTACAGTTGCCATTGGGTGTATGTATGCACATTGAAGTCACTGGTTGTGACATTTGAGAGTACTGCAGTACCGCTGTGCAGAAAATACAGCATTTGTGCAGAAAAACCAGAGTGCAGGTTCTGGTAAAGTTGTGTGTTTGACAAGATGTCTAATGATGGCATAACACAGATTGTGGCTGAGAAGCTTGACAAGAATAACTTCCATGCTTGGAGGTTCAGGTTGACGAATTTCCTGATGGGAAAAGGTTATTGGGACTACATAGAAGGTGAGCATGAAGAGGCACCGGAGATACCGGATATAAATCCGACTGTTGCAGATGTGAAAGAGTTTAAAGACTGGAACCAAGGAGCCAGGAAGGTTATGTATTGGCTTTCCATTAGTATACAGGACACCATGATTGGGCACATTCAGGATGCCAAGTCCCCCAAGGAGGCGTGGGACACCTTGGTAAAGCTTTATGAAACAAATACCAAGGCACGTAAGATACAGTTGAAGAATGAACTTCATACTGTGGAGAAAAAGAGCATGTCTGTGAATGACTATGCGCTGAAGATAAAGGGTATTGTGGAATCCCTTGCATCTATTGGTGTGTCAGTAGATGATGATAACAAGGTGGAAGTCTGTCTACGTGGTCTCGGGCCACAATACAAGCGTTCAAGACGTCTATTCAAACTCGGGAAAACATTCCCAACTTTACAGATTTGGTATCTATGCTGATTATCGAAGAGAAGAACTTGGGTGAAGACCAACAGTCTTCACAAAGCAAAAACAGTTCAGAGCAACAGGCCTTCTACACGAGTTCAGGAAGAGGACGAGGTAGAGGAGGCCGTGGACGCGGTCAAGGACGTGGCCGAACAGGTAATCAGAATTATGGCCAGCAGTCAGTAGCAGCAACAACAACAGTCCCAGAATCAACAACAACAACAACAACACGCAGGTGGAAGAGGCAAATTCAGAGGCAGGGGGAGTCAAAGAGGCCGTGGAAATTGGCAAAGGCAGTACAATGATGCACGTGAATGCTATTATTGTGGTAAGCCTGGACATGTGCAGGCAGAATGCTATAAAAAGCAGGCTGACATGCAAAATGGGAAAGTGCAGCAAAACAACTATGCATCCTCAAGCAGAAATAATGAGGATAATGAGAGGTTGTTTGTTATGCAGCATGTTGTGAATGCCATGTCTGAAAATGTTGATGCAGCACAAAAAGATAATGTATGGTATATGGATTCAGGCGCTTCGAACCACATGACGAGTCATAGGGAGTGGTTCAAGGAGATGAAAAACCTGGAAAGACCAGGTTTTGTGGAAACAGGGGATGACACTGCTCATCCAATTGCCCACGTTGGAGATGTGCCATTGTGTATGCAGGATGGCAAAGTGAAGTACCTTGCAGATGTACTTCATGTACCGAACATAACAAAGAATCTGCTTTCAGTTGGCCAGATGATTGAGCAAGGTTTGCAGGTTCGGTTTAACCCTGATGGGTGTTATGTCGAAGACTTCAAAGACAAGTGCAGGTTGGTTGCAAAAGGCAACAGAGTGGGCAGAATGTTTACGTTGAATGTAGACATGCCTGAAATGAGTGCTGCGATGTTTGCAAATGGTTCAGGAGTTGTTGCAGACACAGACATATGGCATAAAAGAATTGGACATGTAAATGTTCAGAGATTGAAGTCTATGCAGACAAAAGGAATCGTGACAGGGCTGCCAAAATTTAAAGTGGAAGGTATGCAGAAAATATGTGAAGCATGCCAATTTGGGAAGCAAACAAAGCATGTGTTTCCACGTAACAGATATGTGAGCAGAAATGCACTAGATGTTGTGCATTCAGATGTATGGGGTCCTACGAAGACCGTGTCTATGGGAGGCTGCAGGTACTATGTCACTTTCATTGATGACCACACAAGAAAAGTGTGGGTATATTTCATGAAGGAGAAGAGTGAAGTGTTCACTCACTTTCAGAATTTCAGAGTTTTGGTTGAAAAGCAAACAGGGAAATATGTAAAGTGCCTAAGGTCAGATGGAGGGGGAGAGTACTTCTCCAATGAGTTCTCTGAATTCTTGAAGAAGAATGGTATTCGGAGACAGTTCACATGCAGATACACTCCGCAGCAAAATGGAGTTGCTGAGCGGAAAAACAGGCACATTGCTGAGATTGCGCGAGCATTGATGGAAGAGAAGAATATGCCGCATTGCTATTGGGCTGAGGCTGTTTCTACAGCAGTATACATCATGAACAGGACTCCAACTGCAGCCATACATGATGTAACTCCAGAGGAGAGGTTTACTGGCAGAAAACCAGATTTGTCTCATCTGAAAGTTTTTGGATGCATTGTATATGTGCATGTGCCAGATGAGCTGAGAACTAAGCTGGATCCGAAAGCTGGAAAATGTGTGTTTATTGGATATTCCCTTGAGCAAAAGGGATACAGGTGTTATAACCCTGCTACACGTGAGTTGAGGGTAAGCAGGGATGTTGTGTTTGATGAGATGAGCAGCTGGTATGTTGCTGAAAAAGAAGCTGTTGGGGCTGATGTGAGTGGAAGTGTGGTTGCACAGAATGCAGGTCAGCAATCACAGTCTTTGAGTGGACCAGGAGAGTCCTCATCTAGTGGGTCTATTGATAGAGCATGGAGTGGCAGGCTGCGTCATAATACCAGCCCTGCAAATGTGATTAGTACATCACGTAAAGGAAAAGAGAAAGTGGTTGAGCCCCTTGGTATGCCTGACATTTCTGCAGGGCATTCTCATGTTGCTGGAGAGTCTAGTGGCTCAGATATGAGCCTTGATGAGGAGCTTGGGATCCCAGCTATGAGAACACCTGGTGTAAAGAAGGCTATGGAAGCCATGAATGAAAAGTTGCGAAGATCAGGGAGAGTGAAGAACCCTGTGCAGAGATTTACATATGATGGTTATGTGGCACATCACTATGCATATATGGCAAAGGTTGTGCAGGTTGTAGAGCCCACATGCATTGATGAGGCTATTGGAAATGTGTGTTGGGAGAAAGCTATGGATGAGGAGATGGATGCACTATATGGAAATGAAACTTGGGATTTAGTGCAATTTCCAGAAGGCAAGAAAGCCATTGGATGCAAGTGGGTGTACAAAGTTAAACATAACAGTGATGGAAGCATAAACAAGTACAAGGCTAGATTGGTAGCCAAAGGATATGCGCAGACATATGGGATTGATTATGAGGAAACTTTCAACCCAGTTGCCAAGATGGCAACGGTGAGAGTTGTGATAGCAGTGGCTGCGTCAAAGCAATGGTCTTTACATCAGATGGATGTAAAGAATGCATTCTTGCATGGGGATTTGCAAGAAGAGGTGTATATGTTGCAGCCACCTGGTTATGAGGATGTGGGTCACCCCGAGCATGTTTGCAGGTTGAAGAAAGCCTTGTATGGCTTAAAGCAAGCACCAAGAGCATGGTCTGACAAGATTTCTGAATATCTTGTCACTATTGGCTTTCATGTAGCCAATGCAGATTTCTCATTGTATGTGAGACATGGTGATAGTGGGGTTGTGCTTGTTGTCATCTATGTAGATGACTTGATCATTACGGGGGACCATGATGCAGAGATCTTCAATGTAAAGATCTTGCTTAGACAGAAGTTCGAGATGAAGGATCTGGGGGAGCTCAGATATTTCTTGGGCATTGAGGTGATTAGGTCACCACATAGTATTGGATTACTGCAGAGACAGTATGGCTTGGACATGTTGTCCAAGTATGGTATGACAGGTTGTAAGCCTATTTCTGTGCCATTGGATCAGAATGGTAAGTTGAGTGCAGATTCAGGAGAGATCTTGGAGGATCCTACTATGTACAGGAGCATAGTAGGAAGTTTGATCTACATGACGATCACCAGACCAGATTTGAGCTATGCTGTTGGCTGGTGAGTCAGTTTATGCAGGTTCCATGGAAACCGCATTTGGATGCAGTGAGACGCATACTGAGGTATGTGAAGTCTACTTTGCATTGTGGACTATTCTATGAGACTGGGACAGAGATATGTGTACATGGGTACACGGATGCTAATTGGGCTGGTAGTATCTCAGATAGAAGATCTACCAGTGGATTCATGTTTTCTTTGGGGAGTGCTGCTGTGACTTGGAGCAGCAAGAAGCAGCCTAAGGTTGCTCTATCGAGTACAGAGGCCGAGTACAGAGGAGCTGCTATGGCAGCATGTGAGGTAGCTTGGTTGAGAAAGCTACTTGCAGATTTGGGTCTATCAGTGGATAGACAAGTTGTCATTTTCTGTGACAACATTAGCAGTATACAGTTGGCCAGGAACCCAGTCTTTCATGCTCGTACGAAGCACATAGAGGTCCACTACCACTTCGTCAGAGAGAAGGTCTTGGCAGGAGACCTTGACCTTGTTTATGTCAGCACAGAGGATCAGGTAGCTGACATCTTCACCAAAGCATTGGGTACAGAGAAGCTCCGCAGATTCAGGGCTTCGCTTGGTGTACATGAGATGGAGTTGAGCTCGAGGGGGAGTGTTGAGATATCGAGCTCTAGTGAGGCGGTGGACACTGATGACCCGCCTGGGGGATAGGCCTCGCACTTACACCACTGGCATGGTTGGTGAGATCTTGGGTGATATGTGGCCAGTGGGATGACAGGCTGTGTGACAGCCACTCTAGAGACTGGCATAGTTATAGCGCCAGCTCATTTAGTCGGGTTCACACTATAGAGAACCCGTGTATGTATTTGGTTGAGTACCTTTCATATTGTGTGTACTCTTATTCTTGTATATGGTGTGTTGAGTGTTGAGTAGAGAAGAAGAAGATTTTCAGCCTCTCACCTTGTGTGTTCTCTATTAGGGTTTTGTGAGTGTGTGTGTGTGCTTGCAAGAGCTCAAGCTCTCCTCCCCCCTGCATCTTTTCATGTTGATGGGTTCCTTGTTGGCACAGAAGGTTTGACCCATTGAGCCCATGGTTTTTGGGCCATTGGAAGATTTGTCCCATTAGCCAAAACTTTCTTGTTCATTGGAGGATATGTCACATGGCCAAAGTTTTGGATCACCGGAATCTCTAGCTCATTAGAAGATTTGACCCAATAGCCAAAACTTTAATCCATTGGAAGATTTTGCCTAAAAGCTAGAACTTTAGCTCAATTGTCTCTTGTTTTTTGGGCTAGATCACCTATGAGGATGTGTTCCTTGGCACAAAAGGTTTGACCCATTTAGCCCATGGTTTTGGGCAATTGTAATATTTGGCTCATTGTTCAATTGTCTTGCTGCGCCATGATTGTCTAGGCCATTGGAAGATTTAGCCCATTAGCCATAACTTTCTTGTTCATTCGAAGATATGGCTCATAGCCAAAGATTTGGATCATTGGTAGCTCTAGCTCATTGGAAGATTTGGCCAAAAGCCAAAACTTTGGCTCAATTGTCTTTTGGTTTTTAGGCTAGATCACATGTGATGATGGGTTCCTTGGCACAAAAGGTTTGACCCATTGAGCCCATGGTTTTTGGGCCATTGGAAGATTTGGCCCATTAGCCAAATCTTTCTTGTTCATAGGAATATATGGCTCATAGCCAAAGCTTTTGATCACTAGAAGCTTTGGCTCATTGGAAGGTTTGGCCCAATAGCCAAAACATTAAGCCATTGGAAGATTTGGCTCAAAAGCCAAAACTTTGACTTAATTGTCTCTTGGTTGTTGGGCTAGATGATGTGCTAGGATGAGTTCCTTGGTGAACAAAACATTTGACCCATTGAGCCCATGGTTTTAGCCCATTAACCAAAACTTTGTTGTTCATTGGAAGATATGTCTCATAGCCTAAAATCTAGCTTATTGGAAGATTTGGCCTAGTAGCCAAAAGTTTAAGCCATTGGAAGATTTGGCCGAGTAATGGATCATTGGAAGATTTGGCCCAATAGCCAAAACTTTATGCCATTGGAAGATTTGGCCCAATAGCCAAAACTTCAAGCCATTGGGAAGATTTGGCCTAATAGCCAAAACATTTAGCCATTGGAAGATTTGGCTCAAAAACCATAACTTTGGCTCAATTGTCCCTTGGTTGTGTGGCTAGATCATCTTTGAGGATGTTGTCCTTGACATAAAAGGTTTGACCCACCCTTCACCAATGTTCTTATGAAGAATTGAAAAATAGTGTGGTTGGGCCAATCCATCAAGTCATATTTGATAAGCTCAAAGCCATCCTTACCTCAGTACTTGTCATGAAACTTCCCAATTTCACTAGGGAATTTGAGGTGGTTTTACTGATGCTAGTTTTCTATCGCTTGGTGGTGTCTTAGCCCAACAAATTACACCGGTGGCTTATACTTATCGCAAGATGAAGCAATATGAGGCCAACTATGTCACCCATGATTTGGAACTCTTATCAGTTGTGCATTGCCTCAAGCTATGGAGACATTATCTCCTGGTAGCTTGTAACCAACCACAAGAGTCTAAAGTGGATCTTCACGTAGCCTAACCTTAATATGAGGCACAGAATATGGGTTAAATCCTACAAATATGACTTTGACATGAAATTCTACCCTAGGATGGATAAGTGGTGGGAGATCCACTTAGTCGCCCCGCAAATCTTTCTTCAGTGCAGTTTTTATGCCAAATGACCCCATACTGGTCAAGGTGAAAGAAGTATCATTTCATGATCCTAACTACCAAAGGATATTGATTACCAAACGATGGTGAACCTAGTCAAAGAAGGGGGAACCTCGTGGAAGGAGAAAAATCTAATCGTGGATTACTTCACCCATGATGGGTGCCTCTACTTCAATCATAGGCTATGTATTCCTAAGGACCCTTCCCTAAAGAAGCTAATCCTTCATGAAGCCCATCATAGCCCATGATCTAATCATGAAGGAGAAAAATCTAATCAAGGATTACTTCACCCCTAGTGGGTGTGCCTCTACTTCCATCACAAGCTACGTATTCCTAAGGACCCTTCCCTAAAGAAGCTAATCCTTCATGAATCTCATGATAGCCCCATTGTAGGGCACCCATGCTATGCAAAGAACTTGATTTCTTTAAGGAGGAGCTATCATTGGGGCAGGCTTGAAAAATGATATCCTTTGATACTTGAAGCAATGTCTCTTATGTTAAAGGATTAAAGATGAAAGAGTCAAGATGTACGGAAAGCTTTAACCCTTGGATATTCCTCAAATGAAGTGAGAGTGCATTAGTATGGATTTTGTCACAAGTCTCCCCATTGTAGAAGGAGGATATAATTCTATATTTGTAGTGGTGGACTTGTTCACCAAATTAGCTTATCTTATATCGATAAATAAAACTAGCTTCATAGTTTCTAATATTGCCTGGTTATTCATCAAGGAGGTCTTCAAACTTCATGGTTTACCAAAAAGGATAGTTAGCGATTAGAACTCTAACTTCACTTCAATGTTCTGGAAGTCCTTATTTCAATACTTAGATACTCAACTTTGCTTACCATTCAAAGACTGATGGCTAGAATAAAAGTTTCAAACCAAGTAATTGAAGACATTCTGAAAACATATTAGGGCGGGAGCCAAGAAGATGGATTCAGTAGCTTTATCTAGTAGAATTTTCCTATAACACACTTATCCATTAGGAAGTTTCAAAGGTCATTTGGAGGGCCTTTTAGAGGAGACAGAAAATAGAGCACAACCAATGAGGAAGAAGCAAACGTAACGTTGAAAAATAACTTAATTCATTGAAAAATTTCAAAAAATAGTCACCTTTACATTCAATGAGGGTATCTTTTTAAAAAACGATTGAGTACACATTCAATGCGGGTATCTTTTTCAAATAAGGTAGAGTTACTTTATTAAATATGGTTTACATCATCATTGGATAAGAAAAAGTACTTTGAAGCTAAGCTTTGTAGACACTTGAGTCTATACATTTCTTCTGATGGTATTTTGATGTATAATTTGGTACTTTTGACATTAGAAAGCGGCCAAAAACCCTTAAAATGACTTTTGAATCACTTAAATCGGACACTAGAGAGGTAGAAATGACCAAAAGAAGGGGAGAAGAGGCTCATGCAATTTGGTGTGCATAGAGGCCTCCATTTGGCATGGAGGCCTCTATATGCGTGAAATTGCATGAGCCTCTTCTCCCCTTCTTTTGGTTGTTTCTGCCTCTCTAGGTGTCCGATTTAAGTGATTCAAAGATCCTTAGGGGTTTTTGGCCACTCTGGACATAATGGTGATGTCGAAAGCACCAAATTCTACACCAAACTGCCAGGGTAAGTGTAGACTGTTAGGAGAGTAGCATCAAATTTTTAAAAAAGGTGCCATATGATGATGTAAGTGCCTTTTGCAAACCCAAAAAGTTGCTCAAAAGTGAGATTTTGTTCAAGAACCAACACAAAGAGAAAACAACAAGAATCCCCTAGTATAGAAGATTGTGAAGGATAGTTTTCCTTTTAGCTAAAAAATGTGAGTTCCTAGAGAGCACGTTTTGGTTAGTGGGTCAAAACTTCCATAACAATGAAAGATTTGCTTTAATAGGTCAAGTCTTTCTTATCAACAAGTTTTTAATCAAGAGCCAAATCTCTTTTAATGATAGAAAAAAGAAACTCGGTTCTTGAGTCAAAAAATTTATGATAAATGGAGTTTTGGCTCTTGAGTCACAAACTTAAGATACTTCAATCATATATATAAAACAATTCTCACTGCTACATTAAAATAATTCAGTGTAAACTAAAAATAAGACTTAATAAACAACACAAAAAATAAAAAAATCTAATAAATACACATTGATCCAAGAGTTTCACAGGGGAAAGATTTTCAAAGACCTAGATTCTTAAAAAATGCTTCGGTTTATACTTGGGAAGCTTGTCTTAATTCCTCATCATCACTGATAGGCCCAGTTGGTACTAGTACTTCTCATGCTACCTCATCTTCTTGCTCCACCTCCACTTCAAGTTGAGTAAAACTTGACGGTTCAAGTAGTAGCAGAGGTTCTTTTCCTTTCTTCTTGTCATCTAGTCCAAACCAAGTCTTGATGTTTGAAAAGATGCAGGAGAGGATAAGAGAGCTTGAGCTCTTGCAAGCACATACACACTCACACAAACCCTAGAAGAGAACACACAAGGTGAGAGGTTGAAAATTCTTCTTCTTCTTCACATAACAAAAGAGTTCTACAAAGAAGATAAAGTGACTAACAAACATAATAGAGTATATACAAGCGGTCCATAATGTGAACACGCTAACTGGAGTGGGTAGGTGTGGATTAGTTGGTGTAGTCCAGCTGTAGAATCTCTAGCGAAGACATGGTACCAGCTACCAAACCCTCCAGTGATGTAAATGTCGAACGATCATGCAGGTGCCTCGTGAAGAGTGTCACCTCATGTTGAGCTTAACATCTCAAGACTCCCCCTCAAGCTCAACTCTAGCTCATGAACTCCAAGCATATCTCAAAATCTACGAAGCTTCTCAGCTCCCAAGGCCTTCGTGAAGATGTCAACAACCTAATCCTGTGTGTTGACGTCAGTTGGCCAAGTCAATGTCACCTACCCAAGACTCTCTCCCTGATGAAGTGGTATGTACCTCAATGTGTTTTGTCCGCACATGGAAAACTAGGTTCCTGGCCAACTGTATAATTCTAAGATTGTCACAATATATGACAACCTTTCTCTCCACATGCAACCCCAAATTAGCAAGTAGCTTGCATAACTAAGCTACCTCACATGCTACCACTATAGCTCCTCTGTACTCAACAAGGCAACTGTGGGATGCTTCTTACTGCTCCATGTCACAGCAGCACTCACCACTAATGAAAACCTAAATCCACTGGTAGATCTTCTATCTGGAGATGCTACCTACCCAATCTGTATATGTGTACCCATATAACTCCAACGGTACACCTACTGCATAAAACAATGCATAATCAATAGTGGCCCTCAAATATCAAAGTGTGCGTCGCACACTATCAAGACGTGGTTTTACGTGGAACCTGCATAAACTGGCTCTCTAAGCCAACAATGCAGTTCAAATCTGGCTTGTTGATCATGACATAGATCAAACTCCCCACAATCTTCCTTTACATAGTGGGATCCTCCAACACATAACCTGCATCCACACTAAGCTTTCCATTTTGATCTAATGGCACTGAGATTGACTTACAATCATCCATCCCATAGTTGAACAACATGTCCAATATATATTGTCTCTGTGATAGCCAAATACCCTCGGGTATGGAGAAAATATTATTCACAGCTTTATAAGCCCACATTCATAAGACAAGGTAAATCCAAAAGAAGAAGCTTAAGAGATTCCTTCTCTTCTAAATGCTCTATGGTTGAGGTACTCTAACTAGCCATATCAGACTCAATAGGAAGCATCCGCTCAACACCATAAACCAACCTAAAAGGAGTAAAGCCAATAGAGGAGCTATAATTACATCTATAAGACCACAATGCAGCATGAACCTTCTTATCCCATGAGCTTTTATCTTCTAAGACCTCAATCTCCTTAGCAATTTCTACATAAAGTGTGATTAGTCTTCTTGACCAATCCATCTGTGCTAGGCTTATAAGATGTGGTGACATGATGATTAACAAAAAAATCTATCTATCAACTCTAGTTTGATAGCTTAAGAGGACATAAATATGTCTTTTTAGGGGTTTACTAAAAGATTCATGTCTTGTGAATGGGAGCAGTATTTTAGCATTTCTCTTCTAAGGCATGTCTTCATGAATATGGAAAACCTTAGAAAATTATTAAAATGATAAAAATAACCTTAAATATAATTAATAAATCACCATAAGTAAATGTATATCTATCACTATAATCCAAATAGGTTCCAAACAGGTTATGAATTTACAAAGTAGGTTCCTACATGTAAGAAAAAATGACCTTGACTTATTATAAATTTCTTCCAAACCTTACATAGTATTGAAGAGATGAGAGATAGATTTTTCATATATATATATATATCAAGAAAACCATAATCAATCAAAATGCTCACCCCATGATGAGAACGTAAGCCTAAATTTTAATACCATGAAAATGTAGGTTTTCTAAAATTTGTCCCAACAAAGCCTTATAAGATTACCCCACAGGTTTCCCTAGTGCCTTAATGATTCACACATGTAAAATCAATTAAGAAAATCTACAAATACTCCATATTTCCAAGCATGTGTCTATGATGTAGAAAAGAGAAGATAATAGAAGAAAATTCAGCCATCTATCTCTCTTATGTGCTTGTCTACTCTTATGTCTGCATGTTTACTTACAAAGATCTCAAGCTCTCCCTCTACCTCCCCCCCCACCCACATTCTTCTCATGGTATCAAAGCACCGATTTATGTGAAGATATCAAGAGGAAAGCAAAGGAAGTGGTACATGGGTAAGGGTAACTCCATCTCTTTCCCTCTTTGATTTTGGAGAAACACATTTGGGTAGCCACTGAGAGATACTACAAGAAGATAGGGATGTCACTATCTCTTATTGAAGCATCCTCCTAGGTGAATGAAGAAGACCATGTTATGTTTAATAAACTTTCTACATAGTAACAAAGCTTTGTTTACTACACTTTATTAGGTAGCTTGGGACACCCTGGTGAATGTTAGTGGCCAACTAGCCCGTTTGGCTGCCACCCAAATCGCTGTGTTGTTGGAATGAATGTTATGCAACAAATCGAGCCTTCTTGTTTTGTAACAAACTTGTAACATCTTCTTGATGAATATGTAATACCCATGGTTGTAATGGAAAGAGGGGATTAGTTAGAAAAGGGGATAGAGGAGTTAGAGTGGACCTAGTATACCTGCTGAGATTGTAGGAGTAAGTGCATTACTATCTGGATAGAGAGACTCATATCGGGTCTCCTCAGGTCCTGAGGAGAGGAACACTACAGAATAGGGGCACATGAGGGTTGAGTGAGTAGTTCATAAGCAGAGTTCGTATTAAGGCATTTACAACTGGAATACTCAAAACTGGATTGGTCCTTATGTTACTGTTGCTTTCTCTATATTCATCTCTGTCTATTTAGTGTTCAATCTTGTGTTAACTTATTCTTATCTAGATATAGAAAACTATCTGGAATCTAGATAGCTGTAAGACCTAACCCATTTTGCATTCATGATTAATCTCCCAGCACTTAGACAGACGGTGTCTCAACATCCTAGTGTTGGCTTATCGTATTGGGCATGGCTACATTAGTTGCTACTCCTCTGGAGCCAACTAGGTGGTTTGGAACTATGTAAGTGTCAAGTCTTGACCAGACACCGATACTTTTAGCAATCCTACTAGGGAACTGGTACGCCAGGTAGGCGAGTAGGAAGATAGAGGTTAGTTCTAGGTCAATCCTACATAGTTAGTCAGGAGAGTGAAGCTAATCAAAATAGATCTGGAAAGGAAGTGTGCACATACTGGTGTTAGGAATGTTCAAGAGAGATTCATAAGAGTACAATGGAGTATGCATGGAGAATGAAGGTAGCTCAAACAGAGTAATGCGGCACCATTGTGCCCACAGACAGCAGGCCAAAGTTGTAATCCAAAACGACTCATAGAAGGAATTCCATGCCACCTAGAAAGATAGATTCAAGAACCACTGAGAAATCAAGAAGGAGATTACCAGGAGCCACAAAACAGGAGACAAGAAGCTCAAGAAGAATAAGAACCGACAGTTGTGGGAATAATGTCTCTCAAGTACCCTTAGTTCAAGGCCAAGAGCGAGGAGGATCAATATGCCCACATCTTCGCCTTTGAAACTACATTCCTCGTGGGTGACTAGGGTTCCATTGTCGTAAAAGATAGAGTATTTTGCAATAACGTTGGGTGGCAAGGCCACCAAACGACAGCATTTGGTATGCACAATATGGTCTAGAGCACTTCCATACATTTGAAGAACTGAAGAAGGCCTTCCTAAAAAGATTTAGGAAAGACAAGACCATAATATAAGTTCTGGAAAAGCTGCAGAAGCTAAATCAGAAGAAGAGGCACAGAGGACTATGCGGTTGAACTCCGAGCACTCCTAATGCACGTAGATCAGCCTAAATGACTTGCTCTAGCCACGTTGAGCTAGTGGTTTGTGAGAGGATTGAGGGAAAATCTCTAAAAACAGCAGTGGCCTCATATGACTTGGATGCCCTTACCTTTGAACAAGTGGTGGCAGGAGCTACCAGAGCCAAGGGATCTTGAAGACAAGCAAAGACCCCAAGAAGAAGAAGAAGAAGGATAAAAGGACTAGGTGAGAGGATATATTTTCCTTAATGAGCTAAACACAGAACAAGACCCAATCTTCTAGTATCACTGGCTAGACTTCTTAAAAGACCTGGATGTATAGAGTAAGCTAAAGGTGGATTTCTAATGCCATGTGTCTTGAATACTACACTATGTGTACATAGAGTTTTTTAATGCCATGTGTCTAGAATACAAAACTATAAGTAGAGTTTTTTAAGATCTATGACATGTGCACAAAATTCAGCAAAGCCACAACACTCGCGATGGGGTTAAAGTGAAGGTAAGAATTAAATAGAATGCTATCAAGTAGTTGGAGAACCCCATCCCGAACACACAAAGTGCAGATAAGCATTACAAAGAATGTTGTGAGGAAAGCACTATAGTTGGGCCGTACCGAACACACAAAGTGTAGGTAAGCATTACAAAGAATGTTGTCAAGGAAGCATTGTAGTTTCCAACCCCATACACAAAAAGTGAGCATGAAAATGCACACTAAGTCCTCAACAACAATAATGGGGAAATTTTTGAGAACATGAAAGATATTAATGCAAGATTATATGCCACTCCTCATATGCAGGTGAAGCCAATTCACAGGTATAATAGAGTAGACACTAACAGATTGCACAAATCATATGCAAGACAACCATATGAACCATCCAGATGATTGGGCTTACCACATCACAAAGGAGATGCATAATTACCTAAAGGATTATGCATGCAAGGTTTCCTACTCATACTTACCAACTAAGGTCATTAGTCACATGGAGGTATTCCACTATTGCTATGCAAGAAGAAGAGTCTCCGAAGTCTAAGGTCATTGGTCATATATGAGGTATTCCACTACTGCACACGTATGTGCAAAAAGAAGTTGTAGAGTCTCCAAAACCAATAGATACAGAGAGTCTCTTGTAGTAGCAATAGAGAAAAGCACTACACTTCAAGATATCGAAGCACTCCTGGGCTACTTTAAGAAAGGAGACCCCAAAAAAAGGAAGGAAAAAGATAACAAAGATGTGGCAAAGGATGCCAACAGTCAAACCCTATAGCAATAACCAAATTTAAAGAGGAAGAAGAAGAAGTGCAAGACGACCTAGCACCTTCTCCACCATGAACCACTGGGCCAAAAAGTGTGTTAAAGGCCAATGTACACATCTCAACACACTTGGATGTACATGACAACCTACCACCTTCTCCACCATGAACCACTGAACCAACAAATTTGTTGAAGGCCAATATACAAATCTCAACAGACTTGGATGTATCTACATGATTAAAAGTATTTAATCATGATTAAAAGTATTTAAGTAATCTAAAGAATCAATGTTAGAGTACTAAAGCACTCTAAAGTTTTAATGTTAGAGTAAAGTACTCTTAAGTATCAATGTTAAAGTACTCTAAAGTACTTTGCAATAGTAAAGTACTTCAAAGTAATAAAGTAATTTGAAGTACGAGAGAAAGTACTCAAAAAATAAGGGATGTGCTTATCAATCTTTAAAGGCCTTTGGAGTAACTGCTAGTATGTAGATTATGAGGGCACTTGGATTGTTCTATTCTTTGAGATGCCATCACTAACAAAAACTATGCCTCAAGTTAACACCATATCTAATTATATCTCCAAGCGCATCCAAAAAGCATGACAAGGGATTAGAAGTAGAAGTTAAATTTTATAAGATTCTCTACTGCCAACATCTAGCCCTTATGTAACAATTCTCTACTGCCAACATATAGCCCTTATGTAACAATTCTCAAAGCTTTTGAAAGAATAGTTCTTATAAAAAATGATCGAGGGGTTGAGCATTGCCTAACATCAAAGTATGAGTCCATTGATGTCTATCTAAAACAACCCCATATGCATGAGAATATCCATGAGGATTGGGTGGTAAACCTTAATGTACTTTTATAGCACATCCTGGACCTTAATGCATGAAAATATCCATATTGGGTGGAAAATCTTTATGTACTTATAGGGCACATCCGCGATTGTAATAAAACTATAAATAGGGATGTGGTGAGAATCATAATAGAAAAATAAAAAGATCTTACCTGCAAAAAAGGCACTTGAAAAGCAAATATCTTACTCCAAAGAAAAGAATCTTGAATTCGTATAGAGAGAGCTGCAGAAAAGCACAAAGCAGATGTCAATAATGATTCTCTTGCCTACAATCAAAAAGAAATTAGATGCCTAGAAGCAGTAATTATAGGGAAGTCTAAAGAAAGATAGTAAGGTTACAGGATGGTCAATGCAATCATGATGATGTAGCGCAAGGAAGAGGGAAAAAAGCTTTCCTGCATGAAGACAAAGCTCACGATTGTAATGAAAAATCAGCTTCATAGCCAAATAAATAAATGGTTTTGGGCTACAACAGGACTCCCTAACATTACAGAGCTACAATGAGAAAGGGAAGCTCATCTAGAAACTTTGAGGGCCTTGCATGCAAAGGTAAAGTAATAACAAAAAGAAACACACTCTTGGTGATTCGGCTTTCCAGCATTCCTTAGGATAGGATCTCCATCGAGTAGGGGGGGGAGATGTTAGCCCCATTTTATGTGGTTAATAGGTACTCTCCACAACACATGAGAGCAAGCATATGTAACAAATCTATAAAAGATATGTTGAGAAGTAGGCCATGTCCAAGCTCTATTTAGTTAACTTTTTAGTTTTGGGCTATATATGAGTAAATGTTTCATAAACATAATCTCACTTTGGATATTTAGTTTATGCTATCTATTTGCTCTCTTTCTTGTGTGTATGGGTGTGAGAGTGGATATTAGAGATGTGTATTCCTTGGTACATGTTCCTTTATGTTTCCTTTAGGGAGAGAGTGAAGAGTAACAACAATGAGTACCCTTACAGGTGTAGTATGCTTATGTGTATGCAGGTGGAGTACCCTTCCTGTGGGGGAGTAATAGGAGTGAGTACCCTTGGAGGTGGAGTATGATTATGTGTATTGGTATGAGAATTGAGAGTAAAAATGTGTAATTCTTGGTGCATGTTTTTCTTTGCTTCATGTGTGAGAGAGAGTGAAGATTGAGAGAAGTGAGTGCCCTTATGCAGGTGGAGTATGCAGTTTTGATGGTGACATCTTGCAAGGGGGATATGAGGAGAATAGACTAGTTGGGCTCATAGACTTCAAGAGGCTCAAGCTTAGAAGTAAGGTAAGTTTCCCCGAGCTTTGATAAGCCTACTTCAAAGCTTTACTAAGCTTTGAATAAAGCTTAATTCCAAAGCAAGCTATATTAGCTGAGAGCTAATAGTATATCTATTTCTAGCTATTAAATCAATTTTTCTAGAGTTACAAATTTAAAAAGATTTGTTTTTAAAAAAAAGAGCTTTTAATATTGTTCAAATTTAAAGCTTATGCAGTAAAACTTTAAGTGGCCTAAAACCTTCAGCATAAATTTTATGCAAGGGTTTTGAGAGCTTATGTATAGGTATACTTTTATTTCCTTTGCGAAAGCATGAAAAAAAAACCTTCTATAAACTAGGAGATCGGAGAAACGATTAGCAAAAACTTCTAAGTAACCTTAAAGCAAAAAGGTTATATTTTTGTAACTCCAAAAATTATCATTGGTCCAAAGAAAAAGGAAAAGAAAACTAAATTGTTGAAAACCTCAAAAAGCTTTAACTTTTGGGAGTAAGACCTTAGATCATAGAGACCAAAATCCTACTCTAAGACTTTCCTTCAAGGCTTAGAAGAGACCCTAAAAGTTTATGTTCCAGTCTAATTATTTTTGTGATGCAGAGATTACAATATTTTCAGGATATCTACAACAATGTGCAAATCTTCGAGAGTTTTCATATTTTTATATTTGAACACCACTTTTATTATGTTATTCTCAACTCATCACACCTTGAGGTAATTTTTCTTATCTATGATTATTAATTGCATCAGCCATATCTACATTTGTTGATCTAACACTTTATCATGTAGATGTGCTTTCCCAACATCATAGAGTACGTGTTTAACCCACTCATTAATTGGATTATGTGTTTAAAATAAATACTAATTAATTCAAGATATATGAATCCTAGAACTTCCTTTAAATTGTTTGGTACCATATAGCATGTGTAGTAATAATTCTCTTTCAGGATGATTCCAGCACTCCCAAGTAAGTTCCTGGGTTGTTGCAAGATCAGGGTGTCCAGTTTTGTCCAGTTTATACTGGACTGGGACAATGCTTGGAGAGCAAATTTTGGGGGGCAAGGTACTTTAAATGAGATCAAGCAAATAATAGACGATACGCTTGCCCTTAAATTAACCCAATATAACTTAAATTAATATAAATTAGTCTAATTAATCAAAATTAATCAAAAATATGATGAAATGATAAACAAATGATCTTTCCATACTTAGAGTGATCCAATTTATTTTTCCATAGATGCACCATTACAAGTACACTAGTCCCTATAGGTTTTAGATGATTCACATCAAAAATGTAATTTTACTAATTAGATTATTAATATTTGCAGGCCTTCTGATAGTTTGGAAGAATTTTGAAAAAGAGATCATTAAAAATCCAACCATTGGATTTGTAATTTTTACTACCCACCACATTCTAGATACTAATGTCTCAGTATCTACCCACTCTTTTGATCTACAAGATTGAGGATTTTAAGTGGTAGCTATTGTGGGTACAAAAAGTGGCGTATATTATAACACTTTAAAGACCTTGAAATATTTAAAGAAAATAGACAAGTACCTTAAAATTTTCTCAAAAAATCAAGTTAAGCTCCATATTATGTGAAGACCTAAGGTACAAAGTGGGAATCTCATATGAGTTTATATGTAAAAGATATTAGCATTTTATGGAATCAGTTCAAATTTGGGACAGGGTGTATACATTGACTTTATACCTAAGAAAATGAGGACTTTTGACTATCTAATGCTTAATCAAATTATGCAACTATATTTCCAACTTTGAATATAATGTTCCAACAAAAGAAATTAAAACGAAATTCCTTCATTTACTAGGAGAGATTAGCCACTAAAGGTAAACAAATGCCTGTTTTTTTACTATTTACAAGGTGCCTGAGTGGACAAAACTGGGCACCCTGATCTTGCAACCACCCTCCTCCATTTTTCAAAATTAAAACATCATATATACTTGCGATATTTGTGACCTTTTAATAATGTATTTTGTAGCAAAGTTGTTCGACACTTACAAGTAAGTTGTTATCCTCTATAACTTAGTAAATATTTTTTACAATATTTCTATGTAAGTTTTATCTTTCAGACGGTGACTCAAACACCTTCCAAGTAAGTTTCTTACCCCTATTCTTACAATAATGATCATGCTTAAATAATTATACATTGAATTTCAATTCATACTTCTCTAAGTTCTATTTCTTATAAAGACATAATTTAATATAACCCTAATTATGTTTGATAGAATAATTATATTTCAACCCATTTGCATTGCTTCTCATCTTTCTCAATGTAGAACATCATTGCAATTGGTAGGACTCTAATACGCTTTAGTTTCATGTTCAATATTTAAGTTTATTTGAACTATAAATGTAAATTAATCTTTCATCATCTATATATATAAAAGGTACGACTCTATTACGCTTTAGTTTCATGTTCAATATTTAAGTTTATTTGAACTATAAATGTAAATTAATCTTTCATCATCTAGACTTGTTCACTTAATCAAGATGGTTAGAATCATTACTAGTCATTTGTGTTTTATCAATTTTATCCATTCTTCATTTATAATCTCACATCCCCTCAAACAACCTTTCCAACTCAAGGTTAGTATTTTCTTATCCTTATATCATGACCAATTTAACTTTCATTATTATGATGTTAAGCTTCTCATGAGATTCTATTAATAACTTTATATACGCTATTTCATAGAAGTAACAATGATTCACATCTCTTTCGAGTGTTAATATTATTTTTGACACATTATTTCAATCACACCACATCGATGGAAGTATGTGTATGTATATATTCATTACATTTATATAACTTTTTTTACAACCTAAGAACCTAATTAATAAATTATAGATTCAACATTAAGGTTATTTCAAGTCCAGTAACTTAAATAAGATTTCTAGATAGAGAAAATTTGTGTCAGAATTTAAGTTTTAAAGGGAACTGGCCACTCCACCTCAAACTTCTGTTTTGAAGGAAGTGATGTATGAAATTAATCTAGTGGTATGGGACATTAGATTGGTTTCATATACTTACTCTAGACACATTTATGTCTTCTATCTTTCTACTATCCTATCTTTCTACCATATACTTACTCTAGACACATATGGGACACTAAGACTCGTCTTACATACATTCATTTAATTGGTTCATTGCATATGCATTATGTGTAGACCTAGTCTTCCACACCAATCATGAAGCCATCCTCTTATGCGTTTATGCAACTATATATCGGGGACGCCCATATATGGCATGCTTTTGTGCCTCCACTGTTTGTTTCAATTGGTTCATATGGAGGGGTAATTCTCGAGATACTTACGCCTGGCAAACATGTGTGTGGTTGTTATTTGATTATTTATGAGTTGTCTATATCTCAAGACGATGTTGGGATTAATTGATGTGTTCAATTAATTGTTTAACTAACATGGATAGCGTCTGAGTATAGCAACGAGAAGTGTGAGGGTATCGATTGAGGTATCACAATTTGTATTAAACTTTTTTGTATATGTTATTTTTTATTTGATAATTAGTGTGACGATCACCAATTTAAGTGTCGCACGAGTTTTCTTGATTGGTATTCCATGTCCATAAGAATCTCTATGCTATGCCTTTGTGCCTTTGAGCCATGTTCGGACCTCTGAGTTTACCTTGCAGGTTATGACATCAACAATCTTGTTCTCTTGGCATTTTTCTTACATAACTGAGAACAGTTGCTTCCTCAAATGGGAGGACTGTTAAGTATATATATTTTATCATATTTTTTATGAATTAATAATCATGGAGAAAATCTGCTTAATTTAATTTGTGAAGGATTTAGCTTAATGGAATGTGCAAATGTACACAAGATTATTTTATGTAACAAGGCCCATTAGCAGTTATATTTGGGCAAAGGTTTTTATGTGTACAAACCTTAAGGATTTTGATTTGATTGAAAATATGTAAAGCAATACCCCAAAAGTGGGAAAAGAAAGACCAATTTGTACGCTCATCTATTCTTAGCTCCTTGGGCTATTTTTATGAATTCTCTAAATACTCATGTCGTAGAAGTGGAGCTACACGGCATGGGGGGGGGATTGCACCCAATCTTATCTTGATGGTGATGTTATTTTATTTTCCTTTCTTTGTGTTATGCTATGTTATTTGATTCCAACTTAATTCAAGTCTTTGTTTTAATTTTTGATATATTTTATGAGTTTTTAATTATTTCTTCAAGAATTACAAAAGGGTCCCAAATTATGTCTTCCAAACTTACCCAATCATCGGGATAATTACTCTATTCACATCCCAAGCCTAATTTATATCGATTTTCATTCCACACATTAGGCTTGGGATGTGAATAGAGTAATCATGGGGTTTCATCCCACAAATTTCAAATATTAATGGCCATTTTCTTACTCACCAAGAAATATAATGCAGTAATGGATGCCCATTCACGTGAAATTTAAAACTATTACAAGAAGAAAAAAATCCATTTCAAGGTTTACAATTTAGAAAGTTGTTGTCTTAACCATGTGTAGAATCCCATATCATTAATCAATGCCCATAGCCTATATCATTCATTCACAAGCTTGGTCTCATGGACTCATGGACTCATGGTCTAATGGCATCTTTAAGTGCATGGTCTTCAAGCATGTATATATCCTTCACATTCTCAATGCCTTGTACTTGTTTTTCTTATCTAAAAAAAGGAAGGCCTAGACTTGGCATCATAGTATGTGTGTTCTAGGCATCATGGCCTATTGGGTGGCATGGCAGAGCCTAGGCCTTATGGCTCGAGGTGTGTGCCCTCATGTTTAGAAGCCTTAAGCACTCAACCCCAAACTTGGCCTACATAGAGGGCCTATATAGCTTTATGGCCTTGGACTATATGCTTATACAAATGTCATCTTCAAATACATGGTTTTCATGCATGTATATGGCCTTTATTCCCATTCCCTGCTACCTATTTTGTTTTTGGAGGTGTAGGACGCGTGTGGAAGCTTACAATATTTACACCCAAGCTCGGCATACACTAATGAGTACCAATATATAGTCAATATAGCATCATGGCATCAAGGCCTCATGATCTAATGGCTTCCTCAAGCACATGGTCTTATTGCACTTACATGGCCTTTATGTGTGGATATTGTGCAAACCGTTCTATTTTCAACAATGAAAATAGGAAAGGCATGGCCTTGGCACCATGGCATATGTGGTCTTAGCATCATGGCATGTGGCCCTAAAATCATGGCCTATTGGTTGGCATAGACAAGCCTAAAAATTATGGCTTATTTATAGTGACTTGGGTATTCAATTGTGAATACACTAGTCTATCTAATGGCTTGCGTGTGTCTCCAAAAATTGGTTCCACACATATATACAAGGTTGTGTCGTCCACATGCTGAATCTTTGCTAATATTTAGAGCATAACAATCCCTAGTTAATCAAACACACTAGACCTCAAACTATCTTCAGATCGTCTCTCAAAGGAGTTTACAACATGTAGATGCTGACACACATTCAAACACACTAAATCTAATAGAATAATTGTTAGAATGAAGGTATCCCAGAAGGAGCTATGGAGGATGAAAGATATCCATAATAGGTGTGTAGGAGTAGAGTGCAAGTAAAGAGATGTTATGGAAACTACGGCCATTACCATGGTGCACATGAGAGAGAGAGAGATATATATAACACACAATAGAGAGGAGTTACACCACACAAGAATTATTGTGTATTATAATAATACTTCCACCATATACAATGCTTTTATAGGCACTAAGGCCTTATTTGTTTACCCTATATAAGAGAGTGTTCACTCCTAGTGTTTTCACACCACTCAAGACACTTAACAAAACTCCATACTAATTTCGGAGTGAAGGTGGAGTTGCATGTATAACCTATACTCCAATACAAGCAAAGACTAGACATGAACCCCACAAATTGGCTCAATGGCTCATGAACATGGTGGAGTTGCATGCATAACCTATACTCCAACACAAGCAAAGACTAGAGATGAATCCCACAAAGTGGCTCAATGGCTCATGAACATGGCTTAGAGGCTAAAAGCATGGCTCAAAGGTTCACAAAGCAGTGCTTAGTGCAAAGGACTCAGAGGCCCAGACCTGCCCGGGGGAAAAAGATCGCTTACATCAGCAACCCTAGTAAGGGCAAAAAGGGAATAATGGAGAGGAGCCTTTTATAGAAAACAAGGTGTTACAAAATTAAAAAAAATATCCAAAAATAGAATTTGAGGGACTACCGAGGTAGAGAACTCAAGATTATAAAAAAAGAAAGGACTAGAAGGTGAGGAAGAAGAGTCTTCCCTCTCGTCGATGCTGATGAGCATCCTTTTGCATCATCATTTCCAAGAATCTAACACTTGATGGTCAAGATGTGTGTTTCCCTCATCGATTCTAGTGAAGATCATTTTGCATCATCATTTATCAAGAACACGACACTTGATGGTCAAGACATGTACTTGCAATACTTCTAGGTACATTTCTTTTTGGCATGAAATCCATGGAAGACGACCAAAGGGAAAGGTTTAACACCTCCATGACACTTTATCTGAACATATGAATGATATGAGCGCTAAGTACCTTACTGACATATGATGTTATTGTAGAGGAGTACCATAGGCCGGAGCTGCTGAAGAGCAGCCCTGTGTGATGAAGGCAGGCTAGAGTAGATCACATATAAGAAGTCAAATGGCGAGGTGGAGGAGCCAAAGTAGGACGAGCAAGACATCGCCAAGAAAAAACATAGGAGGGAAAAAATGGCGCCTCTGAATCCTCTCGCCCAGACTGGCCGTGCAGAAGCTAGTAGTAGGCAGGGAGAGGTGGCATAGTGGAGGCGAAGCCACTAGTGAGGTGTTATTGGCTGAGATGTTGTCAAGGAAGATCACGTGTATGGCTATTTATAGCATGAGACAACCCATGATGATGAAGAGGTGGCACGGAGAAGCGCTCAACCTTGTATGGAAAGCACTGAAGACCTGTGTTTTCCTTCTCCATGGCACCATGAATGGCTGCATCGTTACGTTCAGCTTGCTTTCATGGGAAGCTTGTGTGACCTCATATGTGTTTGTGTCGTGGGTAGTGGGTTGAATGCCAGGCTTGGATATCACATGATCGCACATATGCATGAGAAAAACGTAGATAGGTGATGGCAGGCTCTAGAGGAAAACACATCAGAGGCGTTGCTCTGCTGCCAATCAAATAGAAAAACATAAAAATCCTAAAAATATAAAAACCCTAAAAACGTAGATGTGGTTCAGCCTAGCTCTGATACCATTTTGGAATCCGGGTATCCTAGGAGGAGCTATGGAGGATAAAAGGTATCCATGATAGGTATGTAGGAATATAGTGTAAATAGAGAGATGGTATGGAAGCTCACACCTTGACCATAGTGCATAGGGGGAAAGAGAGAGAGAGATAATAACACACAATAGAGAGGAGTTGCACCACATAAGAATGATTATATATGATAATATTTCCACCATGTACAATGCTTTATAGGCACCAAGGCCTTATCTTTTGACCCTAAATAAGAGTTTGCTCACACCACTAAGAACACTTAACTAGACTCAAGAGTAAGTCTGAAATACCCAACAATAACTACTTATAGAAGGGCTAGGATTTGAAATAATAACTATACTTACACAAAAAGACTTCCAATTATTTCGAATAGCTATTCCACAAAAGTAATTCCAATGATACTTAATAATAATAATTATACTTACACAAAAGGACTTCCAGTTATTTTGAATAGCTATTACTTATAAAAAATACATACATATATAATGTTTTCCATTAAATACATGAGATTCAACTACTCACAAAAACTCAACATGGTAGAAAATTCTAAATACTTTTCCTCAAATAACAAATCTAAAAAATAGAAATAATCTAAGTAGTTGGATCATTGATGCATAAGTTCTTTAACTAAGCCAATCCCACCAAGAGTTGGACCACTGACAAGTTGCAAAATACTCATTTGTAAAAAGATGTCCTACCACTTTCGAGTGTTTTTCTTGTAAACAATAAGTATAATTACACAGAGTGGCTTGCCATCACTATCGATATTCGTGTAAATAAGTTGACTTATATAAGAGATTTCACTATTCACAAAGAAATTATCGTCATAGAAAATTAAAATACATCGTCACAAATGACAAATTTCAAAATTCACATAATTCTAAGGTATTGGATCACTGACATACTTAATCAAAGCCATTCCTTACTTCGTTCTTAGGAAAGGACCAAAAAATCTTTCTGGGCTGTGTGGCTCGCCGCTCCCTGCCTGCAAGGCCACTAGGCGCCTGAACAGGTTACAGCCCGCTTATTGTGTATATTTATTTATGTATTGCCATATGATCCGATCAACTTTGATGTGCTTGGGGATGGTATTGAGAAGTCGTATGATGCTCAATTCTTATGTGATGCTAATAGTGTTAACCTTGTGAAGTGGCCAATCAAACATGTCAATATGTTAGATGGGTGCCCATTACGCTCACATGCAGACTTAGAGCCCACTATCACTCATGAGATCCCCAATGATTATTCATTTTTTCCACTTTCAAAGAAAATAAAGTATGTTATGATTAACAGGAAGCCTAAAAGGGTTGTGGTGCCTGCAGCTATACCAAGGATGTCAATGGAATCAGTGCAATTAGTATCGACCAGTGATTGTTGTAAGAAGAGATGTTGTCAACTTGCTGATCGTGGAATTCTATTATCTTTACGTAAAGAATTCTGGGGTCTATGCTTGCGAGATAAGACAAATTATGTATATGATACACTAAGTGTGGCTCATCGTATAAATCCATTTGAAAAAATATTGGACTATGTGTTATCATTGAATGGTGTGGAGATATGTTGTAGAGTATGGTATGAACAGCATGGAATTCCAAAGGCATGTTTCTATCGATACAAAGAAAAGTTTGAAGTTGTTATGAGATGTTGCATGCATGGAAACACATGAGTTATAGGGAAGGGATAAGACCATACAAAGATGGGCAAGGCAATCATTCATGATTTTGTGGAGAAAAAGTCTAAGTGGATGCCTCACAAAAGTAGAATCCTACCAGATGGATCAATTAGTGATTCCAGAAACATACAAACAAGTTGACATTCTTCATGAAGTAAACATGAGAGATCTCTAAAGGGTGTGGTGTTAGAAACAACAAAACAAAAAGTAAATCTCAATGACAGTAACAATGTGCTAAGTTTACAATTGATCCACAGATAAAAACCTATCTTAGACACTACATCAAGATTATAAATCATGATATATATGCTTAAATTTGAGGGACATTGAAGTAAAAATATGGGATAATAATGCCGAAGAACACTTGGAAAAGGAACCTTAGAATTGAGGGATCTCAGAGTGTGGTGTTTAGAAACTCCAGAAGCAATCAAACTTCAATGAGATTGTTACATTCAGGTTTACAATTCATCCGAAGACAAAAACCCTTCGTAGACACTTTGTCAAGATAATAATTGAGTACAAATTGTATCTCAAACATAGCATTTTCTCATGTATTGCTCCAATACATACAAAGTTTCTTTATCATAAGCTGCTTCATTTACTAAAGTGTTGCAAGTATACTCCCGTTTGTTCTTTGCATAAATCCAACCAAGTAACCATGCGCTGATTGTTGTCTCCAAAAAACTTTGAAGCTCCTCTATATTTTGATTCCACATCTTTGGAAAAATCAAGTAGGTTCCGGGCATATTCCACCTTACATTGGGGTATCATCAAAAATTAGCGTGTTATTTCCATCCGGGTCATGAAAAATTCTCCATGCTACATCCAAGTTTTTGTGGTATACAAATCGATATCCAATTAGAAGATCCGTCTTTTGTAGAGGGTATCATAAAAGAATAGCGTGTTATTTCCATCCAGGTCATGAAAAATTCTCCATGCTACATCCAAGTTTTTGTGGTATACAAATCGATATCCAATTAGAAGATCCGTCTTTTAACATGATGCCTGCCCTGCTATGACCTTAAACTTTTGATGGTGCCGAGAAAAGTACGACTCAAGAATGCTTCGAGTCCTTTGTAGTCTATTAGTACTCCAGATCCATACCGCAAACCATTGCATACAAAAATCAAGGAAAGTGAATGCATCTTTGCGAATCAAATGCCAAACACTTGTATTCTCTTCCACAAGATGCATATGTTTGGCACAGTCTAGACATACATCACCATGTTGCATCTCAATGGTCTTAAGTAAAACACCATTGAGTTCTCTTCTTTGTTTCCTTATTGTATTTGGGGGTGGTGGAACTCTTTTGCTTCTAGGTACATGAGTCACCAATGATTGGTGCCATCTCAACAGTAAGTTTTCTGTACACTTGAAAAATCAAAGCTATATGCTTCAACATATCCTGTTGAAAACAAAATGTATGATTAATGGACATTCAAAATTTTAAATAAATATATTATGTGCCAACAACATAAATTCATCCATGATATGGATGGTCTTAAACCTTCATAGACAAACGTTCCAATACCTCAGAAGTTCAACCAAAATATTAAAAGAGCGAGTATATTGTCAATGCTAAATTTCATCAAATTTATTAAATATGATGTATAAAAGATTTTCACTGTTGAGATAATTGAGTCTATCCAAATTAAATTATAATATTCATAGCCTTACACCTTGATAAGGCAATATCTTCAATAAAAAACAAACACATCTTCATTGCAATCCAATTGCAAATATTGACAAAAGAGATAATCAAATGACAGTAAGTTTGGAGGCATTTGATTGCTTGATACAATAGTGTAAAGATTTGGCTCGTACAATCCAAAAATTAAACCGATCTAAGCACATTGTTTTGGCCAAAACCTAAGTCTATCTTATGGGCTTTTAGTACAAAATGGCTCCAAACATTTTGCACCTAACAAGTCTTGATATTTGTGCAAATCCCATACTTCAAACTGCATGTTTAGACCTCAGAAATGGTTTCCTTCGACCTGCAGCAACAACTAGTATGGGTTAGGTTGGAATCTGATTATACTGTCACTCAATGTTTAATGAAACCAGACATTATCCTACCCATAAGCTCAAGTAAGCCTTTTGTAGCCTTGATATGCATGCTTTTGCTGCAACTCCACTTATGAGATGACCACGATCATATCCCAAGCGAGTAGCATAAGCAGTAGCGTGTTGATCACTCAAAATCCTTGTTTTGTAACACACTTTTAACAAGCTTAGCTGGTCTTTGGATAGTAATGGTACTCTAGCTTTGGATGCCAACATTGCTAGATCCTTGCTTATGGATTCTACTTCTCTTTTTTCCCCTCTTGATTGGACATACTTTAGCTTATCACCATACAATGGTAAGTGTGAAGATGCACAAGATGAGTTTTCCACTTCATCTGAATATTCGTTGAGCTCTTCTCGCAAAAATTGGGAGGTGATTTGAGCCATTCTTCCAGTACATCTTGAAAATCAATAAATAAATTATGACCATGTGTGATAGGAGATTGACCTAGCCGATTAAGCAAAATAATAGACCTAATGTCATTTGTAGTATTTAGATTTTAAAGGTAGGGTAGAAGGTCATTGCATAGTACGTAGTCGTGCCCTCCTTGAAAACTTTCAAGGAAGAGACAGTTGTCTTTTGGATTAACACATCCCTTGAAAGGGCTATCATCAATAAGCAATGTATTCTTCTTATTGCAAATATCTTGGCACTGATTCCAAACCTTGAGTAAAGGTTTAAACATAGCCTCAACAGTAGGCTTATCTGGCCTATACACTTTTTGAAGATTATGGATATAACAATCTTCTTGTCCCCACACCATAAAGAAATGATATCTCTTATGTGTGTACTGTTCAAGAGTGTTTACATAGGCACAACATTCTTGTGTAGCATGGTGGACCAAATACCAACATGAAAATATTGGCAAATCTTATCCAAAAATTCAAAACACTCGGGGCAAATAACAACTATGGCACTGCAAGAGTAGAAACCTGTAGCGACCCTTACGGGGGTCGCTACAGAAGTCGTTCCAAAGGTCGCTCTTGACCATCGTTTAAACGACCTCTATAGCGACGTTTTTGCAATGCATAAATGACGCTTTTTGGGTGGCATAAACCATGTTTTTAGGGTAGCATATACATCGCGTTTGGGTGGCATAAACGACGTTTTGAGGGTGGCATAAACCACGTTGTTAGGTGGCATTAACAACGCTATTTGAGTGGCATAAACACCCAAGTTTGGGTGGCATAAGCGACCCTTTTTGAGTGGCATAAACGACCCTACGAAGGTGGCATAAACGACCCTATTTGGGTGGCATAAACGACCTTACGAAGGTGGCATAAACGACCCTATTTGGGTGGCATAAACGACCTTACGAAGGTGGCATAAATGAACTTTTTTGAGTGGCATAAACACCCAAGTTTGGGTGGCATAAGCGACCCAATTTGTATTATTTTTTGTAGCCGTTGGGGTCGCTTAAAAGACCTTTGTTCTGAACGTTTTTTTTTAGCCGATGCGCATTCTCTCTCTCTCTCTCTCTCTCTCTCTCTCTCTCTCTCTCATACACATTATCTCCACTTGTGTCTCTTGCACACACATTCTCTCTCTCTTTCTCCCTCTCTCTCTCTCTCTCACACACACACACTTCACATAAACATTACTCTCTCTCTCTCTCTCTTTCTCCCTCTCTCTCTCTCTCTCACACATACACACACACTTCACATAAACATTGGTCTCTCTCTCTCTCTCTCCTCTCTCTCTCTCTCTCTCTCTCTCTCTCTCTCTCTCTCTCTCTCTCTCTCTCTCTCTCTCTCTCTCACACACACACACACACACATACGCACGCGCATTCGTGTACGACAAAAGACCCAAGAATCGACATACATCGACTTTTGAAAAAGCAATGGCCGACATCGATTACGGTAAGTATAAATTAAATTTTACAATCAATTAACATTTAAATCTGTAGATTTGGGAGGTAGACACTTCAAGAAACTCTTGATAGATGTAACACATATGCATCAAACACACATACATAAAGAAAATGTTAATGAAAGAGCGCCATCATTCTGAATGAGCGACTATATGTACCAAAAAATTATGTCTACAAACTTAGCACTAAATGGCTATATCATTAATCGGAGTCATCGGAGGAAGAGTCCTCCTCTTATACATTCTTGGGTGGTTGCGATGATAACTCTGCTGCTACGTGTCGAGCAACCTCATCCATGTCGTTCTCACCATGTTGCTCGTGCAATTAAAAATGTCTATTAGCTATTTGAGTATAAAAAAAACCACATAACATATAACACATGCAGATCTTGATTGGCATAAAATAATATTTGATAGAATTACTTACAAAAGCATCGGGTGTCGGCATCTCCTTCTGTAGCGCTCTGTAGCCGTAAATTGTGGCTCTCCGTATCTCGTCTGCAGATGGTGCTCGACCATAATCCTTTCTCTGTCATTTAAACATTGTATATATATAAGTAAGAAGTGAATTGAATGCATATGAGATCATAGATACATGGATACATATATATATATATATATATATATATATATACAAATAGCTATAGATAGACGAACAAAAAATTTGTGCACTTACAAAGAGTGCTCGAAAGCCACTAGAGCCCATCCGGCCAAGCCGAGAGGTGTGCCTTGACTGGACACGAGCCTGTGCTGCCTCCTGCAAATTAAATGCGCTTTTATATGAATATATAATTAATGCTATTCGAGAAGTACATATCATATGCATTGAGTGAATTAACTTTGTGTACCTTCTGTTGAGGCCATGTCACTCTCAAGCGAATCTCTTTCCTGAAGTGCCGCCAAGAATCTAACAACAGTGTGTTATTACAAGGTTTCACAATTTACGATCAATAAACATATATATGGATATATAAACACATATACATAGGTAGGTGGATAGATAAATAGATAAATGTAGCGGTCTATATGCGCTATGGATGCTCAATTGGGTGCATTTGGAGAGCGTACTGCCTCTATAACATAGTAAATATTTTTTACAATATTTCTATGTAAGTTTTATCTTTCAAACGGTGACTCAAACACCTTCCAAGTAAGTTTCTTACCCCTATTCTTACAATAATGATCATGCTTAAATAATTATGCATTGAATTTCAATTCATACTTCTCTAAGTTCTATTTCTTATAAAGACATAATTTAATATAACCCTAATTATGTTTGAAACAACAATTATATTTCAATCCATTTGCATTGTTTCTCATCTTTCTCAATGTAGAACATCATTGCAATTGGATATATATAAAAGGTACGACTCTATTACGCTTTAGTTTCATGTTCAATATTTAAGTCGTACCTTTTATATATATATATATATATAAAAGGTACGACTCTATTATGCTTTAGTTTCATGTTCAATATTTAATTTTATTTGAACTATAAATGTAAATTAATATTTCATCATCTAGACTTGTTCACTTAATCAAGATGGTTAGAATCATTACTAGTCATTTGTGTTTTATCAATTTTATCCATTCTTCATTTATAATCTCACATCCCCTCAAACAACCTTTCCAACTCAAGGTTAGTATTTTCTTATCCTTATATCCATGACCAATTTAACTTTCATTATTATGATGTTAAGCTTCTCATGAGATTCTATTAAACATCATAGTCCTCCATCTCTCACAAGATTTCTTGTGAGAGAGAACATGATGTGGATTTGCTACATGTCAGCAGAAAGGATCACGTGATTGACATCTTCAATGAACAAAGGTGATTCTCATGCTATGAAAATGGAACCTGCATTGCGAATGGACATAACAAAGATAAGCCTGCAGTCTAAGATTCTTGTCTATCACTAACTCAAGGGCCTTGTCTCAAGACATACAATAATCTCCACATCAAACATGCCATGGAGTGCCATATTAATAATTACCAACCTCAAAGTTCTTGAATCTCTAGTCTACTAAAAGCGAAGCTCATATATTGCACTATTATTACAATATGATGTAGACGCCAAAGAAAAAGCTTCCTTTGGACTTGAGGACTCGGAATACATAGAATTTGACCCTATGTCTTTGAAAGAAGAAGAATCTGATCCTCCATCTTTGAAAGAACAATCCTAACCTAGTCTATGTAGGGGACAATCAAAGTAACCAAAAGTGGAGCTCACATAGTCGAATACAAGACTAGGTGAGAGGATATATTTTCCTTAATGAGCTAAACACAGACCAAGGCCCAATCTTCTAGTATCACTGGCTAGACTTCTTAAAAGACCCGGATGTATAGAGTAATCTAGAGGTGGATTTCCAATGCTGTGTGTCTTGAATACTACACTATGTGTACATACAGTTTTTTAATGCCATGTGTCTAGAATACCAAACTATAAGTAGAGTTTTTTAAGATCTATGACATGTGCACAAAATTCAGCAAAGTCACAACACTCGATAGGGTTAAAGTGAAGGTAAGAATTAAATAGAATGCTATCAAGTAGTTGGAGAACCCCATCCCAAACACACAAAGTGCAAATAAGCATTACAAAGAATGTTGTGAGGGAAGCACTATAGTTGGGCCGTACCGAACACACAAAGTGTAGGTAAGCATTACAAAGAATGTTGTCAAGGAAGCATTGTAGTTTCCAACCCCATACACAAAAAGTGAGCATGAAAATGCACACTAAGTCCTCAACAACAATAATGGGGAAATTTTTGAGAACATGAAAGATATTAATGCAAGATTATATGCCACTCCTCATATGCAGGTGAAGCCAATTCACAGGTATAATAGAGTAGACACTAGCAGATTGCACAAATCATATGCAAGACAACCATATGAACCATCCAGATGATTGGGCTTACCACATCACAAAGGAGATGCATAATTACCTAAAGGATTATGCATGCAAGGTTTCCTACTCATACTTACCAACTAAGGTCATTAGTCACATGGAGGTATTCCACTATTGCTAAGCAAGAAGAAGAGTCTCCGAAGTCTAAGGTCATTGGTCATATATGAGGTATTCCACTACTACACACGTATGTGCAAAAAGAAGTTGTAGAGTCTCCAAAGCCAATAGATACAGAGAGTCTCTTGTAGCAGCAATAGAGAAAAGCACTACACTTCAAGATACCGAAGCACTCATGGGCTACTTTAAGAAAGGAGACCCCAAAAAAAAGGAAGGAAAAAGATAACAAAGATGTGGCAAAGGATGCCAACAGTCAAACCCTATAGCAATAACCAAATTTAAAGAGGAAGAAGAAGAAGTGTAAGACGACCTAGCACCTTCTCCACCATGAACCACTGGGCCAAAAAGTGTGTTAAAGGCCAATGTACACATCTCAACACACTTGGATGTACATGACAACCTACCACCTTCTCCACCATGAACCACTGAACCAACAAATTTGTTGAAGGCCAATATACAAATCTCAACAGACTTGGATGTATCTACATGATTAAAAGTATTTAAGTAATCTAAAGAATCAATGTTAGAGTACTAAAGCACTCTAAATTTTTAATGTTAAAGTACTCTTAAGTATCAATGTTAAAGTACTCTGAAGTACTTTGCAATAGTAAAGTACTTCAAAGTAATAAAGTAATTTGAAGTACGAGAGAAAGTACCCGAAAAATAAGGGATGTGCTTATCAATCTTTAAAGGCCTTTGGAGTAACTGCTAGTATGTAGATTATGAGGGCACTTGGATTGTTCTATTCTTTGAGATGCCATCACTAACAATAACTATGCCTCAAGTTAACACCATATCTAATTATATCTCCAAGCGCATCCAAAAAGCATGACAAGGGATTAGAAGTAGAAGTTAAATTTTATAAGATTCTCTACTGCCAACATCTAGCCCTTATGTAACAATTCTCTACTGCCAACATCTAGCCCTTATGTAACAATTCTCAAAGCTTTTGAAGGAATAGTTCTTTTAAAAAATGATCGAGGGGTTGAGCATTGCCTAACATCAAAGTATGAGTCCATTGATGTCTATCTAAAACAACCCCATATGCATGAGAATATCCATGAGGATTGGGTGGTAAACCTTAATGTACTTTTATAGCACATCCTGGACCTTAATGCATGAAAATATCCATATTGGGTGGAAAATCTTTATGTACTTATAGGGCACATCCTCGATTGTAATAAAAATATAAATAGGGATGTGGTGAGAATCATAATAGAAAAATAAAAAGATCTTACCTGCAAAAAGGCACTTGAAAAGCAAATATCTTACTCCAAAGAAAAGAATCTTGAATTCGTATAGAGAGAGCTGCAGAAAAGCACAAAGGAGATGTCAATAATGATTCTCTTGTCCCTACAATCAAAAAGAAATTAGATGCCTAGAAGCAGTAATTATAGGGAAGTCTAAAGAAAGATAGTAAGGTTATAGGATGGTCAATGCAATCATGATGATGTAGCGCAAGGAAGAGGGAAAAAAGCTTGCCTGCATGAAGACAAAGCTCACGATTGTAATGAAAAATCAGCTTCATAGCCAAATAAATAAATGGTTTTGGGCTACAACAGGACTCCCTAACATTACAGAGCTACAATGAGAAAGGGAAGCTCATCTAGAAACTTTGAGGGCCTTGCATGCAAAGGTAAAGTAATAACAAAAAGAAACACACTCCTGGTGATTCGGCTTTCCAGCCATAGATGCATTCTTGAGGATAGGATCTCCATCGAGTAGGGGGGGGGGGGGGGAGATGTTAGCCCCATTTTATGTGGTTAATAGGTACTCTCCGCAACACATGAGAGCAAGCATATGTAACAAATCTATAAAAGATATGTTGAGAAGTAGGCCATGTCCAAGCTCTATTTAGTTAACTTTTGAGTTTTGGGCTATATATGAGTAAATGTTTCATAAACATAATCTCACTTTGGATATTTAGTTTATGCTATCTATTTGCTCTCTTTCTTGTGTGTATGGGTGTGAGAGTTGATATTAGAGATGTGTATTCCTTGGTACATGTTCCTTTATGTTTCCTTTAGGGAGAGAGTGAAGAGTAACAACAATGAGTACCCTTACAGGTGTAGTATGCTTATGTGTATGCAGGTGGAGTACCCTTCCTGTGGGGGAGTAATAGGAGTGAGTACCCTTGGAGGTGGAGTATGCTTATGTGTATGCAGGTGGAGTACCCTTCCTGTGGGGGAGTAATAGGAGTGAGTACCCTTGGAGGTGGAGTATGCTTATGTGTATTGGTATGAGAATTGAGAGTAAAAATGTGTAATTCTTGGTGCATGTTTTTCTTTGCTTCATGTGTGAGAGAGAGTGAAGATTGAGAGAAGTGAGTGCCCTTATGCAGGTGGAGTATGCTGCTTTGATGGTGACATCTTGCAAGGGGGATATGAGGAGAATAGACTAGTTGGGCTCATAGACTTCAAGAGGCTCAAGCTTAGAAGAAAGGTAAGTTTCCCCGAGCTTTGATAAGCCTACTTCAAAGCTTTACTAAGCTTTGATTAAAGCTTAATTATAAAGCTTTCAAAAGCTCTAGATTAATATCCCATTTAGGCTTTATATCTTCTTTATTTTTTTGTCTACTCTCGATGTTTTCATTTTGACCAAAGCAATCTATATTAGCTGAGAGCTAATAGTATATCTATTTCTAGCTATTAAATCAATTTTTTCTAGAGTTACAAATTTAAAAAGATTTGTTTTTAAAAAAAGAGCTTTTAATCTTGTTCAAATTTAAAGCTTATGCAATAAAACTTTAAGTGGCCTAAAACCTTCAGCATAAATATTATGCAAGGGTTTTTGAGAGCTCATCACAACTCATCTATTATGTTATTCTCAACTCATCACACCTTGAGGTAATTTTTCTTATCTATGATTATTAATTGCATCAATCATATCTACATTTGTTGATCTAACACTTTATCATGTAGATGTGCTTTCCCAACATCATATGAGTACGTGTTCAACCCACTTTATAATTGCATTATGTGTTTAAAATAAATACTAATTAATTCAAGATATATGAATCCTAGAAATTCTTTTAAATTGTTTGGTACCATATAGCATGCGTGGTAATAATTCTCTTTCAGGATGATTCCAGCACTCCCAAGTAAGTTCCTCCATTTTTCATAATTAAAACATCATATATACTTGCGATATTTGTGACCTTTTAATAATGTATTTTGTAGCAAAGTTGTTCGACACTTGCAAGTAAGTTGTTATCCTCTATAACATAGTAAATATTTTTTACAATATTTCTATGTAAGTTTTATCTTTCAGACGGTGACTCAAACACCTTCCAAGTAAGTTTCTTACCCCTATTCTTACAATAATGATCATGCTTAAATAATTATGCATTGAATTTCAATTCATACTTCTCTAAGTTCTATTTCTTATAAAGACATAATTTAATATAACCCTAATTATGTTTGAAAGAACAATTATATTTCAATCCATTTGCATTGTTTCTTATCTTTCTCAATGTAGAACATCATTGCAATTGGATATATATATAAAAGGTACAACTCTATTACGCTTTAATTTCATGTTCAATATTTAAGTTTATTTGAACTATAAATGTAAATTAATCTTTCATCATCTAGACTTGTTCACTTAATCAAGATGGTTAGAATCATTACTAGTCATTTGTGTTTTATCAATTTTATCCATTCTTCATTTATAATCTCACATCCCCTCAAACAACCTTTCCAACTCAAGGTTAGTATTTTCTTATCCTTATATCCATGACCAATTTAACTTTCATTATTATGATGTTAAGCTTCTCATGAGATTCTATTAATAACTTTATATACGCTATTTCATAGAAGTAACAACGATTCACATCTCTTTCGAGTGTTAATATTGTTTTTGACACATTATTTCAATCACACCACATCGATGGAGGTATGTGTATGTATATATTCAAACTCTACTATGATGTTACCTATGAGGTAGTTTGGTTTCAAAAGCTACTTAGTGATATGGGTGAGAACATGGATAGAGCCATTGTCATTTATTGTGACAAAATCAATAGCATAGAACTGGCTAGTAACCCAGGCTATCATGCTAGGATAAAGCACATTAGGGTGCATATCATTTTGTGAGAGAGAACATGATGTGGATTTGATACATGTCAGCAGAAAGGATCACGTGATTGACATCTTCAATGAACAAAGGTGATTCTCATGCTATGAAAATGGAACTTGCATTGAGAATGAAGGACATAACAAAGATAAACCTGCAGTCTAAGATTCTTGTCTATCACTAACTCAAGGGCCTTTTCTCAAGACATACAATAATCTCCATCAAACATGCCATGGAGTGCCATATTAATAATTACCAACCTCAAAGGTCTTGAATCTCTAGTCTACTAAAAGTGAAGCTCATATATTGCACTATTATTACAATATGATGTAGACACCAAAGAAAAAGCTTCCTTTGGACTTGAGGACTCGGAATACATAGAATTTAACCCTATGTCTTTGAAAGAAGAAGAAGAATCTGATCCTCCATCTTTGAAAGAACAATCCTAACCTAGTCTATGTAGGGGACAATCAAAGTAACCAAAAGTGGAGCTCACATAGTCGAATACAAGACTAGGTGAGAGGATATATTTTCTTTAATGAGCTAAACACAGACCAAGGCCCAATCTTCTAGTATCACTGGCTAGACTTCTTAAAAGACCCGGATGTATAGAGTAAGCTAGAGGTGGATTTCTAATGCCGTGTGTCTTGAATACTACACTATGTGTCCATAGAGTTTTTTAATGCCATGTGTCTAGAATACCAAACTATAAGTAGAGTTTTTTAAGAGCTATGACATTGGCACAAAATTCAGCAAAGTCACAACACTCGATGGGGTTAAAGTGAAGGTAAGAATTAAATAGAATGCTATCAAGTAGTTGGAGAACCCCATCCCAAACACACAAAGTGCAGATAAGCATTACAAAGAATGTTGTGAGGGAAGCACTATAGTTGGCCCGTACCGAACACACAAAGTGTAGGTAAGCATTACAAAGAATGTTGTCAAGGAAGCATTGTAGTTTCCAACCCCATACACAAAAAGTGAGCATGAAAATGCACACTAAGTCCTCAACAACAATAATGGGGAAATTTTTGAGAACATGAAAGATATTAATGCAAGATTATATGCCTCTCCTCATATTCAGGTGAAGCCAATTCAAAGGTATAAAAGAGTAGACACTAGCAGATTGCACAAATCATATGCAAGACAACCATATGAACCATCCAGATGATTGGGCTTACCACATCACAAAGGAGATGCATAATTACCTAAAGGATTATGCATGCAAGGTTTCCTACTCATACTTACCAACTAAGGTCATTAGTCACATGGAGGTATTCCACTATTGCTATGCAAGAAGAAGAGTCTCCGAAGTCTAAGGTCATTGGTCATATATGAGGTATTCCACTACTGCACACGTATGTGCAAAAAGAAGTTGTAGAGTCTCCAAAGCCAATAGATACAGAGAGTCTCTTGTAGTAGCAACAGAGAAAACCACTACACTTCAAGATACCGAAGCACTCATGGGCTACTTTAAGAAAGGAGACCCCAAAAAAAAAAGGAAGGAAAAAGATAACAAAGATGTGGCAAAGGATGCCAACAGTCAAACCCTATAGCAATAACCAAATTTAAAGAGGAAGAAGAAGAAGTGCAAGACGACCTAGCACCTTCTCCACCATGAACCACTAGGCCAAAAAGTGTGTTAAAGGCCAATGTACACATCTCAACACATTTGGATGTACATGACAACCTACCACCTTCTCCACCATGAACCACTGAACCAACAAATTTGTTGAAGGCCAATATACAAATCTCAACAGACTTGGATGTATCTACATGATTAAAAGTATTTAAGTAATCTAAAGAATCAATGTTACAGTACTAAAGCACTCTAAAGTTTTAATGTTAGAGTAAAGTACTCTTAAGTATCAATGTTAAAGTACTCTGAAGTACTTTGCAATAGTAAAGTACTTCAAAGTAATAAAGTAATTTGAAGTACGAGAGAAAGTACCCGAAAAATAAGGGATGTGCTTATCAATCTTTAAAGGCCTTTGGACTAACTGCTAGTATGTAGATTATGAGGGCACTTGGATTGTTCTATTCTTTGAGATGCCATCACTAACAATAACTATGCCTCAAGTTAACACCATATCTAATTATATCTCCAAGCGCATCCAAAAAGCATGACAAGGGATTAGAAGTAGAAGTTAAATTTTATAAGATTCTCTACTGCCAACATCTAGCCCTTATGTAACAATTCTCTACTGCCAACATCTAGCCCTTATGTAACAATTCTCAAAGCTTTTGAAAGAATAGTTCTAATAAAAAATGATCGAGGGGTTGAGCATTGCCTAACATCAAAGTATGAGTCCATTGATGTCTATCTAAAACAACCCCATATGCATGAGAATATCCATGAGGATTGGGTGGTAAACCTTAATGTACTTTTATAGCACATCCTGGACCTTAATGCATGAAAATATCCATATTGGGTGGAAAATCTTTATGTACTTATAGGGCACATCCTCGATTGTAATAAAAATATAAATAGGGATGTGGTGAGAATCATAATAGAAAAATAAAAAGATCTTACCTGCAAAAAGGCACTTGAAAAGCAAATATCTTACTCCAAAGAAAAGAATCTTGAATTCGTATAGAGAGAGCTGCAGAAAAGCACAAAGGAGATGTCAATAATGATTCTCTTGTCCCTACAATCAAAAAGAAATTAGATGCCTAGAAGCAGTAATTATAGGGAAGTCTAAAGAAAGATAGTAAGGTTATAGGATGGTCAATGCAATCATGATGATGTAGCGCAAGGAAGAGGGAAAAAAGCTTGCCTGCATGAAGACAAAGCTCACGATTGTAATGAAAAATCAGCTTCATAGCCAAATAAATAAATGGTTTTGGGCTACAACAAGACTCCCTAACATTACAGAGCTACAATGAGAAAGGGAAGCTCATCTAGAAACTTTGAGGGCCTTGCATGCAAAGGTAAAGTAATAACAAAAAGAAACACACTCCTGGTGATTCGGCTTTCCAGCCATAGATGCATTCTTGAGGATAGGATCTCCATCGAGTAGGGGGGGGGGGGGGGGGAGATGTTAGCCCCATTTTATGTGGTTAATAGGTACTCTCCGCAACACATGAGAGCAAGCATATGTAACAAATCTATAAAAGATATGTTGAGAAGTAGGCCATGTCCAAGCTCTATTTAGTTAACTTTTGAGTTTTGGGCTATATATGAGTAAATGTGTCATAAACATAATCTCACTTTGGATATTTAGTTTATGCTATCTATTTGCTCTCTTTCTTGTGTGTATGGGTGTGAGAGTTGATATTAGAGATGTGTATTCCTTGGTACATGTTCCTTTATGTTTCCTTTAGGGAGAGAGTGAAGAGTAACAACAATGAGTACCCTTACAGGTGTAGTATGCTTATGTGTATGCAGGTGGAGTACCTTCCTCTGGGGGAGTAATAGGAGTGAGTACCCTTGGAGGTGGAGTATGCTTATGTGTATTGGTATGAGAATTGAGAGTAAAAACGTGTAATTCTTGGTGCATGTTTTTCTTTGCTTCATGTGTGAGAGAGAGGGAAGATTGAGAGAAGTGAGTGCCCTTATGCAAGTGGAGTATGCGGCTTTGATGGTGACATCTTGCAAGGGGGATATGAGGAGAATAGACTAGTTGGGCTCATAGACTTCAAGAGGCTCAAGCTTAGAAGAAAGGTAAGTTTCCCCGAGCTTTGATAAGCCTACTTCAAAGCTTTACTAAGCTTTGATTAAAGCTTTCAAAAGCTCTAGATTAATATCCCATTTAGGCTTTATATCGTCTTTATTTTTTTGTCTACTCTCGATGTTTTCATTTTGACCAAAGCAAGCTATATTAGCTGAGAGCTAATAGTATATCTATTTCTAGCTATTAAATCAATTTTTCTAGAGTTACAAATTTAAAAAGATTTGTTTTAAAAAAAAGAGCTTTTAATCTTGTTCAAATTTAAAGCTTATGCAGTAAAACTTTAAGTGGCCTAAAACCTTCAGCATAAATTTTATGCAAGGGTTTTGAGAGCTTATGTATAGGTATACTTTTATTTCCTTTGCGAAAGCATGAAAAAAAAAACCTTCTATAAACTAGGAGATCGGAGAAACGATTAGCAAAGACTTCTATGTAACCTTAAAGCAAAAAGGTTATATTTTTGTAACTCCAAAAATTATCATTGGTCCAAAGAAAAAGGAAAAGAAAACTAAATTGTTAAAAGCTTTAACTTTTGGGAGTAAGACCTTAGATCATAGAGACCAAAATCCTACTCTAAGACTTTCCTTCAAGGCTTAGAAGAGACCCTAAAAGTTTATGTTCCAGTCTAATTATTTTTGTGATGCACAGATTACAATATTTTCAGGATATCTACAACAATGTGCAAATCTTCGAGAGTTTTCATATTTTTATATTTGAACACCACTTTTATTATGTTATTCTCAACTCATCACACCTTGAGGTAATTTTTCTTATCTATGATTATTAATTGCACAATCATATCTACATTTGTTGATCTAACACTTTATCATGTAGATGTGCTTTCCCAACATAATTAAAACATCATATATACTTGCGATATTTGTGACCTTTTAATAATGTATTTTGTAACAAAATTGTTCGACACTTGCAAGTAAGTTGTTATCCTCTATAACTTAGTAAATATTTTTTACAATATTTCTATGTAAGTTTTATCTTTCAGACGGTGACTCAAACACCTTCCAAGTAAGTTTCTTACCCCTATTCTTACAATAATGATCATGCTTAAATAATTATGCATTGAATTTCAATTCATACTTCTCTAAGTTCTATTTCTTATAAAGACATAATTTAATATAACCCTAATTATGTTTGAAAGAACAATTATATTTCAATCCATTTGCATTGTTTCTCATCTTTCTCAATGTAGAACATCATTGCAATTGGGGATATATATAAAAGGTACGACTCTATTATGCTTTAGTTTCATGTTCAATATTTAAGTTTATTTGAACTATAAATGTAAATTAATCTTTCATCATCTAGACTTGTTCACTTAATCAAGATAGTTAGAATCATTACTAGTCATTTGTGTTTTATCAATTTTATCCATTCTTCATTTATAATCTCACATCCCCTCAAACAACCTTTCCAACTCAAGGTTAGTATTTTCTTATCCTTATATCCATGACCAATTTAACTTTCATTATTATGATGTTAAGCTTCTCATGAGATTCTATTAATAACTTTATATACGCTATTTCATAGAAGTAACAATGATTCACATCTAAATTCATGTTTAGAAGCCTTAAGCACTCAACCCCAAACTTGGCCTGCATAGAGGGCCTATATAGCTTTATGGCCTTGGACTATATGCTTATACAAATGTCCTCTTCAAATACATGGTTTTCATGCATGTATATGGCCTTTATTCCCATTCTCTGCTACCTATTTTGTTTTTGGAGGTGTAGGACGCGTGTAGAAGCTTACAATATTTACACCCAAGCTCGGCATACACTAATGAGTACCAATATATAGTCAATATAGCATCATGGCATCAAGGCCTCATGATCTAATGGCTTCCTCAAGCACATGGTCTTCTTTCACTTACATGGCCTTTATGTGTGGATATTGTGCAAACCGTTCTATTTTCAACAATGAAAACAGGAAAGGCATGGCCTTGGCACCATGGCATATGTGGTCTTAGCATCATGGCATGTGGCCCTAAAATCATGGCCTATTGGTTGGCATAGACAAGCCTAAAAATTATGGCCTATTTATAGTGACTTGGGTATTCAATTGTGAACACACTAGTCTATCTAATGGCTTGCGTGTGTCTCCAAAAATTGGTTCCACACATATATACAAGGTTGTGTCGTCCACATGCTGAATCTTTGCTAATATTTAGAGCATAACAATCCCTAGTTAATCAAACACACTAGACCTCAAACTATCTTCAGATCGTCTCTCAAAGGAGTTTACAACATGTAGATGCTGACACACATTCAAACACACTAAATCTAATAGAATAAATATTAGAATGAAGGTATCCCAGAAGGAGCTATGGAGGATGAAAGATATCCAATAGGTGTGTAGGAGTAGAGTGCAAGTAAAGAGATGTTATGGAAACTACGACCATTACCATGGTGCACATGAGAGAGAGAGAGATATATATAACACACAATAGAGAGGAGTTACACCACACAAGAATTATTGTGTATTATAATAATACTTCCACCATATACAATGCTTTTATAGGCACTAAGGCCTTATTTGTTTACCCTATATAAGAGGGTGTTCACTCCTAGTGTTTTCACACCACTCAAGACACTTAACAAAACTCCATACTAATTTCGGAGTGAAGGTGGAGTTGCATGTATAACCTATACTCCAATACAAGCAAAGACTAGACATGAACCCCACAAACTGGCTCAATGGCTCATGAACATGGTGGAGTTGCATGCATAACCTATACGCCAACACAAGCAAAGACTAGACATGAGTCCCACAAATTGGCTCAATGGCTCATGAACATGGCTTAGAGGCTAAAAGCATGGCTCAAAGGTTCATAAAGCAGTGCTTAGTGCAAAGGACTCAGAGGCCCAGACCTGCCCGGGGGAAAAAGATCGCTTACATCAGCAACCCTAGTAAGGGCAAAAAGGGAATAATGGAGAGGAGCCTTTTATAGAAAACAAGGTGTTACAAAATTAAAAAAAATATCCAAAAATAAAATTTGAGGGACTACCGAGGTAGAGAACTCAAGATTATAAAAAAAGAAAGGACTAGAAGGTGAGGAAGAAGAGTCTTCCCTCTCGTCGATACTGATGAGCATCCTTTTGCATCATCATTTCCAAGAATCTAACACTTGATGGTCAAGATGAGGGAAACCATCATTTCCAAGAATCTAACACTTGATGGTCAAGATGTGTGTTTCCCTCATCGATTCTAGTGAAGATCATTTTGCATCATCATTTATCAAGAACACGACACTTGATGGTCAAGACATGTACTTGCAATACTTCTAGGTACATTTCTTTTTGGCATGAAATCCATGGAAGACGACCAAAGGGAAAGGTTTAACACCTCCATGACACTTTATCTGAACATATGAATGATATGAGCGCTAAGTACCTTACTGACATATGATGTTATTGTAGAGGAGTACCATAGGCCGGAGCTGCTGAAGAGCAGCCCTGTGTGATGAAGGCAGGCTAGAGTAGATCACATATAAGAAGTCAAATGGCGAGGTGGAGGAGCCAAAGTAGGACGAGCAAGACATCGCCAAGAAAAAACATAGGAGGGAAAAAATGGCGCTTCCGAATCCTCTCGCCCAGACTGGCCGTGCAGAAGCTAGTAGTCAGACTGGCCGTGCAGAAGCTAGTAGTAGGCAGGGAGAGGTGGCATAGTGGAGGCGAAGCCACTAGTGAGGTGTTATTGGCTGAGATGTTGTCAAGGAAGATCACATGTATGGCTATTTATAGCATTAGACAACCCATGATGATGAAGAGGTGGCAAGGAGTAGCGCTCAACCTTGTATGGAAAGCACTGAAGACCTGTGTTTTCCTTCTCCATGGCACCATGAATGGCTGCATCGTTACGTTCAGCTTGCTTTCATGGGAAGCTTGTGTGACCTCATATGTGTTTGTGTCGTGGGTCGTGGGTTGAATGCCAGGCTTGGATATCACATGATCGCACATATGCATGAGAAAAACGTAGATAGGTGATGGCAGGCTGTAGAGGAAAACACACCAGAGGCGTTGCTCTGCTGCCAATCAAATAGAAAAACATAAAAATTCTAAAAATATAAAAACCCTAAAAATGTAGATGTGGTTCAGCCTAGCTCTGATACCATGTTGGAATCCGGGTATCCTAGGAGGAGCTATGGAGGATAAAAGGTATCCATGATAGGTATGTAGGAATATAGTGCAAATAGAGAGATGGTATGGAAGCTCACACCGTGACCATAGTGCATAGGGGGAGAGAGAGAGAGAGAGAGAGAGAGATAATAACACACAATAGAGAGGAGTTGCACCACATAAGAATGATTATATATGATAATATTTCCACTATGTACAATGCTTTATAGGCACCGAGGCCTTATCTTTTGACCCTAAATAAGAGTGTGCTCACACCACTAAGAACACTTAACTAGACTCAAGAGTAAGTCTGAAATACCCAACAATAACTACTTATAGAAGGGCTAGGATTTGAAATAATAACTATACTTACACAAAAAGACTTCCAATTATTTCGAATAGCTATTCCACAAAAGTAATTCCAATGATACTTAATAATAATAATTATACTTACACAAAAGGACTTCCAGTTATTTTGAATAGCTATTACTTATAAAAAATACATACATATATAATGTTTTCCATTAAATACATGAGATTCAACTACTCACAAAAACTCAACATGGTAGGAAATTCTAAATACTTTTCCTCAAATAACAAATCTAAAAAATAGAAATAATCTAAGTAGTTGGATCATTGATGCATAAGTTCTTTAACTAAGCCAATCCCACCAAGAGTTGGACCACTGACAAGTTGCAAAATACTCATTTGTAAAAAGATGTCCTACCACTTTCGAGTGTTTTTCTTGTAAACAATAAGTATAATTACACAGAGTGGCTTGCCATCACTATCAATATTCGTGTAAATAACTTAACTTATATAAGAGATTTCACTATTCACAAAGAAATTATCGTCATAGAAAATTAAAATACATCGTCACAAATGACAAATTTCAAAATTCATATAATTCTAAGGTATTGGATCACTGGCATACTTAATCAAAGCCATTCCTTACTTCGTTCTTAGGAAAGGACCAAAAAATCCCTCGGCAAGCCCCCTTTACCACTTTCCCCGTCTCCTCGTACGAAGAGACAATTCTGGGCTGTGTGGCTCGCCGCTCCCTGCCTGCAAGGCCACTAGGCGCCTGAACAGGTTATAGCCCGCTTATTGTGTATATTTATTTATGTATTGCCATATGATCCGATCAACTTTGATGTGCTTGGGGATGGTATTGAGAAGTCGTATGCTGCTCAATTCTTATGTGATGCTAATAGTGTTAACCTTGTGAAGTGGCCAATCAAACATGTCAATATGTTAGATGGGTGCCCATTACGCTCACATGCAGACTTAGAGCCCACTATCACTCATGAGATCCCCAATGATTATTCATTTTTTCCACTTTCAAAGAAAATAAAGTATGTTATGATTAACAGGAAGCCTAAAAAGGTTGTGGTGCCTGCAGCTATACCAAGGATGTCAATGGAATCAGTGCAATTAGTATCGACCATTGATTGTTGTAAGAAGAGATGTTGTCAACTTGCTGATCGTGGAATTCTATTATCTTTACGTAAAGAATTCTGGGGTCTATGCTTGCGAGATCCTACAAATTGTGTATATGACACACTAAGTGTGGCTCATCGTATAAATCCATTTGAAAAAATATTGGACTATGTGTTATCATTGAATGGTGTGGAGATATGTTGTAGAGCATGGTATGAACAGCATGGAATTCCAAAGGCATGTTTCTATCGATACAAAGAAAAGTTTGAAGTTGTTATGAGATGTTGCATGCATGGAAACACAGGAGTTATAGGGAAGGGATAAGACCATACAAAGATGGGCAAGGCAATCATTCATGATTTTGTGGAGAAAAAGTCTAAGTGGATGCCTCACAAAAGTAGAATCCTACTAGATGGATCAAGGGAGACTCAATTAGTGATTCCAGAAACATACAAACAAGTTGACATTCTTCATGAAGTAAACATGAGAGATCTCTAAAGGGTGTGGTGTTAGAAACAACAAAACAAAAAGTAAATCTCAATGACAGTAACAATGTGCTAAGTTTACAATTGATCCACAGATAAAAACCCATCTTAGACATTACATCAAGATTATAAATCATGATATATATGCTCAAATTTGAGGGACATTGAAGTAAAAACATGGGATAATAATGCCAAAGAACACTTGGAAAAGGAACCTTAGAATTGAGGGATCTCCAAAGAGTGTGGTGTTTAGAAACTCCAGAAACAATCAAACTTCAATGAGATTGTTACATTCAGGTTTACAATTCATCCGAAGACAAAAACCCTTCGTAGACACTTTGTCAAGATAATAATTGTGAGTACAAATTGTATCTCAAACATAGCGTTTTCTCATGTATTGCTCCAATACATACAAAGTTTCTCTATCATAAGCTGCTTCATTTACTAAAGTGTTACAAGTATACTCCCGTTTGTTCTTTGCATAAATCCAACCAAGTAACCATGCGCTGATTGTTGTCTCCAAAAAACTTTGAAGCTCCTCTATATTTTGATTCCACATCTTTGGAAAAATCAAGTAGGTTCCGGGCGTATTCCACATTACATTGTAGAGGATATTATAAAAAATTAGCATGTTATTTCCATCGGGTCATGAAAAATTCTCCATGCTACATCCAAGTTTTTGTGGTATACAAATCGATATCCAATTAGAAGATCCGTCTTTTGTAGAGGGTATCATCAAAAATTAGCGTGTTATTTCCATTCAGGTCATGAAAAATTCTCCATGCTACATCCAAGTTTTTGTGGTATACAAATCGATATCCAATTAGAAGATCCGTCTTTTGACATGATGCCTACCCTGCTACGACCTTAAACTTTTGATGGTGCCGAGGAAAGTACGACTCAAGAATGCGTCGAGTCCTTTGTAGTCTATTAGTACTCTATATCCATACCGCAAACCATTGCATACAAAAATCAAGGAAAGTGAATGCATCTTTGCGAATCAAATGCCAAACACTTGTACTCTTCCACAAGATGCATATGTTTGGTCCAGTCTAGACATACGTCACCATGTTGCATCTCAATGGTCTTAAGTAAAACACCATTTTTTGCTGCAACTCCACTTATGAGATGACCACGATCATATCCCAAGCGAGTAGCATAAGCAATAGCGTGTTGATCACTCAAAATCCTTGTTTTGTAACACACTTGTAACAAGCTTAGCTGATCTTTGGATAGTAATGGTACTCCAGCTTTGGATGCCAACATTGCTCGATCCTTGCTTATGGATTCTACTTCTCTTTTTTGCCCTCTTGATTGGACATACTTTAGCTTATCACCATACAATGGTAAGTGTGAAGATGCACAAGATGAGTTTTCCACTTCATCTGAATATTCGTTGAGCTCTTCTCGCAAAAATTGGGAGGTGAATTGGAGCCATTCTTCCAGTACATCTTGAAAATCGATAAATAAATTATCACCATATGTGATAGGAGATTGACCTAGCCGATTAAGCAAAATAATAGACCTAATGTCATTTGTAGTATTTAGATTTAAAAGGTAGGGTAGAAGGTCATTGCACAGTACGTAGTCGTGCCCTCCTTGAAAACTTTCAGGGAAGAGACAGTTGTCTTTTGGATTAACACATCCCTTGAAAGGGCTATCATCAATAAGCAATGTATTCTTCTAATTGCAAATATATTGGCACTGATTCCAAACCTTGAGTAAAGGTTTAAACATAGCCTCAACAGTAGGCTTATCTGGCCTATACACTTTTTGAAGATTATGGATATAACATTCTTCTTGTCCCCATACCATAAAGAAATGATATCTCTTATGTGCGTACTATTCAAGAGTGTTTACATAGGCACAACATTCTTGTGTAGCATGGTGGACCAAATACCAACATGAAAGTATTGGCAAATCTTATCCAAAAATTCAAAACACCCAGGGCAAATAACAACTATGGTGTGACCAATATCGATTCGAATACAATTTGTTTGTGGATGCCTTTTCTCTTCCTTGTTGAAAAAAACTCCATTAAGATCAAGTATAAGTGCATGTTTCTTTATGGTGATTGCACGAGGAATATTTTCTACATACGATACAGAAGAATGATAACACTTTAATGTGTTTACATACTTAACAATGTTAAAACAAGTGACCTTATATTATCAATGAGAGCTAATTACAACAAAACATCCACAAGTTTACTTTTGTTTCATGCTCCCATACTCATCTATGATGATGGCTCCTAGACTTGATTGCATTTCCCTATTGATTGGTGAAGATTGAAATACTAATCTATCTCCATCTCTCTCAAAAGAATATAAACTTCCTAGAGGCCTACTCTTTTGTGTATCGGAACGTAGCTTCTCAACACGTTGCTCTATTTCTTGCGCACTTAACTTGTGATTGTTAGAAGCAACTGTACTTGCAAAAACAACTCTCGCTGAGAAACATACTTTTTAACATACAAAATTGCTCATCATCTTAAATAACATCCTATTGAAAAAGATCTACCTTTAGTTTTCTTGGCACCCTCTCCCGCCGCGCAGAGTCCTTGATTTCAACTATTCTCTCTTTATTCGTAGCATATGTAGCCTCGTCAATTTCTTCAACACCCTCTACTACAGAGTCCTTGATTTCAACTATTTTCCCTTTATTCGTAGCATATGTAGCCTCATCAATTTGTTCGACAATCTCTTCTTGGCTCTCCTTGGTTGCAAAAGTCTCTTGAAGCTCTTCATTAACTTTATCTTTATTCTCACTAACCTCAACATTAACTTACGAATCAGGAATGTCCTTAGTCTCTTTAGTCGTATCACTTGAAGGCCTTAAAGATGTTTGCAAAGCTGAATCATCGATGTGATCTACCTCCACCATGTTGTCTTCATTATTTCTAGCATTTGAATCATGAGAGTTGATCTCTCTAGTAGGGCTTTCATGATGATGTTCTAGTTGAGCAATGTTATCTTCGTCTTTTCCTTCTTTGTATATATCTGTAAGATTAAAATAAAATGCTATTACTTTTAGGATTTAAATAATATACCAAGGCTAATACAATACTAGTCATTTTTATATCTACACATATACTTTGTATCCAAACTTAGATTACTCAACATTGAGTAATGAATTAGGAACCATATTACCTACCAAGACTTTCACATAAGGGTCAAACTTGAGTTTGAACCTCACTTACAAGGGCTAAGTAAAGATCGCTCAACTTGAGATTGTGCCTTGTGTTGGAAGACATCCCCAAGGTTGGACCTAAGTGGAGGTACGGCTCAAACTTAAGTTTGAGCCTCACCGCTACACTAGGATATGGAGTAAGTGTAATTTTTTAATAGTAAGTGTACGTCATCATTTGTATTAGGCTCAAACTTAATTTTGAGCCTCACTGCTACACTAGGATATAGAGTAATTTCTTAATAGTGAGTGTGCATCATCATTTGTACCAAACATTGGCATGAAATAAAGGATAACATTAGGAACTCAATGGAGTCTTCTTGGGCCCTTTAATTTGCCATGAGATTATGGAAACGTTTAACTTTTTGACAAATAGGAGCCCGCCATGTAAGCAAAAACCAATGGTTTGTAAGAGAGGTGTAAGAGTGGTCAAAGGGTGCACTTTTTTTCCCAAAAAGGGGAGGGGGCAATTTTACAATTTTCGGACCTCCATAACTTCTACATACAAGCTCCGATTTGAGCGGAGATTACAGATCCGTGATCTACGCATCAAGAGCTTTCCATAGATATGTTACATGATATGGTTTTATCCGCTAGATTTTAAAATCCATTTTCCCCCCAAAATTCAAATTTGAATAAAGTAGCCGTTTTGAAGCTTCAAATTAGAAAACGTTTCTTCTTAAGAGAAAAGGTTTGACTCCCTTAAACTGCCAAATAAAAGGGCCCAAGAAGACTCCATTGAGTTCCTAATGTAGAATAGAAATATTCACTTTAATAGAAAAATGTTAAAAGTGAATCCAAAAAATCCAATGTATTAATCAAAAGACTAATAATTATTTCAACAAATCCACACTTTGAACAAGACCTATGTTAATATTAGTTGTTGATAAGCTCCTTTCAATGATCACCATTCGTTGTAGATTCATAAGCACTATCAATGCACTTTTTTACCTTTCTTTGGTTGAGAGCTTGATGGGCTATAAGCATGGAAAGCCTTGTTGACATCTGTATCCCCAATCTTCTCAACGGCCATAGCAACCCCAACATTTGAAGCTTCCATGGCTTTTGCAGTATCCAATATATCATCACCATTCCCACCTTCATCATCATTTTCATGCCTTCCAATATCTTCAAAATTGTCTTCGGCATCCTCATTGAATAGAGCATCATTCCCTTGGTCCTCTTCATTCCTTTGCCCTGCATCTTCAAAGTCTATAGCATCCCCAACTTCTTTATCATCATATGTATCATTTTTGTTGTCAATATCATCACCTTCTTCTTCCTCCTCTCTGTACTTGGTGGGTCATCAATGTGAAGATTTTGAAGGTTCTCTTTTTCTACATCATCTAGTGTTTGCTTTTTTGTGCCGCCACTTGCACCACACCACTCTTGCAAGGACAGGTGACCGTATAAAAGAGCAAAGCACTTTGATTCTAATGTCATCGCTTCCAAATCATCTTTGCATAAAGCAATACATTGTCTCTTCTTTAGCAAGCTCTCCTCTAGCACAACTCCACCACAATATATCTCTGCAACATAGCTCTGTTCAGGACAAAACCCTGTGATGAGACCATCAATAAATCCTTTGTCGAATAGATCCGTAAAAGATATTATGAAAAGTAAAGAAGAAGTAATGTATGTCTATGATTTACCAAGATATAGCAAAGAATCAAAAGAGTACCTTCCAAGACTCATCCATCTTGGGTTGATTGACACTAGACAAAGGTTTACTAGGACGACCATTTGCATGCCATTGTGGTCCAGCTTGTAGAAGTTGATCGAGGAATGGCTCCTTTTGCATTAACTTTGCAACAGATAAATTTTCATCCTTGGAAATGTCACGAGAAATCTTGGACGGGAAATTTACAATTATCTTTGATCTCCTGAACCTAAATTGCTGACGCAGTTGAGGGGTCACTTTAGCCATATTTAGAGCCTGTAAGCTTTTTGTGTTGGAGCTCTATATATGGCTCACTCTACCTAACTTGGTCTCACCTATATATATGTATCTTGTCCTTAATATGAATCAGTCTTTGGGAGCGTACATGATGTGTCTCTTGTCTCGTCTCTTTCTCTCTACATTTCAACATGGTATCAGAGCATCTATGAGGGAAGCATCTATGTCTTCTTGTTAAATTCATGATTATAATTTCATGTCTTACAAGATTGTTCTTTGATTATGTGTTGTCTACATGATTTTATAGCTTAACTTGTTGTAATTAGAGTAGTTTCTTAATCGCGTCCTTAAAATCAATGCAGGTGCGTAGATTGTATTATGCTGGTGAATCCTATCAAAAAAGTTTGTCAAACGGAGTTGTGAGTCAAAAGTTATGACAGTTCAGGCAAACTGCATCTGTAAAACAGCAAAACAGGTTCTTTGTGTGAGCACACAGGTTTCGTCTTCATCAAGTGTCTTTGTGAGCACACAGGTTTCGTCTTCGTCAAGCGTTTTTAGCAACCCGCCCAAATCTAGCTTCTTCGTCAAGCGTTTTTAGCAAACCGCCAAATCTAGCTTTTTCGTCAAGCGTCTACCAATGAATCTTGCGTCCCACGTCTCAGATTTTGCTATTTTTAGCAAAGCGACCAATCTAGCTTTTTCATCCAGCGTCTACCAATGAATCTTGCGTCCCACGTCTCGCTATTTTGAGGACTCTTTTCTTTTTGACGTCTCTTATCTCTTGCAGTCGTCCTTGTCTATGGTGTGCAGATTTTGTGATTTTATCTTATACGTCTTCTCACAGATAGATATGGCTATGACTGTTCTCGTCAATGGTTTTCCTTCTGGCCAACGTTCTATTCCTTCTTTTCAAGTCCAAGGGTTTCCCGGTTGGAAAGCAAAGATGCTGTTAATTCTTGAAGGCGATGAGCTCTCAGATGTTGTTATTGGCGGGTGATCCTGTTCCACGAAAGCAACTTATTACAATTCTTCTTGATACAATTAAGGATCCGTCTTATGACAACATTGTTACCATTCTTTCTAACAAGGACGGTCTTGATTTTGACCAAACTTGCATATCTTTGATTGAGTATTCTCAACGTCAACAACGACGTAGCGTTGGTCATGATGCAGTTATGTTTTCACAACAAGAGGAGCCTGAGTCACAACAGTTGGAACGGGCCTTTAATGTGCGAAGGCGTTCTTTTCAACGAGGCAATCGTAGAGGTGGTCGTTGTGGTGGTAGTTTCTCTCGTCTCAAATTTCCTAACAAGCATTGTTCTTACTGCAATAGGAATGGTCATACTGAAGATGACTGTTGGGCACGTCAATATGATGAAGAACACAACATTACCACAAAACAACCACATTTATCTAGAGATTCTTCTTCTTGTGATTATTGTGGAAAATCTGATCATCCCTCTTCCATGTGCTTTAAGCGTCGATTTGATGTAGATCGAAATCGAGCATATGTAGCCGAGCATCATGATAATGTTATGCCTGAAACAAGTTGTGTTTTATGTTCAGTTCCCCCAGACAGAATACTTCATGTACGTGATGGTTCACTTTTCATTATTGATTCTAGTGCTACAGGAAATATGACATATGAATCTAAGTGGCTACATAACTATCATTCTTTACCTGTTAAGCGTGTTGTTTATCTTGCTGATGATACAACTTGCCAAGTCAAGGGCATTGGAGATTTATATCTTGGCACCTTATCTTCTTCAACTCGCGTTTTACGAGGGGTTTTACATGTCCCAGAACTTCAACGTAATCTTCTTTCAGTTGCAAGACTTGTTGATCTTGGTTTGTTTGTTGGATTCGACCACACCAAATGCCGCATTGAGAAAGATGGACAGATTATTGCAACTGCTTCTCGTAATGGCAATTTGTTTGAGCTCTCTCTTAATGATGCTGTAGCAAATGTTGTCACTGCTCCAGGGGATCATGATTGCAAGATATGGCATCATCGCTTTGTTCATGCTGATTTCTCAAAGCTTCTTAATCTTCATCGTCAAGGTCTTGTACGCGGAATGGATCTTAAAGCTCATCCTCATATGGGAATCTGTGAGTTTTGTGCTCTTGGCAAACACAATCGTAAACCCTTTCCTCTCTCGAATTCAGTTCATTCTCATGATTTGTTGGATCTTGTTCATACCGACATTTGTGGACCTTTGCCTCCATCGAGAACACAACATCGCTATTTCATTTCGTTTATTGATGATTACTCACGGTATACAGTTGTTTTCTTGCTTCAACAAAAATCTGAGGCGTTATCTGTTTTTAAGCAATTTCACAAGGCTGCCGAACTTCAAACTGGACGTCGCCTCAAGAAACTTCGCAGCGATAATGGTGGAGAATATGTGTCTCGTGAGTTTGAGAGTTATTGTACAGACCATGGTATTCATCATGAACATACAATTCCATATTCACCTCAACAGAACGGTGTTGCTAAACGTAAGAATCGCACTATTATCAATGCTATACGATGTATGCTGATTCATTCTGGGTTATCTCGTGTCTTCTGGAGTGAAGCTCTCTTGACAGTAGTCTTTGTTCATAATCATCTTCCTACTACTGCTCCTTCTGGTAAGATACCCATCACAGCATGGACAGGTGAAATTCCTTCTGTATCTCATTTTCGAACCTTTGGATGTATTGCTTACATTCATGTTCCTAAAGAAACACGAGCAAAGCTTGATGCTCCTGGCCTTAAAGTTATTTTTATTGGGTATTCTGACACTTCCAAAGGCTACAAATTCTATGACCCGTCCTCCAAGAAAGTGCTTGTGAATTGTGATGCTATTTTCAATGAACAGCTTATGGGCGGTACATGGTCCATGGATGATTCTGATGATACTAAATCTTTGCTTCAAGCTTTTCCATTCTTGTGTGATGATGAATCTTCTTCTATAGAGCAAATTTCCTCTTCACAACCATCTAAAGAGCAACTTTCCTCTTCACAACCATTGATTCCGAATGCTGTCATTGATGATGTTGACATTTTTATTGATCTGCCTATTAATTTTGAGCATGGTTCTTGTCATGTTTATGATGAAGATTTTGAGGCTAATGTTTTCTCTACTTCTGAAGATCCAGCCACGTACAGTGATGCTATATGTTCTCCACAAAAGGATCAATGGCAAGAGGCTATGGAAGCAGAGTATGATTCTCTTATCTCTAAAGGTACATGGATACTCACTGAGCTACCTCCTGGCCGTACTGCCATTAAGTGTAAGTGGGTATATAAGACAAAATTTAAAGCAGATGGATCCTTTGACAAATTCAAGGCACGTTTAGTTGCCAAAGGTTATTCTCAAGTTGCTGGCGTTGATTATCACGAAACCTTTTCACCAGTTGTTCGCATTACTAGTATTCGGGTTTTATTGGCATTTGCTGTTCAATTTGACTTAGAAATTCATCAGATGGACGTGCGCACAGCTTTCTTGAATGGAGATTTGAATGAAGAAATTTACATGGAGCAGCCAGAAGGATTTGTTATTGCAGGGAAGGAAGATCTTGTTGCTCGTCTTCATAGGGCTTTATATGGTCTTAAACAAGCTTCACGGGCCTGGTACATCAAGTTTGATCTTTTTCTTACCTCCCATGGTTTTCTCTCTTGCTCTTCTGATCCCAACTTATTTACCAAACACCAAAATGGTAGTTTTGTAATCCTTGCCCTTTATGTGGATGATACAATCCTTGTTTCCAATGATTTGGGATTTCTACACCAAAGTAAGCAGTTGTTATCTTCGGCATTTGATATGGTGGATCTTGGAGAGCTTCACTCGTGTCTTGGCATTCAGATTCAAAGGGATCGCAGTAAAGGTATTTTATTACTTCGACAGTCAAAGTTTATTGAAGATACTATTAAGAAGTTTGGTTTGGAATCTGCACATTCAGCAACTACTCCTTGTCTTGCGAGTTCCATGAAAAACACTTCTGATGGTGGTGGCCAGCTTGTTACAAATCAACCATATGCTAATTTGGTTGGATGTCTTCAAGTTGTTGGTTTGAACACTCGTCCTGACATTTTGTTTATTGCTAACTATCTCGGGCAACACCTTGCATGTCCTTCTCTTAAGCATTGGTCTTCAGCAAAGCGCGTGTTGAAATACTTGAAAGGCACTATTGATTATGGTTTGGTTTATCAACGACAATTCACATCCGACTCCATTCCATCTCTTTCTCTTTTGGGTTACACAGATGCAGATTGGGCCAGCTCACATTTATCTATGCGATCTACTAGTGGCAATTGTTTCTTCATTAATGGTTGTCTTATTTCTTGGACCAGCAAGAAACAACGTTGTGTTGCAGTTTCTACAACCGAATCTGAATATGTTGCGGCATCACTTGCAGCTCGTGAACTCATTTGGCTTCGACAAGTGTTGACAGATATCGGCCATTCTCCTCTTTCTAGTACACCCTTGCGGTGTGATAATCAGAGTGCTATTAGTCTTGCAAAAGACTATGTCCAACATAACAAGTCAAAACATATTGCTGTGCATTACCATTATGTTCGATACGAAGTACGCAAAGGCACTATCATGATTGAACATTGTCCAAGTGACCAGATGATTGCAGATATTCTTACCAAAGGTCTCAATGAGTCGCGCTTCATTCTCTTGCGCTCAGAGCTTGGAGTTGCCTCGGCGGGCTCACCTCGGGCTCACTCTTTCTAGATTAGGCTCTTTACTCTTATGGTAGCTTTGTACATATATCGTTGTAATCTTCTAGACACCATGCACTTTGCACATTCCACAATTGCTCACTATGACCTCTTGGTCCTTTTGTATATTTGTACATAGATGCACAATGCACTTTCATATCATTACTTCTGGTTCATATTTTCACATTTGTATAGGGGCTTGGGTTTTTCCCTTGTACTCCCCAAGGGTTTTTTCATCCATAGCTAGAGACCCTTGTTTGAGTGGGGGTGTTGGAGCTCTATATATGGCTCACTCTACCTAACTTGGTCTCACCTATATATATGTATCTTGTCCTTAATATGAATCAGTCTTTGGGAGCGTACATGATGTGTCTCTTGTCTCGTCTCTTTCTCTCTACATTTCAACATTTTGCAGCACTAATGGACTATTGGGGCCAGAGATAATCCACTATTCAACTTTATGAATATCTTCTTTTGCGAGTTTATCAAGGGGTTGTTTCGTAGCACAATTATAGGGCATCAAAATTACAAGTATCTCCTCTTGCTTTGGGTCCTCAATAAAGTCTTGGGTCAAAATACGAACCCAATCCTTATTTAACCTTCTATACACATAGTTTGAAGGAGCAGGATAACATTTCATCACATCAATGCTGAAGACCTCATTTAGACCAAAGGGATAATATCCCTTCTTTATTTCTAATGAGATCATTGCTTTGCTGCCCTTGTTTGGAGTCTCAACCTCCATTAGCTCGTCATCGGATGCATCTATCTCCTTTGAACCACTTGCTGGTTTTGTCGATGTAACATACCCATCTTCACTAATAAAGAAATGTCCATGTAATTATGAGTTTTTATAGTATAAATATCAATAATTTTATTATTTGAGTCATTTCCAATTAGAATCTTCAAATTCTGAGCCCAAATTTGGAATCTGCGCGCGATTTTACCCTAATATAGGATTTTACAGCATCCAAAACGGACACCGGATCAAGCCTATACGCTAATTTCAATCATTTTAGTTATAAAACGGCGACCTTTAAACCTTAATAAATGCACGACCGCACGTCCGTTTGACAAACGGTCTGAACCCCTGCGACCAGGAGAACCTCCCGGACAAAAAAAATTTTCGCCCCCCGGGGCGGTCCGGCACGCAAATCGAGGCGGGCGCCCCAAATTTGGGTACCCCGCCCCAAAATTTGGTCCGTACACACTTACTAGGGCGCCCGTACAATGGCCGCCCAAGAACCAAAGGACGACCGCCCACTGTTTGGTCCACGCGTACCTTTGGGCGGACACCCAGACCGGATAAGGTACATGCGTACCACTCCTTTCCCAGACAGCCAGCACCGTACCTTTCCCGTAGACCCATGCAGACCACTGGTCCAGAGCCTTTGAAGGTACACCGTCCTTTCGTCCCTGCTTTGCGCAGCGCCCGCACCCTCACCCCTCAGCTATATAAACCCCCGGGGTGCTCCTCAGTCGGCACGCACTTCTGTGTAGCGTATGCCCTGTTGTGCTGCTGTCCGTACCGTCGTAGCGTACTTGCTGCAAGTACAGCCGCCCTTGCAGCCACCCCTCTCACAGCCCCTCATTTGGCTCTTTTCAGATAAGCCAATTTTCCTCCATCCTCCTCTTGCCATGGACCAGTGTCCTTAACTCTTCCCCCCCCCCCCCCCCCCCCCCCCCCCCCCGTATGAATAGACTTACAGAGAGGCTTGCAGCCACCCCTCCCAGCCCTCTCCACGTTTTTGCCTTTGGCCTTAAGGACACCCTCACAATTCCCCCCCCCCCCCATTTGCGTAGACTTTAGTAAGGGATTTTTTACTCAAGCGAGGGTTCGTGCGCCATTTTCTTTTGCTCATACGGTGAGCAAACGAGCTCGGAATTCAGATCCGACTGAAGCGTTTCGATCGCAGCAGCGAGCTCTACAAGGCGACACCTACGATGGTCTCATCCCGGAGACGGCAAAATATTACCTCAAGAGGCGCACGTAACAACGAGATGGAGGGAGATGCGCCCAACGCGGCTCCAGTCCCTTTTCAAGCCGCTCAAGGAAACGGTGGCCAGGTTAGATTGGTTAATTTTCAAAAGAAGAGATTTTTTTTCTTAAAATTAGTATTAATGAATGGTGTCTTTTCCTCTTAAAATGACGACATAAAAATTATATGAAATTATGAATTATGTGATGTTGTTTTCGATAAATTACGTTGAAATTGCTATCTTCATGAATTGTGAATGCTATACTTAGAAAATTGCATTGAAGTTGTTATCTTTGGAATTCAAGATTTTTTTTGGCTTTAACGCTAACTCCGTTCCGTGCTTGTGTAGCCGGGCGGCGTCGTTAGTAAAGCCCGGTAATGGTCCAAGGTATCCCTCATACCTTTGGAGGAATAAGGATCGCCGATTGAGGCGAGAGATTATGAGGCTGCCTAGTTCTGAGGGCCCAGGCTAGTGCGGTAAATAAGCCCACCCTAGTGCGCAGACATCCCTCTGAGGGGCGGGAGGATCGAGCGATGGAGCCTGAGAGGGCGACAGGCCGGCTTGAGTCCTCGCTAGCGGCCGACGATGAGGTGTATGGTCCCGTAGGGTTTTGCCCAGCATGTAGAGGCTGGAAGGCCGAATTCTAGATCATCGGCAGAATAAGAATAAGAGAGCCGGATTGGCTTGTATGGAAATGGATTCATGTATAAACTTTTTATATAATTGCATCTTGTCTTTGGTATGATTGTATTGTGTAAGAAGGCTGTTATAACGAACCTTGTGAAGAAGGGCCCTAATTAAGGAATATGCTTATTTATGTCAAACAGTGTGGTAGTATTAATTAGAAAACAAATTGATGCGTGAGTAGGGTGGAAAGTGGGAGGATGGAATGCCCTGACGGCACCATCCTACGGATGGGTGGACCCGATTAGTCGGGTAGCTTTCCAACAAATTAAGTGGAAGCCCTACGTTAGATAGTTAGGTTCTTGGGCAACTCTATTCAAGAGACTAGGTCAGCGGCTGTGCCTTGCATAAGATGAGGAAAAAAGCGTTGTCCCTAGAAATCAAGTCTAAGTAGTTGCCCAATTTTTGATCAATTGCCCTATGGGTGATTTGATGTTTAGGAAATCACGCTCCCCCTGCGGGATAGAGCTAGGTCATACCTATGAATCGTATCCTTGAATCTCTACAGGGTCAAGGTGTCGATGAATAGGAAATTTATCCTAAGATAAGACTTAGCGGACTATCTTAAGTGTTTCTCCCATTTTTAGAGGGAGGAACCTTACAATTGGTATCAGAGCAAGTTTGACTCCTAGGAATTGCAGTTTAAGGATTGTTTTGTAATAAACGTTTTACCTAACATAATGCTAATTAGTAAAGACATCCTACTAAAACAAATAAGATTGAAATGATGTTTGAATGCTTGTAGGAAGAGGAAGATGCCTACTCCAAATTTCTAGTTTTCCAATGCATCTTCGAGACTGCTAGTCACTCCTCGAATTTCGAGTTTCGCGACACCATGATGCAGATATTAGAGAAGATATCCCTCCCTCATTTCTCTCGTATTCAGAGAGGATGGGGCAGAGATTTCTGGAGTCGTGGGCCGAGATACTTCTTCATCCGAGCAGATCAGACTGGGAACCTCACCACCGACCTTAAGCGGATTCGTTGGATTGAGAAGCTGAAGATGGTCCGCTTATTTTGGTTCGTCGGTACCCCCAGGGATGACACCTCGGTGACTATAGATGGGGTTCGCATACCTCAGGATCGTTGGGTGTATGACAAAGTGATGCAGGTCTTACCTGCTGATAGAGTAGCAGTGTTAGGACCCACCCCAATCCAGAGTTTACCACCCTTACCATCAGTTTTTAGAGTCTTAGAAACTACAGCGGAACCCCCATATTTCACATATGTGGACCGCTCTACCCTTATGTCACAGTGAAGCCTAGGAATTTCCCTTGATGTCAAATAAGACTAATTATATTAGTCTCAGATCTTTGTAATAAAACTTGTCCTTGTAAATATTTGGAAATAAAATAATTTCAATGTTTTACTCTCCAAAAATTAAGCGTTGTGCAAATATGAATCTTGTAATCTTAAAAATTGTTTTTACGATGATGGCCAGGATGACCACCCTCCTCTTCCCAATGCGCTTTATACCGATACCCAGGAGAAGAAGCTCCTGCTCAAGCAAATGCAACCTCCCTCCTTTAAAGGAGAAGGTTCAAAGGTTGAGAAGGATGCTGAAGTCTGGATTGAGGTGATGGACGATTATTTCTCTGCTGCCGGTACTGGAGTAGCAAATCAGTCTATGCTCGCACGGTTTCGCCTCACTGGAGATGCTAAACTCTGGTGGAAACAGTGGTGCCGTGACAAGGAGGTCACCGAGCATTCTCAAACGTGGGAAGACATCAAGCAGGCAGTGAAGGAAAGATATCTTCCTCCATCCCATGAATCCATAAAGATGAATGAGTTTTTTAGCCTTAGACAGTGCACCTTAACTCTTGAGGATTATTATTCCAAATTTATTACCCTTCGAAAGTATGCCCCAGCTATGACTACTTCCCAGCAAGTGGCTCGTTTCTGCCAAGGGCTAAATGAACCCCTAGATTCCCGCCTTGAAGCAATGAGGCCAACCACTTTACAGGATGCTCTAATACGGGCAAAGCCCCTTGTGAAAGAAATGAAGGCTAACAAACCGAAGAATCAAAAGAGATCTTACCCTGAGGCAAACCTTAGAGATCAACCCTACAAGAAACCTCAACAGAATTTTCCCTACTACAACAGAGGGCGACAAGGCAACTCTTTTGCCCCCCGCTCGTATGCTGCTTCTTCTAGAGAAGGCCCTCTGTGTTTTGAGTGCAATGAGCCGGGACACTTTAGAGCCAACTGTCCCAAGTTGGCAACATCATTCCCCCAAGGTAACAGAGGAAATCAAGGCCGTGGAACCCCTACCCACCAAGGTGCAAGAGGCAGTGGTCGTGGCAGAGGCCGCGGAGGAACAGTTGCTAGAACTGCCTGTGTTATAAGTGAAGAACCAACCTTGGAAGAGGCTGAAGAAGAGCGCGCCACCGTCCATGCGGCGGTAGAACACCAAGGTCCGAATAAACAATTTGGTGTAATCCAAACCCCCGCCACTCATCACGGTAAGCCATTTCAGCTTTTGATTGATTGTGGCAGTACCCATTCATTCCTTTCTCCTAGGTGCTTGCAAAAATTAAACTTGAGTCAAAAATCAGCTAGAAAAATGATTGTAGAGTTAGCCAGTGGGAAAGAAGTAATATCTCGCCACTCTATAGGAAACCTTGATTTTGAGCTGGGTAATGAGCAAACTCACGGTCACTTTAGAGTCTTGCCATTAGGAATTTATGATGGAATCCTTGGGATGGATTGGTTAATTGCAAACAAAGCTAGCATTCATTGTAACCAGGGGAGTATCACTTTTGAAAATGAGCATGGCCAAGTAATATCTGTTCAGGGGATCACAGGAAAACCTAAGTCTAGAGTAGTCAAGGCAAAACATCTTCTCAAGGGAACACGTAAGGGTCAGCAAGTTTTCTTAGTCAAACTCAACAAAGTCATTGAACCTAGTATGGAGACAGAACCCTCTTGGCTCCAAGAATTCTCTGACATCTTCCCTGACGAGCTTACAGGGTTACCGCCTCCTCGAGAAGTCGACCATGAAATCGAGGTGATCCCTGGAGCTCAACCCGTCTCAAAAACTCCCTATAAAATGTCCCTTCCTGAAGCCATTGAACTTAAGGAGCAACTTTCCCAACTCATTGAACAAGGATTTGTACGCCCCAGTAGCTCTCCTTGGGGAGCACCTGTTCTTTTCCAAAAAAAGAAGGACGGGACTCTCCGCCTCTGCATAGATTATCGAGGGCTAAATCAAGTCACTGTCAAGAATAAGTATCCTATCCCTCGCATCGATGAACTTCTTGATAGGCTTCATGGGGCCAAAGTCTTCTCAAAAATAGATTTGAGGTCTGGTTACTATCAGATCAAAGTCAAGGAAGCAGATATACCCAAAACAGCCTTCAATACCCGTTATGGCCACTATGAGTTTACTGTAATGTCATTCGGGTTAACCAATGCTCCTGCAACCTTCAACCGCCTAATGCAAGATATATTCCGCCCGTACTTGGATGAGTTTGTGCTTGTTTTCTTTGATGACATCCTAATCTACTCCAAATCAATGGAAGAGCATGAGGAGCATGTGCGTAGAGTTCTGCAATTGCTACGCAGACACAAACTCTATGCCAAGAAGAGCAAATGTACCTTCTTTACTCAACAAATTGAGTATCTTGGATTCATCGTCTCCAAGGATGGCATCTCAGTAGACCCCGCCAAGGTCAAGGATATTCTAGAATGGCCACCCCCTAAATCAGTTCGTGAAGTTCGTGGATTCTTGGGAATCACGGGTTGGTATAGGATTTTTATCAAAGATTATGCCTTGGTAGCTGCACCCTTGACAGATCTTCTTAAGAAGGATTGCAAAATAGTGTGGCTGCCAATCCATCAAAACAGCTTCGATCAGCTGAAAGTCATTATTACTTCTGCCCCAGTCTTAAAGCTTCCTGATTTCTCCAAGGAATTTGAAGTGGTTACCGATGCTAGTAGTCTAGCACTTGGTGGTGTCTTAGGCCAAGAAGGAAGACCAGTCGCTTATACTTCCCGCAAGCTGAAGCAATATGAAGCAAACTATGCCACCCATGATTTGGAACTCTTAGCAGTTGTTCATTGCCTCAAATTATGGAGACATTATCTCTTGGGAGGCAAATTCCAGCTTGTAACTGACCACAAAAGTCTAAAGTGGATCTTCACCCAGCCTAACCTCAACATGCGGCAAAGGAGATGGATTGAAATTCTACAAGAATATGATTTCGACATCAAATTCCGCCCTGGGAAAGATAATGTGGTAGCTGATGCACTTAGCCGCAAATCTTTCTTGAATGCAATTTCAATGCCAAATAATCCCATACTGGTCAAGGTGGAAGAAGTCTCATCTCATGACCCAGATTATCAAAGGATGATAAAGTTAGTAGAAGAAGGGGGACATTCAGAGAAAGAGAAGAATCTAATCAAGGGATACTCCACTCATGAAGGAAGCCTCTACTTCAATCACAGGCTATGTATCCCTAAGGATCCTGCTTTAAAGAAACTAATCCTCCATGAAGCTCATGATAGCCCTGCTGCAGGACACCCAGGTTATGCAAAAACATTAAATGCAGTAAGAAGGAGCTTTCATTGGGCAGGCTTGAAAAATGATGTGCTTCGGTACTTGAAACAATGTCTCTCATGCCAAAGGATCAAGGCTGAAAGAGTCAAGATGCCTGGAAAGCTTCAACCCTTAGATATTCCCCAAATGAAGTGGGAGTGCATTAGTATGGATTTTGTCACAAGTCTCCCCACTGTTCAAGGAGGATATGACTCCATTCTAGTAGTAGTGGACTTACTTACCAAAGTAGCTCACCTTATACCAGCAAAGAAGACCTTCAAAGCTTCTGATGTTGCTCGTATATTCATCAAGGAAGTCTTCAAACTTCATGGTCTCCCAAAAAGAATAGTAAGTGATCGGGATTCTGACTTCACCTCAAAATTCTGGCAGTCTTTATTTCAAGCTCTGGGGACCCAACTTTGCTTTAGCACAGCTTATCACCCAGAGACCGATGGCCAGACTGAAAGAGTCAATCAAGTAATTGAAGACATTCTCAGAGCATACTGTGGACGGGAACCCAGAAGGTGGATTCAATACCTTCCTCTGGTGGAATTCGCCTACAATGCGTCTTATCATCAAAGCATAGGAATGTCACCATTCAAAGCACTCTATGGGCAAGAATGCTTGTCTCCTCTAAATTTCTCTGATCCGACCATAAGAGTTGAGGCATCCAGGAAAATGCTCGAAGAGATGGAGGAACAAACCAAAGCTATCCAAAGGGATATTAAAGCTGCCCAAGATCGACAAAAGCATTATGCTGACAACAAGAGGTCTGAAAGGATCTTCAAGGAAGGAGACAAAGTTCTTCTACGAGTGCGCCCCAAACGAAGTTCTCTATCACTTGGGAAATATAAGAAGCTCAGCCCTAGGTATTGTGGTCCTTATACAGTTATCAAGTGTCTAGGTAAAAGTGCCTATAAACTCCAACTTCCAGCCCATATCAAAGTCCATAATGTATTTCATGTAAGTCTGTTAAAGCCATATGTCCCCAGTCTCGATCATATTCTTGATGATGAACAAGTTGTAATCCCTACTCAAGGAGTCCTTGAATTACAGCCCAATAGCATCATAGATTCTAGGGAAAGGCAACTCCGAAATAGAACTCTTGTAGAACATCTAGTTCAGTGGAAAGATTACCCTGAAGAGGATGCAACTTGCGAAGATGAAGCTACACTCTTAAAGGATTATCCCCAATTCATGACGAGATGAGGACATCTCGATTTCTTTAAGGGGGGAAGGATGTAGCATACCCATCTTCACTAATAAAGAAATGTCCATGTAATTATGAGTTTTTATAGTATAAATATCAATAATTTTATTATTTGAGTCATTTCCAATTAGAATCTTCAAATTCTGAGCCCAAATTTGGAATCTGCGCGCGATTTTACCCTAATATAGGATTTTACAGCATCCAAAACGGACACCGGATCAAGCCTATACGCTAATTTCAATCATTTTAGTTATAAAACGGCGACCTTTAAACCTTAATAAATGCACGACCGCACGTCCGTTTGACAAACGGTCTGAACCCCTGCGACCAGGAGAACCTTCCGGACAAAAAAAAAATTTCGCCCCCCGGGGCGGTCCGGCACGCAAATCGAGGCGGGCGCCCCAAATTTGGGTACCCCGCCCCAAAATTTGGTCCGTACACACTTACTAGGGCGCCCGTACAATGGCCGCCCAAGAACCAAAGGACGACCGCCCACTGTTTGGTCCACGCGTACCTTTGGGCGGACACCCAGACCGGATAAGGTACATGCGTACCACTCCTTTCCCAGACAGCCAGCACCGTACCTTTCCCGTAGACCCATGCAGACCACTGGTCCAGAGCCTTTGAAGGTACACCGTCCTTTCGTCCCTGCTTTGCGCAGCGCCCGCACCCTCACCCCTCAGCTATATAAACCCCCGGGGTGCTCCTCAGTCGGCACGCACTTCTGTGTAGCGTATGCCCTGTTGTGCTGCTGTCCGTACCGTCGTAGCGTACTTGCTGCAAGTACAGCCGCCCTTGCAGCCACCCCTCTCACAGCCCCTCATTTGGCTCTTTTCAGATAAGCCAATTTTCCTCCATCCTCCTCTTGCCATGGACCAGTGTCCTTAACTCTTCTCCCCCCCCCGTGTGAATAGACTTACAGAGAGGCTTGCAGCCACCCCTCCCAGCCCTCTCCACGTTTTTGCCTTTGGCCTTAAGGACACCCTCACAATTCCCCCCCCCCCCCCCCCCCCCCACATTTGCGTAGACTTTAGTAAGGGATTTTTACTCAAGCGAGGGTTCGTGCGCCATTTTCTTTTGCTCATACGGTGAGCAAACGAGCTCGGAATTCAGATCCGACTGAAGCGTTTCGATCGCAGCAGCGAGCTCTACAAGGCGACACCTACGATGGCCTCATCCCGGAGACGGCAAAATATTACCTCAAGAGGCGCACGTAACAACGAGATGGAGGGAGATGCGCCCAACGCGGCTCCAGTCCCTTTTCAAGCCGCTCAAGGAAACGGTGGCCAGGTTAGATTGGTTAATTTTCAAAAGAAGAGATTTTTTTTCTTAAAATTAGTATTAATGAATGGTGTCTTTTCCTCTTAAAATGACGACATAAAAATTATATGAAATTATGAATTATGTGATGTTGTTTTCGATAAATTACGTTGAAATTGCTATCTTCATGAATTGTGAATGCTATACTTAGAAAATTGCATTGAAGTTGTTATCTTTGGAATTCAAGATTTTTTTTGGCTTTAACGCTAACTCCGTTCCGTGCTTGTGTAGCCGGGCGGCGTCGTTAGTAAAGCCCGGTAATGGTCCAAGGTATCCCTCATACCTTTGGAGGAATAAGGATCGCCGATTGAGGCGAGAGATTATGAGGCTGCCTAGTTCTGAGGGCCCAGGCTAGTGCGGTAAATAAGCCCACCCTAGTGCGCAGACATCCCTCTGAGGGGCGGGAGGATCGAGCGATGGAGCCTGAGAGGGCGACAGGCCGGCTTGAGTCCTCGCCAGCGGCCGACGATGAGGTGTATGGTCCCGTAGGGTTTTGCCCAGCATGTAGAGGCTGGAAGGCCGAATTCTAGATCATCGGCAGAATAAGAATAAGAGAGCCGGATTGGCTTGTATGGAAATGGATTCATGTATAAACTTTTTATATAATTGCATCTTGTCTTTGGTATGATTGTATTGTGTAAGAAGGCTGTTATAACGAACCTTGTGAAGAAGGGCCCTAATTAAGGAATATGCTTATTTATGTCAAACAGTGTGGTAGTATTAATTAGAAAACAAATTGATGCGTGAGTAGGGTGGAAAGTGGGAGGATGGAATGCCCTGACGGCACCATCCTACGGATGGGTGGACCCGATTAGTCGGGTAGCTTTCCAACAAATTAAGTGGAAGCCCTACGTTAGATAGTTAGGTTCTTGGGCAACTCTATTCAAGAGACTAGGTCAGCGGCTGTGCCTTGCATAAGATGAGGAAAAAAGCGTTGTCCCTAGAAATCAAGTCTAAGTAGTTGCCCAATTTTTGATCAATTGCCCTATGGGTGATTTGATGTTTAGGAAATCACGCTCCCCCTACGGGATAGAGCTAGGTCATACCTATGAATCGTATCCTTGAATCTCTACAGGGTCAAGGTGTCGATGAATAGGAAATTTATCCTAAGATAAGACTTAGCGGACTATCTTAAGTGTTTCTCCCATTTTTAGAGGGAGGAACTTACAATCCTTTGCCTCTTTGAAGAGATTTCTTGAACCTTTGTAGAGTGCTTTGTCTTTCTCTTCTTTTCAAGTGCTTGCTCCTCTTCTTGCACCTGAGAGCCTGCCATGTCTTCAGCCTGCTATTGTGCTTACATCAAGGACTTTTGTTTTGTCTCCTTTTTATGTTTTGAAGAAGTTGCACGAGCATTTCTAGATGCTTCAAGTGCACTCTTCACTATGGCCCTGCCTTTTTTCTCCACAATTTTCCTAACTTGAGTGGTTGTTGTCTCCTTTTCAGGTATGGACTTTTTTCGTGAATCCAAAGCCTTCTTTGCATGCCTCACCGCTTTCACCATGTCCTCCACATTATCCACCCCTGAGTCTTCTTGATTGGAAAAGTCAATGATCTTCAATCCTAGCTTTACAATAAAATTGTCCTTTCCTAGTTTACTGCCAGTCATGTCTGCTAGGTAAAAAGTGTCCAATTGTTAGATCATTGTAACACCACTACCACGGGCATTACCACAGGAGGGGACGGCCTCTGGCTCACCACCCAGCCATAGAGGAAGAATGAGGATTGCCCCTCATCCCCTAGGATATATAGTGTGTGGCCTGCCGTCCACACTAGCATGGCCGCCCATAACTCCGCACACGGGCGTCCTCTCCCACACTGAACCCCGGATGGGCACATCCTTGGCCATCCGGTTTGTCGTCGGTCACAGGCGTTACAGCCTACGTGATATTACCCCCCCTTAAGAAGATTTTTCGTCCTCGAAAACAAACTGGGGAAACCTCTTGGAAATTGCACTACGACTTTCCCAGGTAGCTACCTCCTCATCCCTATCTGTCCATTTAACAAGTACCTCCTGGTACACTTTATGTCGGGTTTGTTTGTTACGATACTCTAGAATCTTTTCAGGTTCATGTGGTATCTTTGGTGGCTCTATCAAGTCCACCAAAATCTCTAGAGAAACTGCATTCTCTAACCCGTGATTTCTTCAGTTTACTGACATGGAAGACATGATGGACTTGAGAACTCTCCAGTAACTCAAGTTTATATGCTACGTCCCCAATCTTCTTAAGGATTTTAAAAGGACCACAATATCTCGGAGAAAGTTTATCACACTTTCCCATTTTCATGGTTTCTGACTGTGCAGGAACCTTGAGGAATACAAAGTCACCTTCTGCAAAGGTCACCTTTCTACGTCCTTTATCCGCATAAGTTTTAGCGTGATCCTAAGCACTACGAATGCCTTCACGTGCGGCTCTGAGCATATCATTCATATCTTCAAGGAAATCCTTGACAGATTGAATCTTCTCCTTTTTTTAGGCCTACAACCATCGGAGATCTCGACTGGAATCCATACATTAACATGAATGGTGTAAATCCAGTCGCTGAGTGTTTGGAGCTGTTATAGGCAAACTCCAATAAGGGCAAGTACTCTTCCCAATTAGATTTCTTCTTCCTAACATAAGAACACAACATATCCTCTAGAATTTGGTTAACTCTTTCAGTTTGACCATCAGACTCCGGATGATCTGCCGTACTCATACTTAGAGTAGTATCCAACTTTTTGAAGACTTCCCTCCAAAAATGACTGTTAAACTTTCTATCTCTATCTGACACTATATCTGCGAGCAGGCCATATAGCTTGTAGAGATGTTCAATAAAGAGTTTTGCCAACTCTGGCGTTTTAACAGTTTTCTTCGTGGCGATAAACTTTGCCATTTCAGTTAACCTGTCCACTACCACCCACACCGAGTCATTCCCTCGACTCCTCTTGGGTAAACCGGTAATGAAATCCATGGAAATGCTTTCCCATTTCCCTTGAGGAATCTCCAACGGATGGAGTAGTCCTCCAACCTTAAGACATTCATGTTTATTGACCTGGCACTTATTGCATTTTAGCACATAAGTTTGGACGTCCTTAAACAAACTAGGCCAATAAAAGTGTCTTTTTACTAGTGCATAGGTCTTCTGAATCCCGAGATGACCCGCACTTGGACTATCATGACTTTCTTTAAGAATTTGGGCCCGAAAGTCACTAATAATTGGTACACATACTCTACCCTTGTAGAGTAAGTACCCATCATCAATGGAGTAATTGGCATATTTCTCCCCCCGACGAAGTTTATCACTCCCCTTTGAAGCCGTGGCAGTCAAAGGTGATGAAAGGCCTATGTCAGAGCTCTCCGACTCCCAACTATACCCGAAAGACATGGCTAGTCTCTCCGGACTAACTCTCGCTTCCCTTCCCCTTGCACCTTCGGCCAGTCTCTCCGGACTAGCAATACGTGCCAACGAGAGAGGTGGTCGCGTCTGTGAAGAAGTGCGTACGCGTACAGTGTGCGAGACCTCTGTAAAAGATGGATCGTGCTCACATAAATCACGTAGTGATTCCAAGAAATCATTCTTGAAGACTGTGAAACTAAGTTCATTAATTTGTGGCATGCGACTAAGTGCATCTGCCACCATGTTATACTTACTTTTCGGTAACGTATCTGAAGGTCAAACTCCTGTAGAATCTCCGTCCACCGAGCTTTTCTACCCTTTAGTTCATTTTGACTTGAAAGCCATTTCAGACTTTCATGGTCCGTCCAGACCTCAAAAGTAGCACCATATAAATAGTGTCTCCACTTTTTAAGTGCATGAACTATTGTTAGTAACTCTCGCTCGTAAGCCGAGTAGTTACGCTACGCACGATCTAACTTTTTACTCTCAAATGCAATTAGGCGTCCCCTTTGCATAAGTACGGCCCCAATGGCCTCATTACTAGCGTCTGTTTCCAAAACAAACGGCTCATTTGGATCGACAATAATCAAAACAGGTGCAGCTGCTACGGTCACCTTAAGCTTATCAAAGCTCTTCTGTTGGGCTCCCCCCCAACTAATGTTTTTAGTTTTTGATCGTAACTGGTCAGTCAACGAGACTGCAATCTTTGCGTAGTCCTTCACATACTGTCGGCGGTAGAACCCCGACATGCCAAGAAAAATTTGCAATTTCTCGAGATTCTTCGGCGCTGGCCATTTAAGAATAGCCTCTACTTTTTTGGCTCCGTCCGCGTACCATCGGCAGATATAATATGGCCAAGGTGGTGAATTTCTGTTTCAAAAAATTCACATTTGCTCTTTTTTGTAAATAGTTTGTGCTCTCGCAAACAACTTGAACACTAGACGCAAATGGTCTATGTGTTCTTTCTGTGTCTTACTATACACAAGAATATCATCTAGGAAAACTACTACGAATTTTCCCAGATATGGACGTAAAATGCTGTCCATCAACGTCATAAACGTCGCTGGAGCATTGGTTAGCCCAAATGGCATAACCAAAAACTCAAAATGCCCGAAACGGTTCCTAATGCTGTCTTCGCAACATCTTCTGCTTTAATTCTAACCTGATGATACCCAGATCTTAGATCTATTTTTGTGAAGTATCTTGATCCATAGAGTTGATCAAACAACTCATCCATGCGTGGCATCGGATACTTGTTCTTAATCGTTATTTGATTAAGAGCCTTATAGTCTATGCACATCTGCATAGATCCATCTTTCTTCTTTACCAGAAGAATAGGCGATGCCCACGGACTTGAACTAGGCTGAATGAAGCCTTTGTTCAAATATTCCGTCAATTATTTTTCCACCTCCTGTGCCTCGGAGTGGCTTAATCTATAAGCAGGTTTGCTTATAGGTTTTGATCCTGGCATAACTTCGATGCCATGGTCTACATGGTTTTTGGGCCATTGGAAAATTTGGCCCATTAGCCAAAACTTTCTTGTTCATTGAAGTATATGGCCCATAGCCAAAGTTTTGGATCACTGGAAGCCCTGGCTCATTGGAAGATTTGGCCCAATAGCCAAAACTTTAAGCCATTGGAAGATTTGGCCTAAAAGCCAGAAATTTTGCTCAATTGTCTCTTGGTTGTTGGGCTAGATCATCTTTGAGGATGTGTTCCTTGGCACAAAAGGTTTGACCCATTGAGCCCATGTTTTGGCACATTAGCCAAAACTTCCTTGTTCATTGGAAGATATGGCTCATAGCCAAAGATTTGAATCATTGAAAGATTTTTCCCATTAGCCAAAAATTTAAGCCATTAGAATATTTGGTCCATAGCCAAAGTTTTGGATAATATGGCCCATAGCCAAAGTTTCTGATCACTGGAATCTCTCGCTCATTGGAAGATTTGGTCCAGTAGCCAAAAATTTAAGCCATTGGAAGTTTTGGCTCAAAATCTAGAACTTTGGCTCAATTGTCTCTTGGATGTAGGGCTAGATAGTCTCTGAGGATGCATTCCGTTGGCATAAAAGTTTTGACCCATTGAGCCCATGGCTTTGGGCCATGACTCTCTAAGCCATTGGAATATTTCGCTCATTGTTCAATTGTCTCTTTAGGCTATCACTCTTTAGGCCATTGGATGATTTGGCCCATTAACCAAAACTTTCTTTTTCATTGGAAGATATGGCTCATAGCCAAAGATTTGGATCATTGGTAGCTCTGGCTCATTAGAAGATTTGGCCCAATAGCCAAAACTTTAAGCCATTGAAAGATTTGGCCCGAAATCCAAAATTGTAGCTCAATTATCTCTTGGTTATTGGGCTAGATCATGTGTGTTGATGGGTTTCTTGGCATAGAAGGTTTGACCCATTGAGCCCATGGTTTTTAGGCCATTGGAATATTTGGCCCATTAGCCAAAACTTTCTTGTTCATTGGAAGATATGGCCCATAGCCAAACTTTTGGATCACTGGAAGCTCTTACTCATTGGAAGATTTGGCCCAATAGCCAAAACTTTAATCCATTGGAAGATTCTACCTAAAAGCCAAAACTTTGGCTCAATTGTCTCTTGGTTGTTGGGCTAGATCATCTATGAGGAAGGGTTACTTGGCACAAAAGGTTTGACCCATTGAGCCTATGGTTTTGGGCCATGATGCTCTAGGCCATTGGAATATTTGGCTCATTGTTCAATTGTCTCGTTGGGCCATGACTCTCTAGGCCATTCGAAGATTTGTTGCATTAGTCACACATTTCTTGTTCATTGGAAGATATGGCTCATAGACAAATATTTGGATCATTGGTACCTCTGGATCATTGGAAGATTTGGGCTATCAGCCAAAACTTTAAGCCATTGAAAGATTTGGCCAAAAAGCCAAAAATTTGGCTCAATTCTCTCTTGGTGGTTGGGCTAGATCATGTGTGATGATGGGTTCCTTGTGGCACAAAAGGTTTGACCCATTGAGCCCATGGTTATTGGGCCATTGGAAGATTTGGCCCATTATCGAAAACTTTCTTGTTCATTGGAATGTATGGCTCATATAACCAAAGCTTTTGATCACTAGAAGAGCTCTGGCTCATTGGAAGGTTTGGCCCAATAGCCAAAACACAAACCATTGGAAGATTTGGACCAAATTCCAAAAGTTTGACTCAATTGTCTCTTGGTAGTTTATGAGTACATTTTGGAGGATATTGTTTGAGATCATGGGGATTGTTTTGACACCTAGCACTACCTATCACCCGAAACTGATGGACAAACTAAGAGGGTGAACAAGTGGGTGGAGAATTACTTGAGGCATTATTGCCATGATATGCAAGGTGTTTGGGATGAGTGGTTGCCACTTTCTACGTTTGCTATATAGAGCTCTTATGGGTAGCACAAACACCAAGTTATCTCATCAATATTATGGGCCATACAAGGTTTTAAGATGAGTTGGTGAAGTTGTTTACCAATTGGTGCTTCCATCAACCACACAAAAATTCATGATGTGTTTCATGTATCTCATCTGAAAGCTTACCTTGGGCAGGAAGTTCTTATGCAAGAAGAGCTACTTCCAATGGATGAGGAGGGCATGATTGATTATGGATTGGAATTGATTTTGGGCATCGGAGAGAGGATTCTTTGCAACCAAACTTTGGCGGAATACTTGATCAAGTGGCGAGGATTATCTAAGGAAAAAAAGCTTCTTGATAGCCCGCCTCTACATTGGAAGGCTTGCATTTTTGGAAGCACATACATGGCATAAGAAGAGAGCAAGATGTTGACATAAGTCCTTAGTGGCACATTCCATCCATGTGGATTATATTTATATACATCAACAGTTTCAAGGACATACATGGCATAAGAAGAGAGCAAGATGTTGACATAAGTCCTTAGTGGCACATTCCATCCATGTGGATTATATTTATATACATTAACAGTTTCAAGGACAAAACCTCTTAGGTGGGGATGGTAAAGCTTAAAAGGTCTCATTTAATTTGGAACCAAGGCCAAGAGATTTGGAGAATGGGAAAAGGACCATGCACGTGGACACATTAAAGCATAATGTGAAAGGGTGGCCTTATATATAAGCCAACATAAGCGTAATGTGAAAGGGTGGCCTTATATATAAGTCAACATAAGCGTAATGTGAAAGGGTGGCCTTACATATAAGCCAACATAAGCCTAATTTGGACACTAATAATTTTACTTACAAAAAATTACCATTTCTCTAGGCTAATCTAGGTGTATCTATCTTTAAAAAAGTGGGCCTTGATGCTTATATGGCTCACTTATGTATTATTAAAAATATCATTGATCAGCGAATGAGGTGATAGTTCAAGTGATGAAGGTGTTTGCCAAGGACTTGGTTTCAAAACCCTCCTTGGTGCTTCCTCGATGGCATCGCCTACTACGGGTGGATAAATAAGCGCCTACCTATGGATGCTCTAATACCAATGTTAAAACCCTAAAGATCTCTCTAGCTAATAAACATGCATAAACCAGGCATATACTCATCCACCCGACCACCCCCAAGCCCAAGGGTGTACACATAAATACAATGACGTACCACATACCTTACCTTAGTGTCCCATACCACCAAGAGATATGACTTCACACCAACAGCACATAGCTCTAGCATGAAATGGCAAGAGAGTAGACAGAATGCTCTACACAAGAAAACATCCCTTGAGAGTGACCCATGCCCCTATTATATAGGAGGGCCTTCAAGTGACTCTTGAATCTCCATTTCCATGTGTGACCATTGGTTTCCTAACCCTAAACCCAAGGTTGGACCTAACCCTTTCCCCACTAGAGCATGCTCCCACGCTCCCATGTTCACATGCTTAGGCTGGGTTAGCCTCCTAGTATATGTACATATAATGTGCACATAGCACACTTCTCCTCTCTCAAAACATTGCACTCTTGAAATGAAAAGAAGGAAAACTGTGTTGGACATTCTCAACTGACTCCCAAGTCAAATCCTCAATTTCCTTGTCATTCCACTTAATTTTAACCTCAGGGATAAGATATTTTTCCCAACTCGATGGTTTTCCAGAGACATGCACGAAGCATATCCTCTACAATCTGATTCACATGCTCTGTTTTCCCATCAGATTGTGGGTGATCGGAGAAACTCAAACTCAAAGTAGTTTCCAATTTCTTGAAAACTTCCTACCAAAAATGAGATGTGAACTTAGAGTCGCAAAAATCGCTCACAATATCAGAAAGTAGACCATATAGTCTAAATAGTTTCTCGACAAATTGGTAAGCCCATTTCGATGCTTTAATTGTTGTCTTTGTGGGTAAAATACTAGCCATCTTTATCAATCTATCCCACGACTACCCAAATGTCATTCGTGACCCCTATTAATATGTGGAAGTCCCATAATGAAATCCATGGAAATACTTTCCCACTTTCAAGATGGAATATCCAAAGGATGTAACAACCGACCAGTTTTAAGGCGCTCTGCCTTATTAATCTGATAATTTGACCACATAATTATGAACAAAATCCTTCATTTTTTGCCAGTAAAAATTCCTTATAACCAAAGCCAAGGTACACTATATGCCCGGAGGTCCTGCCACAATGGTGCATCATGGCACTCAAATAGGATCCTCAGTTTAATTTTTGGCACATCCGGTACTACACAAACCTTATCATTTCGGAATAAAAGACCATTCCGAATAAAAAATTGGTTAGCTTTTCTTTGATTCACCAGGTTTTGATCTACCTCAAAGTTGGTACCCTGATTTTGCCAAATTCTAATATTTTCTAAAGAAAATATTTGTACTGTATATTCCCCTGAGTGAATCGTAAAAGTTAGAAGTAATTTCCATGAAGCTAAGTTCATTAACTTCACCAAATCTACTCAATGCATCAGCAATGCTATTCAAGCTACCTTTTCTATATTTAATCAAATCAAAGTCCTACATCAATTCAGCCCATCTGGCCTTTCTACCTTTCAAGTCTGATTGATCACACAAATGAACTGCAAAGACTGGTGATCTGTCAAGACCATAAACTAAGACCCATAGAGATACTATCTCCATTCCCTTTAAAGCATAAATGATTGCATACAACTCTTTCTCCTGAACTGGGTACCTAGTGTGTGCATCGTTGAGTTTCTTACTCTTGAAGGCCACAAGCTTCCCATCCTGGAACAAAGCTGCCCCTACCACAAAATCACTAGCATCAGTCTCAACAATGTAAAGCCTACTAGGATCTGGTAAAGCTAACACAGGAGCATCTCAAACTTTATATTTCAAACTATCGAAAGTTTCCTGTAGCTTCTCATTCCACTCAATCAGAGAATTAGACTTCTTATTTTTACCCTTAAGAAGGTTGGTGGAAAGCACTGTTAACTTCGAATAATCCTTGACAAATTTTTGAAAAAATACCACGAAACCTAAGAAAGATCTTAACTACTTGACCGTAGGCGGAACTAGCCATTCCAAAACCTTTTGGATCTAATCCAAATCTATATTTAAGCCATCTCAAGAGATCTTATGACCCAAGTATAACAATTCCTTTTTTAAAGAAATCATACTTAGATAATTTACAATACAGTTTTTTCTTCATGTGCCTTCCTACAACCTCTTTAAGATGATCCTCATGCTCAGCCAAAGTTTTACTATATATCAAAATATTATCTAAGAAAACCACCACGCATTTTCCTAACAGATCCCAAAATATATCATTCATCATCTATTGGAAAGTTGTTGGTGCATTAGTAAGACCAAAGGGTAACACTAAAAATTCATAAATGGCCATAACATATCCTAAAAGCACTTTTAGGAACATCTTCCTCTGCAATACGGATGTGATGATAACTGGTTCACAAATCAAGCTTTGTGAAATACTTAGCTCCTTACGACCTATCAGTAAGATCATCTGATATAGAAAATGGGTATTTGTTCCTTGTTAAGACGTTTGTTATCAATACACATCAGCCAAGTACCTTAATCTTTTTTCTTAACCAGGAGAACTGGTGCACCCCAAGGAGACTAACTTGGTCTAATTTGACCCATCCTCAAGTATTCAGCCTAGTTGCTTTGCTACCTTATCTTCCTCAGTTTGGCTAAGCCTATATGGAGGAATACTAACAAGTTCTACACCCGACACTAGCTCAACTTTATGGTCCACCTTCTTGTTTAGGAGGTAACTCATTAGGAAATACATCCTGAAATTTACTTTTAATGGAATTTAACACTTTACTTTCCCAAACATCCAAAGAAATAGTGTTTACATAAAATGAACACATGAAGACAATGGATCCATAACCAATTGGAAAAGTTCATAGTTAAAAAGATTGTCCATTAACTCAAGCTCATTAATAAAAGTTTCCTTAGGTACAACAATGTTTCCCTTTAAGAGTAACAAGGTTTCCACTGTGATGGAAAGACATCAAATGTTTGACCCAGTCAACAAAAAAATCCTTATTTGAAACCATTCCATCCCTAAAATGATATCTACATTACCCAAGCTCATGACATGAAAATCAAGTCTATCTGAGTACAACTGGATGTCTAAAGGTAGTTTTGACAACTTCTTGTCCCAGAATTGGACTTGTCCTTCAGCCATCCTGACCTTGTACATGTAATCATTCTATGTGGTTTCTAGCTTCATCCTCTATACCACAATGTTGTCATAAAATTGTGAGTACTGCAAGGATCAAACAAAATATGAACCTAATGTCCATTTATCGATCCATAAGCACGAAATAATTCGTTTGGACCAACAATGTCTTTACTAAAAGTACAATATGAACATTGGCTTCCTTCAAGATGCGTAATATTGACTTTAGAAAATTTACCTTGAAGTTTTGTAATGTGTACAGATTTTTTTGGTATGAACTTCTTCGGTGCCACCTTTTGCCCAAGCGCCAAAGTTACTGTAGCTCCATTCAAAGGATAGAATTTCATCCTGTGTCCCTTTTCCTTGCATTTGAAACATGTGAATGTTACCCTTATTCATAAATTTCTACTTCTTACTGGTGTTGTCAGAACTTTTTGGTTTTGGTGTGAAAAATAAATTTCTTTTTTTGTCCACTATTTGAAAAAGTGAACGTGGATTTCTTTTCATTAGATGATGGTTTTGAACTGTTGGTGCTATCTTATGAAAAACTTGAGCTACTTGAATAGCATCCTCAGCCAATTGTCTAAACTTTTGCACATAATTGTCAAAAGACTGATTTCCCATGCTATTTTGAACAAGCTTGGCAATTATTTCTAATTCATCCTCCAGTTGGACAAACTCTTTTTTAAAAGCTTTCTCGAAACTTTTCCAAGTGGTAGGAATCTTCTTTGAGACCCTTCCACCAAGTTAATGCCTTTCCTTTCAATAACCCCTGCGCCATCTGCAGCTTTTGCACATCAGTGACTCTGGATGAAAGGCAAAATGTGTAGTCCACCTATTGAGCCAAGCATCTACACATTCTTGAGTCTTCTCCTTTTTCTCACCACCGTAAACTTTTGGTACAAATGACGGAGTAACTGCTTTGGTAGAAGCAGGAGGTGCCGCCAAAAGAGCTTTTTGCAAAGTCAAAATCTACATCTTTAGTGACTCCATCTCATCATGGCATTTAGCAATAGTTTCCTCTAGACACTTTGTCACTTCCAAAAATTCACTCTTTTCAACAGCCTCCTCTTCTTCAACTTGGAATTTTAGATCTTCCCTACTTGAGTTGGGATGATCACTCATCTCATCGACACTATCATTGACTAAGAAGTCAATATGAGCCATGGTAAAAAAAAGTTCTTTAAAAATCACGATTCACTCGAATGAACTCACTTGCCCACTTTTGACCAAAATGATCTAGCAAATCAATTCACTAGAACTGACTGCACATATGAAAAAATGCTTTAATTAGCATTTGGTGGTGGCTAAACAACGATAAAAAATCATGAAAACACTGTCTAGAATTAATCCAAACAGAAACAACTACAAATACGAGGCACACTCGCATTAATATGAATAACCCCCACACCTATCTAATATGAGCACATAAAAAACGTACTTCAATACTAAATAAGCCCCAAAAATATTAAATTCTTGAGAAAAAAAGAATTATCATGATTTTTTCCTAATTTTCCCTATATTTCTAAGGCCTCAAAATTTACTAATTTTGAAATCCACAAAATTCTATCTTATGGCACTCCAAATCTAAAATTTTCTAGAAACTTTTAGTAGTTAAATCTACCAAAATACAATTGATATTTTAAAAATACCAATTTTTAGGATTTCTAAAATATTTCTAGAATTTTCCTAAGTTTGGTAATTATTTAAAAATTACTCCAAGAATACCATCAATCATGAAATTTTTCAATTCCACCCAATAATTCTCAAATCCAATCAAAATTTGTAATTTTAATGGATTTACTAATTTTCTGCATAAAAATAGATTTTTTTAGGAATTTGAACGGTCATGAGTGCTTGAACGGACACACCACATACCGGTCACCAGACCCAGATATTCCAAAAATTTGAAATAACCTTTGTCCAATTTTCCATGAATTTTTAAAATTTTTAATACACCTCGAACGCATTGGAATACGAACGGTCAAAAAAATTTTCAAAATCCAGAGTCAAGGGTTGCGGGAAAATGAAGAGACAAAGAAAGTCAAAGAATTCCAAAATTCAAAAAATGAAAGGTCTCAAGAGAATTTTTATTTTTTTAAATATTGGTAAAGAAAATTTTTTATTCTCTTTTTTTAAAACTTTAATCAAAAGCTTGAATTAAGCTTTATAAAGCTTTAATTTTTTTAAGAAAACGTGGGGGGGCACTTGTTGAAATTAGGGTTAGGGTTGCAACAATGCACACACACACGATAGAGAAGCTTGAGAGCACACAAACTCACCAGAATAGAAAATGAACAAATGTGTGCCAGATACAAAAGATAAGTACACACCCCAAGATGAGTAGATAAGAGGGTGTACATACGCATGGGGGAAAAACCTCCTAGTGAGGGAAAAAGTGCCCCGACGGTCCTAAGTGTGTTCACACATCACTACCATATAATGCTATAAATCCCCCTTGGAGTGATGATGTCAACATATACAGGGTATGGGTGATTAATCCTAAAAAGGCAGTAAGCCCAAAGCTTTACGAAAGCTTCAAACTTTTCACGAGGAAGAGCCTTCGTGAATAAATCTATCATGTTGTCATTTGTAGGCACATAGACCAAGCTGATCTCTGTTGGAGAGAGTCTTTCCCTGACCAAGCTGATCTCTGCTGGAGAGAGTCTTTCCCTGACATAGTAGTAATGCACCTCAATGCTCTTAGTGCGAGCATGAAACACTGGGTCCCTTGCAGACTGTTAATGCGCTCTGGCTGTCAGTGAAAATCGTAGTGCTAGACGACCGTCCAACACCCAAATCAGCCATAAGACGTCTGAGCCATACACACTCAACTATAGCTATAAAAAATGGAAGTGGCACTGTAGGCTACTTCTTGTACTGAGCCATGATATACATGAATCACTTAGATGAACGCAAAACCCACTAGTGGACACTCATGTGTCATAACATCCAGCCCAATCTGAATCACTAAAAGCATGCAGCTGTGACTCACCCCCTTTTGGATAAAATAATCCAAAATACTGAGTGCCCTATGAATAGCAAAAAACCCACTTAACAGCCTGGCAATGCTTCGTACCTAGGCTATGCATAAATCTGCTCAACTGTGAGACCGTATATTGTATATTTGGCCTTGTGTTGCATACATAAAGAAGGGATCCAACAACCTACTGATACAAACTAGCATCAAAAGAGTCTCCTACATCTTGAAGACTAAGTCGAGTACCTGTCAGGTGTAGCCATAGGTTTATAGTCTTCAAGATTAAACCTCTTCAATAGCTTCTGTATATATTTAGACTGCAGCATAACAATGCCATCATTGCACTGCATAAGCTGAATCCCCAAATAGTAATGCAACGGCCCCAAATCTGACAACGATGACTGTAAAGCACCCTTAAAGGTTGAAATCTGATCTATATCAGGTCCCGTGAGCGGCATGTCATCAACGTATAGAACGATGACCAAAAATGTTTCCTTACTCCTCTTCACATAGAGGGTACTCTCTGTTGGATTGTTGCAAAAATCATTTGCAACCAAGTATGTATGAATCTTCTTATACCATGCTCTAGGAGCCTACTTAAGGCCATAAAGAGCCTTTTTCAACCTGCATACTTTAGACTCTTCTCCTTTCACAACAAAACCAGGAGGCTGTGATACATACACCTCCTCATGTAAATCACCATTCAAGAATGCAGTCTTAATGTCCAACTCATGTACATTCCACCCATGATGTGCTACCAAAGCAATTAGACACCTAATGGTAGTCATACGAAATGTGGGTGAAAAGGTCTTATCATAATCAATGCCCTTTTGCTAGGCATACCCCTTTGCAACAAGTCCGGCCTTGTAGAGCGATCAATGCTACCACCCACTTTGCATTTTAACTAGTAAACCCACTTAGTACCAATGGCCTTGTTGCCATGAGGTAGATCTGTCAAATACTAGGTGTCATTCTTGAGTATAGAGTTATACTCATCCTGCATAATAACATGCATCCAATGATCATCATCCTGTGCTTCCTCAAAGGAAACAGGTTCCTCCTCATTACATAAAGTAGAAATGAGAACATGGTCCACATGAGAATAATCTGCATGATGAGAACCTGCACGAGTTCTGCTAAGGTAAAGGAGCTACCAACTTGCTATCCCTCAATGTCTGCACAAGCCATTTTGGCATACGCCTAGATTCTTCTATAGATGCTCTCTCCTCATCCACTACATCCTCAATAATTGCCTCATCATCAAAAGGCTGATTTGCAGGCTAATTTTGCACCTGCAAAGGTTGAATTTCAGCACTTGGTTAAGCATTCAATTGCTCTACATATGGCTACCCTCCATTAAACAAAGGTAGGAGCGAATCAAACATGTCCTGTGAGCATACATTTTGTTGTTTTTTTCATGAAAGAATGGGCTGAACTGAGTTTTCGACAAAAACAACATCTCTACTTTTACCAAAATCCGCTTTGAGGCCTATATCCCTTGCTTTCTCAATTGTATCCCACAAATATGCATTTAACTTCCTTATCATCAAGCTTACTGTGTTGTTTCTCAAGCACAAGAGCATAAGCAAGGCAACCAAAAACACACAAATGAGCCACAAAACGCTTCCTGCCATGACAAGCTTCATAAGGAGTTTTAGACTCCAAGGCCTTGGTAGGGCATTTGTTCAACACATAGTTTGCACACATAGTTGCCTCTAACCAAAAACTATGAGGTAAATCTTGGGCTTTCACCATACATCGTGCCATCTCCGTGAGAGACCTGTTCTTCCTCTCAGCCACACCATTTTGCTGAGGTGTGTATGGCACTGTACATTGATGCCTTATGCCTTTTTCAACCATATATGCATGAAATTCCTTGGACATATACTCCCCCCCTCGATCTAAACGAAGGGTGCCAACTTTACATTCACATGCATTTTCAGCCATGGATACAAAGTGCCTTAAGCACATAAAAACCTTTGACTTCTGCTTTAATGGATACACCCAGCTATAACTAGAGTAATCATCAATAAAAGTGACGAAGTAGAGATATCCCCCATTAGATGGTGTCCTCACAGGACCACATACATCACTATGTATAAGCTATTATTTCTTAATAACTCTCACAGATCCATCCTTTGGAAATGATGCCCAATGCATTTTACCAAGAATACACCCCTCACATACATGTCTAGTAGGGGTCTCAAGAGTTGGCAACTCAGACACCATATCATGCCTTTGAAGGCATAACAAGCTGCCATAATTCAGATGGCCAAATCGTGCATGCCATAATTCTACATCACTCATAGCACGAGTCGTAGAGGTTGAGCAAGCATGCATCATGCTGCAACTTCTCAAATACATCCATCTTGTATAGACCATGAAACAAGGTACCTGAGGCAATGATAGAATAACCATCATTTCTATCCTGAATTGTACATCTGTCATCCACAAATTTCACCGTCAAGCCTAACAAGGCTAAGGCTGAAAACACTACTATGAATGGGGGCTGAAACTGACAACAAGTTCTTCTTAATGCCTAGCACATATAAAACTTTAGAAAGAGTAAATGCGCCCCCATTTGCAGCAGTGAGCACAAATTTACCAAGCTCTTTGACAGGATATGAGAAACCACTTGGACATGTGACGGTTTCTACACTTGGGATAGATTCCATAGTTGAGAATAAATTTTTTTGTGAAGTAATGTGCTTACTAGCACCACTGTCAAAATACAAGCATCCGATTCTGCCCCACTGACATGCATCATACATCATGAACAAAAGGATCATAACTGCAATGTATAGTCCATGCCCAATCATCTTGAGCAAAACTTGCAGATTCCTTCTTCTCTGCACTTGGTGCAAATGCATCAGATAGCCATGCCCGATTCTTTCTTTTTCTCCTTCTCTAGCCTTTGCTTGCACTCATTTATGTAGTGCCGGGTTGCAACAATGCACACACACAAGATAGAAAAGCTTGAGAGAACACAAACTCACTAGAATAGAAAATAAACAAATGTGTGCCAGATACAAAAGATAAGTACACACCCCAACACACATCACTACCATATAATGCTATAGCGCTGTGCGCCGGCGGCTGCAAAACAAAATCCCCCCTTTGTGCGCGATTTCGCAAGGGGGAGGGGGGGAGCTTGGCTTCCCTTCCTCCTTCCCTTCTCCATCTCCACACCCTCTATCCTTCCATCATCTTCTTCCTCTCTAATCTTCTCTGTTAACAGAGAGATTGATGAATAATCTTGATTATGTGGGTTAATTAACCATTGAATTTTAATTAATCCACACGAATAAGAGGTGTTCTCACACGGGAGAGAAAAAATAAAAGAAAATTCAAATTTGAGAGATGGAAAAAACACCACGCACACGGGAGAGAACCTGATGCATCAAAACATGTTGCCCCCTATTGAATTTCAGCAAAAAAGCGGCAAAAAATTGATAGCATGCCCACGGGAAACCCGTAAAATGCCTTTTTACCAGAAAATGGTCTTAAAATTTCCTAAATAATAAGGAAAAAATTCTTTTAAATTGTAGAAAATTAGGGAATCCTTTCTACCAAAAAATACCTACAATAGCATGTGCACTATTTTGGTAAAAAATCTATAAATGCTTATTTTTACCATAAAATTAGAGAAAAATAGCATGTCGAGAAGCATCGCATTCTGACCGCCATATTGACGTTCCCAACACAGAGCACCAAAACAAACCAAAAAATAATATTTTTTGCTTAGTAAATGTTAAAATTTACTTAAAAATGCTAAAAATGTAGAATAATGAAAGAAAAAATAAGAGGAGAAAACATCAAAAATTAAGTAGCACATGTCATACATGGTTGAAGATTTCTAATTGTAATTCATAACAAACTGAGAGAGGGTAGTCATCCATCTATAAAAGGAGTCTTCTCCCTTTCAAATCAAGGAGGCCTCCGCATTTGAGCATTCGTGTATCATTCTGGCTCTTCTTTAGTCTTTATAATCACTTGGTATGATTCTCTATCTATAAAGGAGCCCTCCTTTCCCTTTCAAGTTAAGGAAATTTACAGCCATACATATGCATTTTTGGAACCATACATGGCATGAGAAGAGAGCAAGAGGTTGACATGAGTCCTTAGTGGCATATTCTATCCATGTGGATTATATTTGTATACATCAACGGTTTCAAGGACAAAACCTCTTATGTGGGGATGGTAAAGCTTAAAAGGTCTCATGCAATTTGGACCCAAGGCCAAGAGATTTGGAGAATGGGAAAAAGACCATGCACGTGGACACATTAAAGTGTAATGTGAAAGGGTGGTCTTATATATAAGCCAACATAAGCCTAATTTGGACACTAATCATTTTACTAATGAAAACATACCATTTCTTTAAGCTAATCATCCTCCTAATTTAGGATAATCCAAGGCTAATCTAGGTGTAGCTATCTTTAAAAAAGTGGGCCTTGATGCTTATATGGCTCACTTATGTATTATTAAAAATATCATTGATCACGAGCCCGCGTGTGGAAAGTATGTGGAGGAGTGTGTATAAGTGCATGATTGGGAAAGATTCTTCTAGAATGCCTACATGGAGGAGGAGAATATTTTGCCATGTGTAAGTGGGGTCTCCACCTACATTCTTCCACCTACATGCGACTTAGACTTGGCTATTATCTCATTACACCCTCAAAGCTAGAAGTCTTCAATTAAGGACTTAGCCTAAGAGGAAAATTAATTATGACATATAGAGTTTTATGTCATACATGGTTGAAGGTTTCTAATTGTAATCTATAATAACAAAGTGAGAGAGAGTAGTATCCATCTATAAGAGGATCCTTCTCCCTTTCAAATCAAGGAAGCCTCCACATTTGAGCATTCGTGTATCATTGTCGCATTTCTTTAGTCTTTATAATCACTTGGTATGATTCTCTATCTATAAAGGAGCCCTCCTCTCCCTTTCAAGTTAAGGAAGTGACTTCATAAGATACCTCTTGAGATAGCCATTATCTTATTATTGCCCTCCTTTAGAGGTACCAATGGTTTCATTCGGTGATAGAAGTGAGCATCTAGAAAGATCTTGGCAAAACCGAAGTCTATTAGGGGTAGTGGCATACCCTTACCTCCATTTTGAATCATTAAGAAGATACAATACTAGAAGATTTGAGAGTAAGTTTTCTTGTTTCTTTATTTTCTTCCTCAAAAGAGTGTGTTTTTTAACACTTATTCTCTAGTGAAGCACCAATTTTCTTTAAGGATATGATAGAAATAATCCTTTCCACAAGGGCTTCTCGGAAACACTCGTTCACAAGGTTGTTTTTTTAATAAACTCCTTGCAAGAGAATTTATGCAAAATTGACATGTAGAAAGAGGCTATAGGCAACCCGAATTCTCCACATACAATACCAAAATTACAACCCATTTGTACTATCATGAATTGAGTCCTATAATGCAAAATTCCATGGTACACATCCCAACACAGAGCAACCGTAGTATTCAGCCAAATCAAACACAAATCTCACATAAACAGGTACTGATTCTTCTCGAAACATTTGTGCAAAATATTCACCTGGGACAGCTTTTACCAAATATAAGCAAATATTTGTGCCAACATAAGAAAATATTCATTTGGGATAGCTTTACCCGAATATTTGTGCCAACAAAAGCAAATACAGATGGATACTGATTCTTTCCTAAATGTTTGTGCCAAATGTGTGCCAACATAAGAAAATATTCACCCGAGAAAGCCTTACCAGTCCACATAACCTTGGTAAAATTTTTTAAAACTTTTTATATGGACGTGAAGATCCTTTGGAGAACCAACAATTTTAGCAGTAGAGCGAGCATATAGAAAGATCTCGAGAAGAACTAAAATCTACTATGGACACTAGCATACCCTTGCTCTCTCTATTTTGAATCATTAAGAAGATGCAAGACTAGAAGAACCAAAGTCTACTAGGGACACTAGCATAGGCATGCCCTTACTCTCTCTATTTTGAATAATTAAGAAGGCCCAAGGCTAGAAGAACCAAAGTCATTGCTGCAACCAACTTGTCCCAATGTCCCTTGATCTCTTTTTTTAAGATACAATGCAATCTCCTGTGGAAAGTTAGGAGGTATTTAGAATTTTAAGGCCAAACTAGAAAGGCAACAACCCCGAGCAAAGTCTCGAAGATCTTATCCTTCATCACCTTTGAACACACCAATCTTCACCATTTTTGTTAGGTTTATGGAATCACTAGATGTTACTAAAATTTTCCACATGGAGATAATCATGGGATTGTTGGTAGAGACATAATGAGATCTGGAACTGACCCATCGCCTCCCCCCAAAAAAATTAAACCATACAAGTGCATAGAGCTTGAAAAGAGGTTCCATTATAAAAATGTTTAAAAACGGATAAGTGAGTCAAGAGTTTAAAAACAGTTCCATTTTAATGTGAGGTGGTAAAAGTTGTCCCATAGCTCCTTTCTGCATGATGAGATTTATTTTGTATAAATTCTCTTGCAAGGAGTTTATTAAAAAGTAACTTTGTAGGTGTTTAGAAGCCCCTATGGAAAGGATTGATTCCATCATATCCTTTAAGAAGATTGGCACTTTATTATAGATAATTAGACTATAGAAAAACTACACAAAAACTAGCTCTTTTGAGGAAGAAAATAAAGGAAGAAGAAAACTTGAACTTAAAACTTCTACCCTTGCATCTTCTTAATGATTAAAAATAGAGAGAGCAAGGGTATGCCAGTGTCCCTAGTAGACTTCAGTTCTTCTAGCCTTGCGCCTTCTTAATGATTCAAAATAGAGAGAGTAAGGGCATGTGTATGCTAGTAGAGTTTGGTTCTTGTAGCCGTGTGCTTTTTTAATTATTCAAAATAGAGAGAGTAAGGGCATGTGTATGCTAGTGTCCCTAGTAGACTTTGGTTCTTATAGCCGTGTGCTTTCTTAATGATTCAAAATAGAGAGAGTAAGGGCATGTGTATGCCAAAATCATCTTCTTTGGGTCACAACATTGCACATTTAATGACAAAGTTTGCTGATTTGAAGTTGCATCAAGCTAATACACGCCCACCAAGGCCTCCTAAAGTGAAAGGTAAGCCAATGGATATTTCTTATTATGAGTGCAATGAGAAGAGTTATTGCCGCACAAGTGTCCTAATCTAAAGAAGAGAGAGGATAAGTCAATAGCATTATTAGAAGGGATACCAGGAGAGGACCTAGTAAGAAGAAGAGCAAGAGATTTTCATGGCAAAAAGGGTCCCAAAAGAGACGAGAAGAAGAAGATAATGGAAGACAATGAGGAACCTGAGGATGGGGAAAAACGAAAAAGAAAAAAAGGCATTTAGGAGGAAGACATAGGACAGACTGATTTTACAAGGAACACTTATGACCTTTTAGAAGATCTCAAGGAATAGATTGCCTACATCTCATTTGGCCAATTGCTTACTCTTTCACCACAATTAAGGAAGGAATAGGAGAGGTTAGCAATTACTAGGAAGTTAAAGAAGAAGAGGAAAAATGTTGTTCAAAAGGAGGACATTGATGTTGGGGATGATGTGCGGATTGTGGCTGTTTTAATAGACAAAATCTATTTCTAATGCTTACATAGATGGGGGAGCATCAATCAACATTCTTAGTAAGAAAACTACAAAGGATGCACGCTTCTCTCACTAGTACCACATTCCTAAAAAATCAAGCTGACAGATACTACCATGGTGAAAGTTATAGGCATAGTGAAAGGCTTTGGAAGTGGATATGTGTGGTGTTTTTGTTCCAACTACTTTTTAGATCATCCCTACAAAGCCAAATGCACCAGCCTATCCATTGATTTTGGGGAGGCCTTGGCTTTGCAAGGTCCAAGCAATTCAAAAGTGGAACATTGGTGATCTTATTCTCCAAAATATGGAATAAAAAGATTCACTAGAATCATAAGGAAGTAATGGATGAAGACTCTTCAACTTAAGAAAGCTCTACATCAGACTTCTTAGTTAACTCGCCTTAGGAAAGATTGTGTGCTCTAGCATATGTGGTTATCCATTTGATGTGTATTGGAAACATAAGAAGTGCATGAAGTGTAGCACCCCCAATTTCGTTGCACAGTATCATTGTATAGAGGAATGTGTGGTACCCAAACATTAGGAAAAGTGTAAGCAAGCAGGAAGGGTATGCCTATTATATTTTCCTCTTCTCAGAAGAAGCAAGACAAAAGGTCACAAACAAGACATTGAGCTCTAAGCTCTCAAAACACTTGCAGCATACAACGGCTTTCCCGAAGCCAAAGGTAGCACTTATTTGCAAAAACAGTATCCAAAACTGTACCTTGAAGTGCCACTCTTGCTGTCCAAGGTTGTGCACATGCACGCGCACATGTGTACATACCCACCCACACCCATTCACATGCACACATACAACTACCTGCATGCCCAGTGTTTATCTCCAAAATGAAAGGGTGTAAAACTAGCCCCAGGGTAATCATTGCATTTGAATTGGCTGCATAAATTGACAAAAACCTCCACATTCACTGAAAAATGGATTTATGAGTTAAAAAAAGTACAGCAAGGACAAGCATAGCTTTTCCTATGGCACATGAGAACTAAACATTCAAAGTAACGATAACCATGAGAAAAAGCTGAGTGAATAATAGAAGATGTATGAGCCGCGATGCATCCCAAACAGTAAGTCTTATAGGTTGAACAAGCCTCTTCAATCTTGAACCTCAATGTTAATGATCATGAGATTTACCTAGTATTAGACAAAAATCAGTGGAACAGTCATGGTACTCTTTAAGCAAACAAAAACCATCCCAAAGTTAACTCCAAAATACATTGAAATACTCACTAGTTGAGTAGGCACCTTTTCCGTACATGCAACAAACCAGGTCAGATTCACAAAAGCCAGCAGCACCAACTGCGGCTCTACGCCACTCCATGACTCTACTGATCCTTCATGTGCTTCTCAAATGTTTGGGCAGGTGCGAATTGGTTCTAGGCGGGGATATGGGGGGAAGAAGGGGGGGGCACTTTTTTCATCAAGGAGAGGTTCCGCTACATCCAGTGATGTAGTGCTTATCCTTTCTTCCCATAATACAGTACCATTGTGCGCTGCATGTTTGCGTGCCAACCATTTAGGCTGGCTCAGATAGCAGCCAGATTGTCAGCGGCTGTTTCGAGACTATGCCTGGCTCTTTCTTCTAGTTCTCTAGTTTCGAGAAAAACCGAGCGAAGAGTGGCTTCTGCCATGGCAGCATTCACACCAGGGGATCTCATGCGGCCCATTCGCCTGCCCATCAACCTCTGGCCCGACCTAGATCTTCCTTCAAGGTGCTCTCGCTGCAACCTCTGTGCAACTCTTAGCCGCTCCAAAATCACAACTGCAGTATTTGACCTTTCAGAATCATTCCTTTCCGATCCCGTATTGACTCGCCTTCCGTCACCTGTCATTCCCAAATCTCTAGCGAGTCTTTCTTCTGTAATCTGCTCTTGCCGGCATCTTTTATTGTTCATACGATGGGCATGGGGGCGAGGGGGTATGCTGCCAGGTGAACTTTCTGTGTTTTGCACATTTCCTCTGCCATAGATAGGAGTGATGGCATTGTCAGGAAGGAAACCCTTACACACTGGGCATTCCTTTCCTACTGAGTGAACATGTAACCATTGGTAAAGGCATGGCCAACAAAAGAGATGCCCGCAGCAACTCACCACTGGCTCCGTGGCAATCTCGAAGCAAATGTTGCATTCAAAGTGAGCTCCTGCACTGCCAGTTTCAGTCTCCTGCACATTCACGTGGTTTAACTCTGAGTTGCTGATGACAACTGCAGCAGCTGACATGCCGAGGGAGGTAGTCCTGGACACTGCATTTCTAGAATTTCCCGACAATCTGTGGATCCCCAACAACGGCCTGACATCATGCGCTCTGGTAGCCTCGCTGGTGTATGCACTGCCAGCAGACAAATCCTGAGCTTCTGCTCGATTCACAATAGGTGCGATTCTTCGCCTTGCTTGTCGCCAGTGCAGAGGGCTCCTCGATAACCTTCGACTGCTTAGGAAAAACGAAGCCAGATCATCACCTTGCAAAGCGTCAAGGTTCAGATGCTCTGATACAGATGCTTGAGATGACGCTGCAGATGGACTGGTGCTCTGATGAGGTAGGTCATCCAAAACCCTATGCACAGGAGACCATAAACTTCTGCCTTCTTCAAGAAGATCCGTGGAAACCAAAGGCATGAAGGGTAAGCTTGATCCATCTAGAAGCAAGTCAGACGAGACACTAGGAATGGGAGATGGGTCCAGGCTATCTTGACACAGGTCAGATGAGACCCTGGGTACAGGGGATGGGCTTGTCCAAATGTTAAGAAGGTCAAGAAAAGTCATATGCCCAGCAGATGGATGAGTGCCATCATGAAACAGGTGAGACAAAGCCCTTGGCATTGCAATTGTGCTTGCACGGTCATGAACTGAAACCCTAAGAATAGACGGTGGGCTTGTGCCATTATGAAGCAGGTGGGCTGACACCCTTGGCATGGCAGATTGGTTTGTACCATCGTGAAGTGGGTCTACCAACTCCCTTGGCATGGCAGTTGGGCTTGTATGATCGGGAAGAAAGTCAGCCGAAACCCTACGCATGGCAGATAGGCCTCTAGGGTCGTGAAGCAGGTCTGCCGAAACCCCCGTCATGATGGATGGGCACGTGCCACCGTGAAGCAGGCTAGCTGAAAGCCCAGGAATGGCAGATTGACTTGTGTCACCATAACACATGCTCGCCGAAACCCCAGGCATGGAGAATGGCCTTGTGCCATCATGAAACACGTCGGCAGGAACCCTAGGCATGGCAGATGACCTTGTGCTGCCATGAAGCAGGTCGGCTGAAACCCTAGGCCTGGCAGATAGGTTTGCACGACCTTGAATAAGGTCAGTCGAAACCCTAGGCATGGAAGATGGTCTTGCAACATCTTGAATCAGGTCATCAAGAACCCTAGAATCTGCAGGCGAAGCCTCTTCTTCCTGACCAAGCAATTCTGACATACCTGGCTCAAACCGGGGCCAGTTCTGCCGAGAAACCTGCACAAAGCCCTCGAAATCCTGCCCTCCTAGCGCAAGCTCCAATGCCAGCCCATCAGCAGAAGAAGGGGGATCCACATTCAGATCCAACTGGCAGTTGACCACAGGCGAGGTTGCCTCTAACTCGGCCATGCTCATTGCAATGGCGCCATTGCCACCAGACATGGCGATAAGAGAGAGCTTTCAACAATGAAACATACCTTCATTCACCAATTTGCCATGGCCTTCTTTTCTGCATTGTTGGGTTAACCCTAAGTCAGAGATCCAGCGCAGCGCCTTCCAGATGACTATTCTAATGGGGAGATGAAAGGCGCGAGATAATACCTCGTTAATAACGCATTTGTGTAAAATAAATGGGCCTTCATTTTTCACCGTATTAATTAATGCCACATTAATTAACAAAACCTTAGAGACCCAAAATTTTATCGTGGGATTTACTTAATTAAATGCTCACTAGGTGAAGGACCTAAGGTCCAGAACCCTAGCACATGCCGTTTGGAACATTGCCCTCTCTAAGCTCCTCCTGTTGTGCCCTCGCCGCCTCAGCAACATCGGCTCGCCAGAGCATGGCGGGCCCTAGCCCTTCAGCAACAATAGCCTGTTAGCCCTATTCATCCGTACGTGCCCCTCAACAGGCCCTCGTCGCCCTCATACTTCTCCCCTCGTCACCCGTCGCACACCAGTGTTTGTTGTCCACCTCACTGTGAACCATCTCCCCATATGTGCTATGCTTGTTGTATCTTGTGTTCCAACTCAGCCATAGGTCCCCATCCACTCCAACCCCGCTAGACATGCTTGCCTCCACTCTCGTGCCCCTATGTCAAAGAAAGAGAGAGAGAGACAAAAAGAGAGAGATTCTATGGCACCTATTGTGATAAGCGATTGTTGCTCTTTGCAGTGTGCATATCATAGAGAGAAAGAGAGCAAGCGCTAGTTGTCATTATCTACACTAACATTTGATCTTCTCTGCATACAAAGAGAGACAAGGTCGAACTCGAGAGAGCTATAGAGGGCATGCATGCAGTTCGATGAACTACAAAAAAACACGCATTGTGACAAGCCGGATAAAATTTGAAGTATCTATTTTTGGGAAGATTTACAAGCATTAGGATATCACAAAATTGAGGTGCTAAAACCTTATAAAAGATAAAATTCCTAGGAAAGTAATTAATAGCCTTTGAAGAAACGTTTTGGTGCCTTATTGGATTGATAAATAAATGGGCTCTCATTTTTCACTATAATACCATGGATTGAGAAAACTTTTTGGCAAGAGGGAGAGGGAGGGGCTCATGCAGTGAGGGTCTTCACACACTTCCAAAGATGAATGGACATGGATGCACAAAATTGTCCATAGTACACACAAGCCAAAGCATGAGTTGGCATACCCTCATTCATTAAACATGTGCTCAAAATTGACTCTATCTCTTGATTAAATACCCCATGTGAACTATCCTTAATAATGCAAATTCAATTGTGTTGATGAACACCATCATTTTCATTCCTTCCAACTAGGTAAAAGAGAAAAGCTATTAGATATAGAGAAGAAAAAAATGCTTGGCGAGGCCTTTTTTTCCTAGGTAAGATCTCTTTGAATCAGTCAGAGTACCAAGTATTTAAAGGTAAGATCTCTTTGAATCACTCAGAGTACCAAGTATTTAAAGGTCGTAAGAGGATGAATTCTCCCCATGAGAAATCCTTCATACTATCAAATGCTCATAAAGATAAAAAGTGAGTGAGTTTACAACCATTTGGAATATCTTGATTTTGAAAATACTAGGGGGCAACCCGTGCACATCTTTTGAGACTCCAAATTCAAATTCCACCCAAATCTCCTCAAACCTCTTCCTACCTTTCTTCAAACCTCCAAATTCTTGCCACGTGGCAGCTTTGTGAAACTCTTCCTTAAGATAATATAGAGATTTGGTTAACCTTGGAAGGTGAATCAGTAGTGTAAAAATACATGCTATTACAAGAAATTATCATGCCTGTAATGTGACTATTCAAGCCAATTCTAAGAAACTCGAACAAGTGCAATAGACTATTTACCAAAGACAGTCAAAGGCTAGATCCCTCTTCATTGACACATCATAAAGTTTAATGTTAGGTATGTACAAGCATATCCTTTGAAGCATACAAAGGTAGCCAAAAGCTAGATCCCTCTTCATTGACACATCATAAAATTTAACCTTAGGTATCTACAAGCATATCCTCAGAAGAATTAACTCCTCATGATGCTAGTCGTTGGTCAAGAAAGCATTTTAGGAATGAGTTCAAATTAATGGTAGAAAACACAACCTTGAGGGTAAACATGAGGAGGATCAATAAAGGAATGAGTTTCTAATTGTTTAAAGTAAATCTCCAAACTCAACAACACCACCCCGTTCTCCATTGATGAAAGTGGAGGATAACAAATTGTTGCATATTGTGTGACAATGTACTTAGATGGTGCTTACTCCCTTTGGAATGCTTTTGGGGTGTTGTTCCCCTTACTTGTTTAATATCTATTTTGCATATGCAGAAATCAGAAGTTCAACTAGGACAAACCTCCCTATCATGCTTAATGTTACATCCCTTTTGGGAGTTAATGGTCACATTGAACTAGGGGTAGCTCGTGATTCATCTAGTGATGACTTCTTGAAGCAAGTTCTACATTTCCCACAGGCACCTACCTAAGAAAGAGAAAAACACCAAGAAAGCCTAAGAAGTATCTTTTTCCCATGGAGATAAATCTTCATTAGCTTTGCTATGTTGAGGCCATGGATTGACATGAGACTTACTCCAGATAATGGGAAGCTAACCTAAATAATATCACCCTTCACGCTAAGAAAGTGGCCAATAAAGGTGACAAGGAGCTAACAAGCTCCAACAATCACCTTCACGCTAAGAAAGTGGCCAATAAAGGTGACAAGGAGCCAACAAGCTCCAAGAAATCCAAGATCTTCCAAGATGCAAGGTCAATAAAGTCAAGGTTGAGGTTGAGAATGAAGCCAAACTCAAAGAGCTTGTCGAGTGTCACTAGGCCCATAGACTAGGTAAAGCGCAAACAAGGAGCTTCTAGAGAAGAAGATCTGAGGCAAGTGTCCACCAAGTACTTTAAGTCCTACAACATCAGGGACAGAGTGGTATATGACGAGAAGGCTCAAAGAAGCCCAAGTGGAGAGCCTCATCATGCCTCTTATGATGGCCCCACCAAGGTCAAAGAAGTAAATCTTGCTAACCCTGGTGAAGAACCTAAGCCAATATTTTTCTATATAAAGTGGGGAACTTATGATTATCGTGTCATGCCATTCGACTTAACTAATTTCCCCACCACCTTGCAACCTTCAAGGATCTCCTCAAAAGAGATTATGGAGATATTAATTTATGCATTTGCATGCACTCAAAGAGGAAAGAACATCTTGCTCATCTTAGACTAGTCTTTGAGAGATGCAGACTCTACCACATCTTGCTCATCGTAGACTAGTCTTTGAGAGATGTAGACTCTACCACATCTTGCTCATCTTAGACTAGTCTTTAAGATATGCATACTCTACCACATCTCATTAAACCCACTCCAAATGCTAATTCTAGGTTAAGCATGATGTCATTCTGGGACACATTGTCTATAAGAGTAGAATCTCCACGTACAAGAATAAGATTCACATGATCTTGGAGTTACCACCACCCATCACCTAGAAGGGGGTGTAGAGATTCATGAGGCACTCAAGGTATTATAGAAGATTCATGTTCTTGTATACCATATATGTTAGGCCCTTGTATGAGCTAATGATTATGTTTGAATGAATAAGTGAATGCCAATGGGCATATAAAAAGACAAAGAAGGAATTAATTAGCAAGTGGACTCATTCTTGAGATCCCCAACTTGGATCTAATTTTCCATGTGCATATCATCGCTTCAAAATTCATTACACAATTGACGAAGCACAACATGGACTTTCCTTTGAACCTTTTTCGCCATAAACTTAATGGCATTGAACATAGCTATACCACCACTAAAGTAGAGGGTTTAGCCATGTTATAATGTTGTAAACAAGTATAGATATTATCTATTGGCTATAAAGTTTGTTTTCTTTGTTGACCATTAAGATGCACTACTTTATTTAGTGAATAAACTATGTACAAAATGCACATTACTAATCCTTTTGGAATTTGATTTCACCATCACTGTGCAAAAGGGGTCAATACATGTTCATGTTATTCACCTTTCCAGAATGGAGAACCCCTTTTTAGGACTAGAAGATGATTTTCTCCATTGTTCTATGTACCAAAATGGAGTGAAGACAACATTGCCCACTTCTTCCCAACTATCTCATCAAGAAAGATAGTGGCAATTAGGAAGGTGGCTCCCTATCAATTGATAGTGGGAATTATTTACAAGGCGGGTCAAGAAACAAGGAAATGCATTCATGAATATGACTTTGTCACTTGAGCAAGTCCATTTTAACATGATAGAGGACACTTTGCCAATGCGACAACCCACATGGCCCTTTAGGCTGGACTATGGTGTCCTACACTCTTTAAGGATGGAGTAGAATTTGTCAAATGTTGTGATGAAAGCCAAAGGCTGCTGTGGTCCAAGAGAAGGATCATATTCCCTTAAGCACCATATTTTCATAACACCATATGCCCTTAAGCACCATATTTTCATAACAATATTTGAAAAATGGGGCTTAGACTTCAAGTGTCCCATTAGCCCAAATGTGAAGGGAACCCATGTACTCATTTTGGTTGCCCCACTAGAAATAGTGGGCAATCACAACATATGCATTAGCCCAAATGTAAAGGGAACCTAGGTACTCGTTTTGGTTACCCACTAGAGAAAGTGCGGAAATCATGGCATATGAATTTTATAATTAAAGTGGTGGAGTTATTGCTAAAAGAATTCCTATATATATATGTATATAGAACCTGCCCTAGGTGGCCCTAGCAGGTGAGCAGTGCGCCTCTCCACCCCCTTGCCTATGTGGCCACAGTGTGTGTGTGTGTGTGTGTGTGCGTGTATACATGCGCGCATTTGCTTTTTGGAGGGGGGTAGCAAGTGCCCAAGTTGGGCAGGCTTCCCAACCCATGCCACATGGGGGGCACTGCACTCATGCCCCCCATGTGGCAGGCTTCCCACCCATGCCACATGGGGGGCACTGCACTCATGCCCTTGTCATTGAGCCATCTTTTCCCCTACCTCTCCAAACTTTGTGCCCATGCCTCGACGCTTCTGTGTGTGCCCACAATCCCTCACCATCTGCGTTGTCGTGTAGACCATGCCCTAGATCCTGGTCCTCTATGCCCTACAATGCTCACCATGTTCACACCACCACGCACTCACGAAGGGACTTTTAACACATTCCTATGTAGCCAAAATAAAAACTTGCTAGATAGTTTACTAGGAAAAATGAACATATCTAGTAAAAGTTTAGATCTAGGAAAAGTGGCACACTTCCTAGCTCTTCATTCTATGAAAACACTTGCTATATAGCAAATAAACTAGCAATAAATCATCATATAGTAAACTATGTAGTAAAAAGTTGCTATATAGCAAAAGTCATGAAAGCATTCACTATATAGTAATTGATCTAGGAAAACTTTTCTATACAACAATCTATATAGTAAAATATTAATATATAGTAACTAGTAACTAACAAATTAATATATAGTAATCTCTTAGTAATCTATATAGTAGACAGTAACTAACAAATTACTATATATAGTAATCTCTTAGTAATCTATATAGTAGCCAGTAACTAACAAATTACTATATAGTAAAATATTACTATATAATAACCAGCTAACAAATTAATATATAGTAATCTATATAGATTACTACTATATAGTAAAATATTGCTATATAGCAAATCATTATGTAAAAAAACACTATACAATAATGGTTAAAGAAAAATAATTTTCTAAGAAGAAGATAAGATTTTATAAAGAGAAACATAATGAAAATCCAGTTTTTTATTTTACTAAGTATTGTTATTCTAATGATTTCTATATATACTAGAGAATATTGTACTATTATATAGGCACATGTTAACTCTGAGAGATAGACTAGATAGAGATTTAAACTATTTTTTACTATATGTACTAGAGAATATTGCATCACTATTATGTGGACATCTAAAGGTGCACACACACTTACACGTCGTTATTGTGTGTGTGTGTGTGTGGGGGGAGAGAGAGAGAGAGAGAGAGAGAGAGAGAGATTTGGAGCATTTTTAAGAACCCTTATAAACTTCATAATGCTGCTGGTATGCACAGGCATAGGCCCATAATGGGCTAGGAGGAGGGCCATAGAAAGAGTTACTAGTTTGTGGAAGGCCCTTGCACCATGGAAAAGATGCACGAAACAACCACTTGTCATGGGGTTTTCCCAACCACACTCAGGAGCATAAAATAGCTCAACCAAGAAGCCAATGTTCCATGACCTAGCTCACAAATGTAGGGGTAGGGTGTGTCACTCACCTTGTGAATACATGTGCTTGGTATCCTCGTAGTGTGACCCAACAAAATGCCATAAGTGACCCCAAACACACACTTTTTTGCATTCAAAGCTATTGATTTTTCACGGCCCTTGTGAAAGACATACCTAAGGGGGCTACAACAAGTTTATCATGCGTGGTCCCAATCCCCAAATCATCCATGAAGATCTTTAAGAAATCGGTCGAATCATCACGAAAGGATTCATGCTTATAGCGCTGATATGAAGCACCCACGTTGCAAAGCCCAAACGGCATGACATGATATGCATATGTGCCAAATATAGTGGTGAAAGTGGTTTTGAGCTTATCCTCATCAGCGATATCATGATCACCTTTTGCACTATCCTTCCCAAGCAACACACACACTTACATTTACATGTTCAAAATCATTTCATTCGGTGCAAATGGAGCACAATATTATTCTGTGCCACCACCACCACTATGCTACATCGCAGCATCTTGCAGCAAAAAGGCAGCCCCTTTACCCTTGGGCGCTGTTGTTGTGGTTGTTGCTCACTAAGAATCGACTTTGTTGGCCTTAGAGACGAATGGTGGGCCCCACCGGACCCAAATGAAGCACCAATGTCAAGTGTCATTATCTAACACCACATAAACCGGTTAATGTGGCCGTTTTTTAATTAGCATTTGCGAAAAAATATGGCCAAGGGAGGCCATGCCGACGCGGCCGCCCTTAGCCATATTTTTATTGTCACAGGATACAAAAACTTTAAAGAAAATTTGATCTCGTCGCATGGGTAAACATAATGATAAATTGACAAACCAAATAAAGTCAGAAATTGAAACAAGTTCTAGTACATCACTAAGTGAGGATGAAACAAGTTCTTACTCTTCGCTCAATGCACCACATAGATCAATCAAGAAACTAGAACCCACCCAACCACCCCAAATGGAGAATAGTGATCACATGAAATAAAGTCAGAAATTGAAACAAGTTCTAGTACATCACTAAGTGAGGATGAAACAAGTTCTTACTCTTCGCTCAATGCACCACATAGATCAATCAAGAAACTAGAACCCACCCAACCATCCCAAATGGAGAATAGTGATCACATGAAATATGCGAAACGCAAAAAGCAAGCTCAGGAGAGCATGCTTAGCTTGGTTGAATGTCTTATAGGATCCCTAGTTGTGATTGAGCCTCATAATGCCAATCCTAAAACAAAAACCAAAATGCAAAGCACAGAGGAGTATCGATTCCCCTTTCAAGAGGAAGACATACTCTCTACAAAAGAGTCATTTGAAATAGATTGTACGCTTGAGAAAGCACGTCTAGAATTTGATAATTCCCTTATAAGATTAAAACAGTATCTCAAAACCTCATTTGGAGGAATTCTCTTCTCTCATGATAAAGCCAGCATCACATCAGCACTTGCACCTTTAAGGGCTCATTCTGAGTTATACAAGGACATAACGAACTCCATAAAATAGGATTGTGAGGATTCACAAGTTTCCAAATATACCTCATTAAGAATGGTTAGAGGCCAAGTGTGCCAACGTGTGTGCATTGGGTACTCTTGAAAAAGGTGAAAGCCAAAATGAGGATGAAAGTGAATGGGAGTATGAAACAGAAACGGGATCTGAAGCTGAGTCAATAATCGAAACATCCATGGTTCCTTTGGAAGATTCTATCATGGTATGGTTGGATTTCCCTCCAGGCAATGATGTTAAACGCAAACGCGCATTGATTAGCCCCTCAAGCTAGTCATAACATCATGAGATAGACACTTGGGTGTCATTGGGGACAACCTAAACTCATCCCTACAAGCAATGGTCTTGCAAAAGGAGCCAATGGACAAAACATTAAAGTTCCAAGTTACTTTGGATACACAACTCAAACAATTGATGGCAATATGGAATTTACATTCCATGTTACCCTAGATTCCCTTGAGTATGATGTCGTACTTGGTGAAACTTGGGTAGGTGAATCATTGTATTCACTAGATGAATCCATGCAAACAGTCACCTTGAACACTCCTACAAGCAATGTAAAATTGCTATTATACGGGAGGAAGAAACCTTGCAGGAGCCGAAACTTCCAACATATCTTACTGAGAAGATCCCTAGGATTCTAGATGGATTGGAAATTGCAAATAAAATCACCACAGCTCAAGCACAGCTTTATCCAACATGAAAACACAATCTCATGACCCTCGAGCTACGGGATTTGTTAGGTTAACCAACAAATACACTCACGGCACATCCTAAAAGGATTACCATTACATAAGACTTGAACATGCCATGTTTGGGGTATTTTGAACATATCCCCTCACTTGTAAGTTTTTTATGGTTGAGTATATATTAGGGGCATAAATGGACTATTGCTGCCCAAGCACCACTGTGCTTTGCTACTATAGCGATAGAGTCATCATCATATGGTCAAAGATAGAAAGTTGACAATACCATACTACAAGGAAAAGGATCCAACTTTATGTTGCATATCAACACCAACCAAGGTGCGTACATACCAAAAATATCAAATCCCCTGGAAAAAAACCAGTAGTAGTAAAAGTGCTCTAATTCCTTTGATTCTTGTCCAAATTGAGAGACTAGGCATTCATTAGCTTAGCAATGATGTCTACTAACTCCATGTAAAAGGAATTAGACCAATTGTTTAAGTTGAGAGAGTAACTAGCCGATCAATCACCCTCTGTTTCACTAATCAGACAGCCTGTTTAATCGGCTCATAATCAGCTCCATAATGCATAATTGCTTCAACCAATCATATAGCAACCTCCTCAAGTATATATATCACACAATTGTTAAGCAAGGGTCTAAATGCTACAGATGTGGCCAATTGTCCAAATCTTATGTATGACTATAAACTTTATGTAGCCTTATTGACTTACCCAAACGATCAACTATATGTAAGGATAAGTGTACAAATATTTATTTGGGGAGTTAATAATGAATCATAGACACATGGCCTAATTGATCTAATGTGAACATGGAATTATTTTACTTTATAACAATGAACAAATTATGATGTAGTCAAAATGTTGAGCGCAAAAAGGATACAAGACTCTTCCACAAAAGCCTCTCTACACAATGACCTACTATTTGTGCCAATGACTGACTCCGATAAAGTAGCTACTCCTTCAACCCCATCCTCACTTATGAAGTTCGATGCCAAAACCTCGCAATCAGTAGCTATTCATGAAGAAGTTCCCAGAGAGCCAAACCATCTATCTCTAATAAGGAAATCAAAGGAAAGACCTCGAAGCCTATGCATCTACATTGACAAATCTCACCAAAGGAGACAACCACATGCTCAAAGGCCTCATCCTCTCAACAGCCACTCCACAAGAGACTCTAACCTCATCATCATCAACAATGTCCATGAGTCTCAAACTTGCAGCCTCAGCGCGCTAACCAAAGTCAAGAAGGGCCCCAAACCTTCCACACCAACCCAAAAGAAAACTCCACCAAGATTACCACACAATCACGATATCTTAATAGTATCACAATGTGGGTGGAGAAACAGCTACTTATAGCTTAAGGCTATGATGACGGTGCCAATCAAATTTGGGTGTCTTGATAGTCAAAACCTCGTCCTCAATGCAGCACTTGGAGGCCAAGGAAGAAGAAGAGTACTCCACAACACCATCCACAAAAGCCTATGTGAGTTCCTCAAAGAACTCCACCACCAATGCAACAAGTGTGGGTACCAAAAACCTATTGCAGCACAAGGGTACTACCAAAGAAATACCAAACCTTGGGTCCCCAAGCGCATCACAAAGACCCCTAAGCTTGCACAAAGAAGAAAGCCTCAACACCAAGCACATCGGCGCCAGTTTACAGTGTTCATCAAAGATGGGTGCATGTGTCTGTGCTTCAACCAACAAGGATACTATGATGGTAATTTCATCATATGGTTGCCAAAATCGAACAATGTGAATAAAAACTCACCATCGACTTCAACCCCAACAACTTCACCTAAATTTAGACAAGAATGGAAGCCCAAGCAATGACAAGCAAATCACTCAACCACTCTCGTGCATTTAACACCAACACAAGAGCTTGTCTGTTCAAGTAAACAATCAGCAGTCTTCCCTACTGCCTCGACAACATTTGAGAAACAAATTCAAGAATCAATACCCACGTCTATAACAACGGAGACATATGAGTGCAGCAAGAACAAAATAACAAAGCTCCTGTCACCCCTCTGGTGGTGAGAAATAAGTGCATAAGATGCTGTTGTTTGTAAGTCATGACCTAGCTGACCCATAATTTAAAAAAAAACTATCAGGGTCAAACCTGTAACTTCACTAAATTAGACCATCTCACGGAATAGCCCTTCACGGGGCAAAAAACGTGCAATCTCATGAGTTAAGGTTTCTCACGAAATACACTCTCACTACTTAAGAACATGCACTTTCATGATTTAAGCCTCATCATGGATTAAGCCATATCATGCAATAGCCACTATATATTTGTTACGCTTATTCCTTACTATTCTTTTGACTGAATTAATGTAGCAGCTGCTCCATGAGTACATATTCATACTCATGCACTGGAAAACATTTGCACCACACCTCACCACAACTTCCAGGTACATCTCTGGATGGGGGGGCCATGGTGGGCGAAAGCCTAATCGATGGTACAACCCATCACCTAGAATTTTCCTTCAAATTATAAACCTCTCCAAATGATGCTACCATCTTCACAAATCAATGATCTTCAATCCCTAGTGAAGATATCCATATTAGCCTCACAAGTCGACATAATTCTTTCAATCCTCATCACCAACAAGTGGCTAATTCAACAGAGAGTAGTTCAATAAGAGTATATATGACTCAATTCTTGTACTTCATGACTCTGCTTCATAAGACACTTAAATATACATTTACAAAAAGCACATGGGTAGAAGAAAGTAGGAACATGTCCTACTCAACAACAAGAATCCTGACACACAAAGGGACATCATTGAAGGCCAATTTCTTCAAATGATGAATGTCACTTCAATGAATCAAATGAGGAACTAAGGATCACCATCTCTCTCTAATGATTAAGTATACATTCCTTTGGATCCTTGACTCTCTTCTCTCCCATTATTAACATCTCTTAGCATCCCCACTAACACAAATCAAATGTAAAAGTGAGCAAACATAAAAAAAAAACATGTTAACACAAATATAAAAATGCAATCATTTGTAAAACCCCACCTCCCACCCTGTTTAGAATTCCCAATACACCACTAACCTCTTCATTCATTAACTAGCTTTTCTTATTTCTTCCGGAGGAACAAAGACCATTGAACGTCACTCAACATTGCCATCGACAAAGCTTGTTCATTCTCCCCAGACAAAGGTCTTCAACGCGATCATGAAGACGCAATCGCCATCAGGAAGGGGGAGATGTTAATCCAATTCTAGGATTACCATTATCTTACATCAAGGAGTCATGGTAGATACACCAAAGCGTCATACATTTAGGATATGAAGCAATAGTGTCCAAAGCTACAACTTGGACGGGCGCCCGTAATGGTGTGACAGAGTATTTATGGCAAATCCCACTTCAAGAGTGTATGGTAGCAAGTTAGGATGAAGTCCTAACTTGCTACCATAATGGTGTGACAGAGTATTTATGGCAAATCCCGCTTCAAGAGTGTATGGTAGCAAGTTAGGATGAAGTCCTAAGTGGTGTACTGCATGTATATATTATGAGAGTAGTCATTGTAATAGCATTAGGCCTCTTATGAGCCTAAAGTGCCCGGCCCGGCCACAGTTTAAGTGAGTGTGAACACTTATGGCCATGTATATAAGTGAATTTGTCTCATAATACAATATACTCTCCCATTGTGCAATTGAGTCTTGCTCTTGCTAATCTCTTTCCCTAATGCATGCTAGTGAGTGTGTGTGAGTGAAGTGAGGTGAGAGGAGGGGACGAGGACCCATAGTGCAACGTGGCGGTGTGACAATGCTCGCGGGAGATGTGGTGGAACTGCTTCTCAAGGAGTTATAGAGAGCTTGGAGACCTCAAGGGTTCGGCCATTGGAAATATCCTCATGACAGTTGCGGTTCACCAGGTAATCTCTTTTTGGATGTGTTTCAAGGAGGGTTAGAGTGAGCAGCCATAACAGCCAACCCAATATTTACCCAAAGAGGGACTTAGTATGGTTCCCGATTTGTCAAGCTAACCATACTAGCATGGAGCGTCCACATCTGAGATCTTGTCCCACTCTCTACTGCGCTTATAGGGCAATAATGAAACCATATTGTTACCATCAAAGATCTACTCAAGCCTGAGCCCTACCCCAAGCTTTACCAGCAAACCCTAGACAGCTTGCTAGCCTTGCCAGCACCAGCACTGTATAATGCACCTCTACCAAGCCATGAAGTGGCTCAAAGAGGAATTATTAGGGTACCCAAAGTACCCTTACCAACCCCTATACTACCACCATAGCCCCCACTACATTGAATCAACCCCATTTGTGAGTTATTATTGACTGAAGTCTTCGAAGAGGGTGATGAGGGGGGAAGCCACTAAAGGGACCACCTTTGAGCCCTGTGAATCAAACAGTCCGCCCTCTGAGATCCTAAGTCACTACGTGATGGTGGAGGGAGACTAGATGTAGCCCATGTACTTAGCAACCCCAACTCCGTGGGAGAGAGGACTTGAATAACATGGCAAAATGACCACCCATGCAATGCTGTCAGTGTTGTGCAGGACCTCACCAAGTAGCTAAGTGTATGGTCAAAAAAGGGATGGCTAGTACTTCTGTGTGGAGTACCTCCACCTTAACTGCTTTATGCACACGGTGTGGAATAGACCATATTTACAAGGATTGCCCACCAAAAACAAGCACAATTGGGAAAACACATGAAGCTAATCCTAACACCTACATTAATTTACTAAGTGTGTGAGATGACTTCATCCATATGGTCCCTCTTAAGGTAGTTACTAGAATGCAAAGTCACGCTGCTATAGCTAAGGCATCAACCTCACAAAATCACGGAAACCTTTGACACATAAAAGTTCTAGCCCATAAGGGAGTCTCGGAACAAGCACCCGTGTGACAAGGCGCTCGCGAAAGAAGAAGGCCACAAAGATAGGTAAGGGGGGGATAGCCGCGTGGTAAAGAGTGGGTCCGAGGATAGAACTACCACCAATGAGTCAACCTGATTGTCTAAAGAGGAGAAAGTGCTACCTTCAGTCCCTATTGTTAGAGGATAGATAGATCCCAAATAGCTGCCCCAAAAGTTAGTCGAATATCCTAACCCCATTGAAGAGAAGGAAAGGCTAAAGGTAGCTCAAGAGTTGGTCAGGGACTATCAAACTCAATTGGAGGATAAGCCTCAAACAACATACCTTGAAGCATGTCCCTTGATCCCTGACATAATACTAATTGAGGAAGCTCTGGAACATAACATAGCTTTCCATGACCAAGCACCCTCTAAGAGACTTCCTTGAATGGTAGCACCAACAGCTACCCCCCATCAGGGAAACCTAGTTGTAGAGTATCTTAAAAACCTAGGAGATGATCACCCAAAAAGAACAGACACAGAAGTGCAGGTTCTGATTCCCTACACCCACCAAGAGCCTAACACGGACAAGGGTGATCCAGCTCAGGAAATTACATCCGTTTTCTTAGGGACATTGCATGTCTCTCCTCCTTCCTATCTTCTCAAATCCAAATCCCCATTGGCACCTTACACCAAGTTAGGCCGAGCTTATGGAAAGATTGGATGGAAGGATGACTAGGAGAAGGAATGCAAGAGGCGGCAGAACTAGAAAGCTCTGATGAGACAAATGAGGATGGATTCATAAAGCCCCATGGAATCACTAGCGCTGCCATTGTTCAAGTCAACAAACTAGGGAAATATTTTGAAGGAGATGAACTCAACATCACTACCCATAACCTTCGATGGCCTTCAAGTCATTTGCCATCCTGGATGGAGGAGTGAGAGTGAGCATTGTTACTAAAAAATGCTGAGAGAAATGGGAGCACATGCCATGGATTACACGGCTTTATTTGTGAAACTTGCTGATGGAGCCACTGCAAGGCCCATAGGGACCAACTTCTGACACACCGTTGTGGGTGATGAACTTCAGCCATAGCAGCCTGCTTCGTATGATTGTATGCTAAGACATCCCTTCATGAGAGAGACCAAAATGATCCATGACTAGGACATGGATCATATCTATATCCAGAAGAAAGACCAAGCTATAAAGGTTAACTTGCGCACTTGGAAAGTCCATCCCATGAGTAGACGACCCTTCATAGAGGATTCAATAACAACAACCCAATCCACTACAATCCACTTATGCGAAACATGCCATAAGACGATCGACGAGGAGAGGGATATTGTGGAATTTTCACCCCTCCCGGAGTCCGAAGACTTTGAGAATCGGATGCATATCCTGGCTACCCTAGACATACTTCCAAGATGCATAGGCACCCAATTTTCTACAGCTAGCGGGCGGGCAAGAAATCATGTCTCTCTACATGCTAAGCACAATGTGTATGCCTGAAGTCATGAGTCATGAGCCTGGGAATGACAATAGGGAGGAGGAACCATTATGGGGAAACCATCCGCGCAGAACTCATAAACCCAATGGTTTTTATGAAAAAGAGACATATGTCTTCCCTATTGACTCAAAAACACATTGGCTAAAATATGTAGGGGCTAGATGCACACGCATACTTTAGCCAAGTTTGGCAAAAGGAGCTCACCAATTCCATTTGAGTAAACTGAAGAAACCCATTGATTCCAAACCTAAACCGTCAAAGCTTTTCCACTCTGCACGCAAGGCACATAACAAAAAGGTAGCACTCGTAGAAAAAGAAGCCAAAAATTTGATAGAAGAAGAAGGCCCTAAAGCTAAGTAGACTAAACAAGTCCCCGAGCACTTTAGGACCTACAAGGTGACAATATGACTCGGCCCAAAGAACCCATGAATGGAGAGCTAGGGACCTCTTATGATGGTCTAACCAAAGTTAAAGAAGCTATCTTGGCAAGCTAAGGTGAGGATCCCAGACCCATCTACATAGGGGAAGACCTCTCATCAGAAGAAGAAAAAGATCTGGTCACTCTTCTCATAGAATTCGAGGATTGCTTCACATATGGAAGTACATGGACATGAAGGGTGTACCTCTAGAAGTGGTCAAACATACCATCCCCATGGTAGAGGGAGTGATACCCTATGAACCCCAAATACTCCAAGATGGTTTGAGAGGGACTAGAAAGACTTATAGGGCGTACCCTATGAACCCTAAATACTTCAAGATGGTATGAGAGGAAATAGAAAGACTTATAGATGCCAGATTTGTCTACGAGATAGAGCACACAGAATGGGTTTCACCCATAGTGATAGTGCCCAAAAAGAATGGAAAAGTATGAGTGCGTAGATATCAAAAATCTCACTGCCGCTATAATACAGGATCACTATCCATTGCTCTTCATGGAGCATGTGCTTGAGATAGCTGCATGAAAGGAAGTCTATAGCTTTCGTGACGGATTCTCTAGATACAATCAAGTGTTGATTGATCCAAAGGATTAACATAAAACAACCTCGAGGCGACTAAATGGGGCATGTATGCATACCGTGTCATGCCATTTGGGCTGACCAATTCCCCAGGCACCTTCCAACGCCTAATGTGCATGGCCTATAAGGAATATCTTTGGAAATTCCTTGAAGTCTTCATGGATGACCTCTCTATCAATTCCACTTGGAAAGCACACTTGGAGTGTTTACGGAAAGTGTTAGAAATATGCCAACTCTACCGAATCTCTCTCAATCCTCTTAAATGCCAATTTTGGGTTCGACACAGAGTAATCTTGGGACACATTGTCTCAAAACAAGGTATAACATCAAGGTGCGACTCATTCTTAAGCTGCCCCATCACGCTGACCAATTTCAAAGGAGTACAGCACTTCATGGGATATGTCTGGTATTATCGACATTTCATCTTCATGTATGACAACATTTCTCATCCCCTCTATGTACTTCTAATCATTTTTGAATGGGGAGAGGAGTGCCAACAAGCAAATAATACCCTGAAGAATCTTTGGCCAGTACTCCCATCTTGAGGTTTCCCAATTGGGACATCATATTTCATGTTCACATAGATGCCTTTTCTTTGCAATTGGGTGTGTGTACTGGCTCAACCCGGTGAGACAAAACAAAGATTTCCCTATTACCTTTGCCAGTCTCCAACTAAACGAGGCATAACGAAACTATACCACCATAGAGAGAGAGAGAGAGGTTAGTTGTTGGCAGCCGGTAAGCCGCCCTACCACTGAGCCGATGTGAGATCCTTGCCCTCTCTGCGCATCAAACTCTGGAGTGTTGTCAGCCAGCAGAAGTAGCAACCTCACACGCAGGGCATAGCTTCCCACTCAGGGCCTCGTCCACCACGAATGTCCGGACAAGAGACTAATCCCTTGGCTCTTCCAAAACCGAACCCAGAAAAAACTTCCCTCACCCAGAAAGCATAGGCTATTCCTCCAGGAAAATCTTCTAACGTAGTTAAGAGCCTTAACTATCCTTTGTATTCCGACCAAGCCTACGGGTCACATGGCCAAATCAAGGGAGGAACTTGCACTTGGTTCATAGAGACCAACGCTTTTTTCCCCATTAAAAGAGACACAGCCGTTGATTCTTTTCCATAGAACAAGGATTATCTTGTGACTTACTTTAACTATCGTAACTTGAACAGAATTGAATTTTATTATAGGAATTTATCGATCTAGCCTAACCCCATCCAATCCCATGGATTAGCCAATTGCCCAACAACTGTAATGATAGGATCCATTATAAAAATTTGGTTATGTTTTGTCCCGCGTACCAAGGAAAAGAGTTCCCTGGCCCTCTAGCCGGCACTCATGCAAAATTTTAAATAGACATACCACTTATGCACCTGATATAAAATTACCTTTTCTTAGACTCAATTATTTCCAAAACAGCATTGCAATAAAACTACAGTGTTTCCATCATAATCCTCAGTATTCTAGTTCCAACTCCAATTTCCAATCATTCCTTCCTCGGCATACCTATGGCATCATCGGCGGTAACCAGAATGCTCACCACCTGCTCACTTATTAGGGACCCTTTAAATAGTTCCTAGCTCATAGTACCTAGGAGTATAATCACATAAAATCCATATGGACTCTTTGTTTGAAGATCAACTAGATCAACCAACAAGATCTATGTAAAAGAGCCATGAACTCATCCGTTGAAGACCAACAAGGCCAATCAACCAAATCCATGCCCGTGTTCACAAAATAACTCCAACTCATTTTCTTCCTCGTCGCACGCGTGGGTATCTTGGATGACCCAGAGCCTGAGCATCGTATGGTCAGAACTCTCTAGGCTCCTTCGCAGTGACCTAGCACTTCACTCATAGACCACTTCCTTGGTCCCTCATCCACCATATCAGAAGCTTACCATTTTAACCGGATCGAGACTGGTCAAGACCTCAATCGATCTTGCCACGCGAGACGTCCTTCTTTGACTCTCCATCAACTGTTGCAACATTTTCCACGTAGGTCCCCATGACCTCATTCCATAAGATAGTTAAAATGCTACCCCAACATTCTTGACATAAAATAATCTTTAAAAAACAGCTTTCATATGCAAATACAGTTTCTAAACAAAATTCCTATCTTTTCATATCATTCCATCATTTCACACTATTCCTCATCATTTCTCATCATCCCTTATCTTTTGACATTATTCCACATCATTTAATATCATTCCACATCAATTCACGTCACCCCACATCATTCCACATCAATTCACATCATCCCACATCATTTCCACATTCATTACCATCATCTCATATCATTTCCACATTCATTCACATCATCTCACATCATTTCACATTCATTCACATCATCATACATCATTTCCACATTCATTCTTATCATCCCACATTATTTCCACATTCATTCACATCATCCCACATCATCTCAGATTCATTAACATCATCCCACACATCACTCCACATGAATCCACATCAATCCTCATTAATCGACATCACTCCACACATCAATCCAGAAGATCAATCTCATCAATCCACACAACATCCATGTCAATCCACATCAATTCACACATTCCGCATCCTCCCACACATCACTCCACATCATTGCACACATCACCCACATTATTCCACACATCACCCCACATCACTCGACATCATTCTATCCTCAATCAAATTTCCACAAACAAGATGGTTTTTTTTCGCTTTGAGCGAATCATGTTTGATTATCAACTTTGATTGATCTAGTTATCATAATTTTTATCCCATAATCAACCAGATTAAAAGTACAGTTACTCTACTTTTTATACTGACAGGACTTTCTAAGTCTCAGCCCCGTTACTTGGCTCAGTTAAAAGTAACTTTTTCTTGACTCAATTTAATTAAGTCTAAATTCCCATTCACTTTTGGATTCTCGATCCTTTCAAGGATTCTAGATTCCTTTCACAGGGAATCTAAGAATAAGTTAGTCATCATAATTATTTATGATTATCTAACTACGCATGTTTTTGGTTTTTTCTGGGAAATCCTTTTCCCGTTCCAGAATGTACCCAAGATTCTATTTTTCAAGAATCTAAACATATTCCAAAAGTCAAATATGTTCGTGATTCCTCTTTTAGATTAAAATTTATCCATGTTTTCTCAATATACCCCTATGAATATTTTCACATTCTTTTCTCTATTTTTCCAAAATAAAATATCATGGAAATCCCTCTTTTAGCATAAAATACTTATGCACACGAACTAATCTATTTTTTATCTAAATGAATTATATTCATAATCATTTCCATAATTCTCATAAATTGAATGAATCTTTTTTTTTTTGCATAACCTTCTTTATTTTTATGGCAAATGAATAATGCTCAAAACTCCACTTTTAGCATAAAATCTATTATGATATAAATTTCTCCATAGCTTCCCACATTTTCTATGAAATGATAATACTCAAAATTTTACTTTTAATATAAACATTATTTATGCATAAATTTCATTTTCTAATGATAAAGATTCTGCCATAGTTTCCCTGCATTTTCTATGAAATGATAATACTCAAAGTTCCTCTTTTAGCATATAATTTAATTTATGAATAAACCTTCATTTTCTCATGATAAAAATTTACCATAGTTTCCCCACATTTTTTATGAAATTAGAATGCTTAAAATTACACTTTTAGAATAAAATTTATTATGCATAAACCTTTATTTTCTAATAATAAAATTTATTATGCATAAACCTTTATTTTCTAATAATAAAATTTTGCCATAACTTCCCCGCATTTTCTATGAATTGAAAATGTTCAAAATTACACTTTTAACATAAAAATTTGTTTATGCATTAACCTAAGCTTAAACATAAACATTAATTCATCATAAATCAAGAAAAGCATGGATAAAAGAGGAAACCCATAAAATAAAATGCTTCCCAAGCATGAGGGAGGTTAGGAAGAAGATAAACATTAAAAAGAGAGCATAAACTTCATTGTTTAGGCTTACCCTTGGTTTGCTTGATTCTTTACCTTGAAAAAGTTGTGTAGCCCTCAAAGAAAAGTCTTGGCCACCAAGGGAAAAGGGTAATCTTCAAGAGAAGAAGAGATTTAGTGAAGCACCAAAGCTTCACAATGGAGGGCCAATGAAGAGGGATAAAAGAAATACACTAAACTGAAAATTACACTAGCATATAATTACTCTAAGATGAAAATACAAAGGAATGGGGGTCTATTTATAGGTGAGGGAGGCCACCAACCAAGTCCAACTAGAATCTAGAGGCTTCTAGCTTTTTTGATCCAATTTGGACAAGTTTTGGACTAGTTAGGCCCACTTTTCTGATCTAGTTTAAAAGAGGGGAGAGGAGAGATGAAATATCTCATTTTCTAAGCGCCTCCTTTATGAGCTCTACTCACCCTCCTGAGGTGTCAAAATTTCATTTTTAACTAATAAATCCCCATTTTTTTACTATTAAGTGCTTGTACTAGTCAACTCTTCATCTTATGTGAGAATTTACTCATTTTTGGGAGATTTTATTTTATTCTTGGATTTTTCTTGTTCAAACACTTGGATTAATCCTATAGGCCCATTAGAACACTCTTTGGACCTTAATCCATAATTTTTAGAAAATAGGTACCTTTGGGCTAAGGTGTCTAATGCACATTTCAATTAATTTCTAATGCACATTGGAAAACTCTTTTTAAACTTCTATTTCAGGGGATCTCTTCCTATTGACTGGAAGAAAATACTTATCCAAAAATATTTCAAAATTGTATTATCTCTCTCTAGACCAAAAACAAGGAAAAACAATGTTTTCTTGCATTCTAAAATAGGAGATGATTACAGGGGATTGAAGGGAAGGTTCTTACACCTTTACATCATCAAAAGCTGGAGGGAGGAATCTTACATCCTACCCCACTTAAAAAATGCAAGATGTCCTCATCTCGCAACGGGAGAATAATCTCTTACATCTCTTTCTTCTTCTAATACTTCTAGCCTCACTGCTTTGGAAGTAGATGGCTGGTTTGGGAACCTCTCTCTTTGATTTTCCCAATTTTGAGATTGAGGTCTTGCGTTACTTTGCATCAAAGCTGAGGGTTGGTTAGGGGATCTACCTCTGGGGTTTCCCTGATTTTGACGGGAGGGACCTTGATTACTCTCGAAGGAAGAAGTTGGAATCTGGAATCTTGGTCCTTGACTTCCTTGTCTTGAAAACCTTGATCCAAAAGGAGTTGGGCATTCCATGCTATGATGAACGTATCCTTAGTAGTTAAAGCATCTAATTCCTTTGTTCAGGTGTGGAACTTCTGAAGTTGAGTTCCAGGGGATTGTGTTTCGAGGAAAAGGCCCTTCTTCCATTCTGGAACTTGTCGTATCCTAGGTTTGACTAGGACCTTGACTAGGACCTTGTTGTCTCTTAGGAGGTGAAAAGTTGGAGTCACTTTCCGGGGTTAGGAATCTTTTGAAAGAGGATGGTGTTGGCTTCGGCGGCGGGACCTTGACATTAAAGGTCTTAGCGAAATCCTTTGCCATCTGCACTGCTTCAGCCATAGAAACTGGCTTAGCATTCCGAGGTTAGGAATCTTTTGAAAGAGGATGGTGTTGGCTTCGGCGGCGGGACCTTGACATTAAAGGTCTTAGCGAAATCCTTTGCCATCTGCACTGCTTCAGCCATAGAAACTAGCTTAGCATTCTTCACCAAGGTATCTAAGGGTTCGTTGATTCCCCGAATGAACCTGGCCATCAGCTGTTCTTCATCCAGCGCGATGGTGAGTATTTGAGGAGGAGAGCGAATGCCTGGTGATATTCCTCCATAGTTTGGCTCCCTAGGAACTCGTTCATCTTTGTTTCCAAGAAGCCTAGAGGACAAAATCTTTTTCTGAGGTATGCTTTGAGATCATCCCACGTTTGGGTGTTCTGATCCAAGTGGTTTGTCTCACAGTGGTTCCTCCACGCTACTTTGGCTGTTTCTACAATCTTCAGCCTGGCAAGAGCCACCTTACTTTTATTGTTGTTGTAGCCTGTGACATTGAAGTACTCCTCCGTAGCTTCGATCCACTTCTCTACTGTTTCTCCCAAGTGCTCCCCTTGACCTTTGAAAGATTCAGGAGGCTGAGATCTATGAAAAGCTTTGCGAACATCTGGGTTGAGATCTTCCTCATCAAGTTAGGGGCTAACATTTCTACCACGATGACCTCAATCCATGATCCTATTAATACGAATTTCTTTTGTCAAGTCCCTTTTTCCAATTTAACAAAATTCTCAGGTGAAAAGACCACTTTATTTATAATTTAAATCCAAAAGGAGTTAAACTTTAGATCCAACTGATTCTGGGGCTCCTTAAAAATTGGTCAACCCTCTTAGAATCCTGGGATAAAGATCTCTTCTATAAGAAAAAACATACATAACTCATTATTAGAAAATAGATCATTCATATCCTTAGCACAGTAATGGTCCATCAGACTAGTAATTTCTATTTAACATCTAAACATTCCCCATGGGAATTTCAATTATACAGGTTCTCAATTTGTCATTCCACAATTGGGTCGACGGGGCCAAAGGTCAAGTTGCGAACAATCTTTCAGCATGATCCACTAATCTCGTAGTGATCTGCTGAAAGTCTTAATCATCTTTCAAGTTACTAACATCATCATTGGGATTCTCTCCATTCATCATCATCATGACTTATTCAACTTATCTACTTTCAACCAGAATTTAAAAGTCATCATCCTTCAATCAGAATCCAAATCAATTCATCAATTTTTAACCAAAATTCTAAAATCATATCAACCAACATTCAAAAAATCATCATCTAGGATAGCATTTTTGCTTATAACTTCAAGGTCTTAGATTCACTCGTATATATTGCCAGTATAGAGCTGTAGTTATACCCACGGTATCATGGTCATTGGTGTTATAAGGAAAATGCCATCATATCTAAGCCTTAAGTAAGTCGGGGATTCCACACAAAAGGGGTACTTCCATCTAAAAACCCAATTTCCAACTTATAATTTCCATTTTTGAATATCAACTCGTACGAATTTCAACACACAATTATAATCTTTCAGTGGTAACTCATACTACTGTTGCTTCACAATCGGTCCAATGTTTAGGCATAATTACGACTCTATTTCTTCACATTGGCATAACCCCTTGGAAGGTAAGCATTATGTGATGCCTGCAAGGAACAATGAGCGAAGATATCCTTCTAGGGCGTGGATGGTGGGACACAATCAATGGTGTCAAATTGATTGGGATGTAAGGATGGCAACCCTACAAAACTAGCCTCAGGCCAAGTTACAGTCCTGTGATGACAGATGAAGAACTCTTGTCACCCCATAACCCACCCCAAGTAGACCACGCCCTTCCACTAACCACCATCACTCTACTCTATGAACGACCAACATAAAACCATGACACCAAAAAAGTGGCCTCCCCCCCATAGTGAATACCCAATTGCCTCACTGCACCTCATTTACACCAAGCTCTGCCCAACAATAGTTCAAGCCCACATCAAAGAAGCCACTACCACTACTAACCCCATTAACAACACTAACCAACCCCAGGTACAACTTTGACTCTGATACAAGAACCCTCACACCTGGTACCCAAGAAGCTCCTTGTGCAGCCTAAGGCTATTATGTGGGTTCTATAACTCTGTGGATTCCCCAAAGATCCGCTTCCCAACTCATTCCCTGGCAAAGCCAACTCCTCATACCTCTCACTAACCTCCAATCCAATAGCCACAAGCCCAAAAAATACAGAAGAACCTCATGTTCAATGAGGCCCCACCATCCTCATCACCAACCTCTCCCTCACACCGCAACCACCTATAGGTGGATCCCTAAGCCCCTCCTACAAGGCCAACACTTCTATGAAGACAATCATAAAGTTTGGGTATCGTGCTAACCGCTGCAGAGCACTGCTCCTACTCCTATGATTCCGGAACTGCAAAAATTCCAATGGCGACCCAAGATAGCCTCCATTGCCACCACCACTACTACCACATGGGATAAAGGGAAAGCAAAAATTCAGGAGGATGCCATGCCCATACAACACTCATCCACTATCCCTGACAGTGATGTACCTTCAGCTTTGTCTACTCCACCACCCCTTATCATTCGACTCCCTCCTTGCACCCCCACTCAATCCCTTGATTCTCTGGCCCCCCTTTACCTAATTTCTCCCTCCAATGAAGCCTCCAAGCTGCTTGCCACCAAAACCTAATTGGAGTTGCCTTCTCACTCTTGCAAACTGGGCAAGGAGTCAGTACAAAACCCATACTGGGGTGCCGGCTACATAGCCCTAGGGTATAGGGTACCCCTCCCAAAAAAAATCTATCTTTTTGAAGACATGGCCGTTTCCTCATGAAGACATGGCTGTTCCTCCCTCATGAGAGGAAACGACTGTTCCTTTGAAATGGTCATTCATTTGTCACCTGCTTAGCGATGGTCATACACTCCTTAGCCACGCTTGTACCCTCATAAAGACATGGCCATTCCTTTGTCATGAGGAAATGGTCGTTCATTTGTCACCTACTTAGCGATGGTCATACACTCCTTAGCCACGCTCCTTAGCCATGCTTGTACCCTCATAAAGACACGACCATTCCTTTGTCACCTCATTAGCCACGGTCGTATGCTCTTATGACATGGCCCTTCCCTTCTAAAGACACAACCGTTCACTCAATGAAGCCACGAACGTTCTCTTGTTCATGGTGAAGAAACGGCCATACCCTTGTAACATACTAAGCCATAGCCTTCCTTCGTCATCAGCTTAGCCATGGTCATTCACTCATGAAGACACAACTGTTCTCCTATCAAAGGCTAAGACACTACCATTCCCTCATGAAGCCACGTGTGTTCACTTTGTTTAGCACTAACTGTATGCTCCTTAGCCATGCCCATACCCTCCCGTTCATTTCCTCGAAATCTAAAAAGGGCCCACCACTTTTATTTCACTCACTTTTCTCTCTCCCCCTAGCTAAACTATTGTAAATTTTTATCTCGAGCTTTCACACTTCCATACCAGCTTTTTATCCTCATCGCCATGGCAGCCCCCGCCCACTCTGTCTCCCCCTACAAGGTTCTCTCTCATACACCCTAGAAGAAGAAGTGACTTTGTGAGATCCCACTGCCCCCTTTGCGCACCGGAACTCCTGGTTCGTAGCAGCGGAAGTAGCTTCCTCTTGCGCAGGGGCAGGGTTTCCAGCTCGGAGCCTCACCCTTGAATGTCCGGGCATGAGACTAATCTGGTGGGTCATTTCAAAACCGAAACCGAGAAAATTTCCCTTGCCCAGAAAACGGGGACGATTCCACCTTTTTGAATTTCTTAACAAATTTTCTAACGGGGTCAAGAGACTAAACTAATCTTCACCTGATTAAACCAGATAGAAGGAAACTATTAGAGACTTAACTTGAAGAAATTAACGCTTTTTTCCTAATTGAATCAGGCACAGCCATTGATCTATTCATTTGAGAAGTCTTCAGGCTTTTATTTAACTACTCGAGTTCTAAGCATATTCCTATTAATCAATTTTATTATTAAAACTCTACTGATTCCATCCGGCCCCATGGGTTAGCCACCACCCACCAACCACTGGAATTGGTAGAACCAGACAAGTACTCACCCACCCATAATTGAATGCCTTTCTTAACTTTTGATTTGGAATACAGATACGCATACACTCCTCTTTAAACTTTAACATATAAAACAATCCATTGATAAACAATTATTGGTTACAGATGTCATACCTCAAAATTTTCGTTTCGAATCCTTGTTTCTCAATAAAAACAGTATCACTCTGGACTCCCCGTTGAGACCAACTAGTCAGCAAACAAGATTCAGTAACAGATTACAATAAACATTGGTCCATCATACAATATCTTCCTCGACATACGCATGGGTATCCTCTACACCGCGAGCCCGTGCATCACCTAGTCTCAAAACCCTCCTAGGATCTTCCTTAGGTGTCCTGGAACTTTACTCAGGGATCGCTTTGTCGGCCCTCGTCCATTGTACCGGAAGCGTACTATCTTAACCATACCGAGGCTGGTCAAGACCTGGGTAGGCTTTGCCGCGTGAGCTATCCTTTGAACACTCCCCCCGTAAGCTATTGCAACCAAACTTCCCTTAGAAAAACACATATACCAAATGCTCCCTCCATCATTCTGGCATAAGACAGTCCTTTAAGAAAATAGGGTTTCTATGCAAGTTTTCAGTTTTGATTTTCTTTTGAATACAATGAGTATATCTTAAATCTGCGTCCCCAAAACTTCTAGATTGTAGGTCTGAATTCCAAAATAGAATTCCTCGAATTCTGTAACCTTGATCCTGAGATCAATTCAAAGGATCTCAACTTAGTTTCAAATTTGGTAGGAGATTTGAGTGAATTTTCCAGAGGTCACATCGTCTTTCCTTGAAACTGACGAAAGAGTTTGGTCTTAGTCATAGTCTGATTCTGGGCTCGAGTCTGGTAAGCCTAAACTATCTTTCTCAAAAGGGGTGATATTTCAATTACTATTTTACTGAATTTCATTCATTTAATATTCACTAAACTGATTTCTAAACTAATTACGAATTTCGATGTGAGAAATAAATTAATCATTTATCTATATTTTTTACTTCGATAGATTTTGTGAATTTTCTCATTATAATCCAAGTGAATATGAAACGATAGAAATTTCTCTCTCAGAGTATTTACTTATTCATTTATCAATATTCATGGAGTTTAAACATAGAATTAAAGAGAACTCTAATTTTGATATAAAAATTCTTTATGCATAAAATCAATTTAATAGGAATAACACTTTTAAAATAAAAAAAATTTATGTTATGCATTCTTCCATGCATAAAAATTGAATTCAATGAAAATAACACTTTCATAATAAAAAAATTTCTATTATGCATCTTTCCATGCATAGAAATTAAATCTAATGAGAATAACACTTTTATATATAAAAATATCCAATATGCATCTTTCTATGCATAGAAATTGAATCTAATGAAAACAACACTTTTATAATTAAAATTTATCCAATATGCATCTTTTTATGCATAGAAAGATTGAATCTAATGAAAAAAACACTTTTATAATAAAAGTTTATCCAATATGCATCTTTCTATGCATAGAAATTGAATCTAATGAAAATAACACTTTTATAATAAAAGAAAATCCTTTTATGCATCTATTTATGCATAAAATAGGAATAACACTTTTAAAATAAAAAGAATTTCTTTTAGAATGCACAACGGTGGGGATTATTATTTTTGAATAACATAAAGATAGAACTTATTTCCACAAAATTTAAGAAAATTTTGCCATAACCTCCTTTTTGTATGACTGACCATTTCTCATTTTTTACATTCTAAATTTACTTTAAAATTTATCCCAAGATGAATAAAGCACTCTAATCTAATGAAACTTTCACTTCTAAAGAGTAATCAATAGGAAAATTTTAACTCAATTTATTTGTTACTCATTTTAGGATAAAGAAAGGCTAAAATTCTTAATGAAGAGAAGGGGGAAGCCTTTTCATCAAGGCTTAACATTCATATTCACATTAAAAGCAAAGAATTCAAAAAACCATAGATTAGAATTAAAAAAAAAGGTAGAATTATTAACTTACATGGAGTTTTGTGAGCTTTCCTTTGGCTTGAGGGATTGAGGGTTCTACTCTTGTTTGGATCAAGAGTGGCCACCAATTCTTTGTAGAGGAATTAGTCAAAAACAAGTGAATTATCAACAAGTGAATTCAATGTTTTTGGCTCTGGGGAGGAGTAGAGTAATAGTGCGTAAACACTATTAAGCTTTTACAAAGGGGGAGGCTTCTATTTATAGGAAAAAGTGAGCCTCAAACCAAGCAAACTGATTCTAGAATTTTTCAAATCAGTTTGGTTAATTTTTGACCATTTTTGGGTCAGTTTAGCTTACTTTTTGGAACTAGACTTGAATTAGGAGAGAGGAGAGATGAAATATCTCATTTTATTGATTTAAAATGGAAAGCAATGATGAGAAAAAAGGCACCTCCTTCATGACAAAAAAGGCACCTCCTGCATCATGAGGGGGAATCCCCATTTTGAGGTGTCAAAAATTCATTTTTTAAATATTTCCTTTGGTCTTTAGTCCACTTTTCATCTTATGTGAGTATTTACTCCTTTTTGGGGAGGTTTTTCTTTATTTCTTTAATTTATCTCCTCCTCTACATTTGGATTAATGTGATTGGCCTCTCAAAACCTTAATCTAAAATTTTCAAAAAATCTAGACCCTTAGGCTAAGGTCTTTTTAACAAATTATAATTCATTTCTAATGCACCTTAGGAAATTCTTTTTAAACTTTTGTTTTAGGAAAATTTATTTAATAAGACAGGATATTTTTCCATCTAAAGATATCTAAAAACTGAGTTACCTCTCTCTAGAATATTTTCTCTCTCTAGGCCAAAATAGGTAGAAAACAAGATCTTTTATTATTCTAAAAAGGGGATTGATTATAGGGGAAGATATTGGATATCAAGAGGGACTGGGGAGGAATCTTACATTCTCTCCCACTTGAAAAACGTGAGATGTCCTCATCTCACAAAAACTGGGGGTAATCCTGCATCAGTTCAGCTTCTTTCTCCCAGGTGGCATCTTCAAAAGGATAGAACTTCCATTTGACTAAGAATTCTCTCAAAATTTTGTTCCTGAGAACCTTTTCTCGAACATCAAGGATTTCTTCAAGTTGTAGTTTTATAAGCCCTTGGGTTGAAGAAGTTAAGAGTTCATCATTAAGCACATGATTCGGGCTCGGTACATACTTCTTAAGTAGGCCGACATGAAATACATTATGTGCTTTGAGATGAGGAGGTAGAAGAAGTTCATAGGCTAAGTCACCTACTTTCTTTGTAATCAGATATGGCCCACAGTATCTAGGGGATAACTTCTTGCACTTCCTAAGAGATAGAGAACTTCTTTTGGGGCGTACACGAATGAAGACCATATCTGCTTCTTCAAACTTTCTCTCTGACCTCATCTTATCAGCATACTGCTTCTGTCTATCCTGGGCAGCTCTTAAATCTTTGCGGATTGATTGCATCTGCCTGCTGCATGTCGTCAAGCATCTGTTTGGACATCTCGACCCTAAGTAATGGGTCGGACCAAGTTAATGGTGTTAGGCAGTCTTGTCCATTACAGAGCTTTGAAAGGGCTCATCTCGATGCTTCCGTGATAAGAGGCATTGTAGGTGAACTCGACTAGGTGCAAATAGCTTATCCTTGCCACAGCATGACCAAAGTATATCTTCAATTACTTGGTTCACCCTTTCTGTTTGACCATGGGTCTCGGGGTGGTAAGTTGTGCTGAGATCCAAGAAAGTTCCTACTGCTTTGAAAAATGCAGTCCAGAATCTTGACGTGAACTTTGGATCTCGGTCACTTACTATTCTCTTGGGTAGGCTATGCAATCTAAAGATTTCCTTGAGGAACAATCTAGCCACATCCACTGCAGTGTAGGTTTCTTTTACTGGAATTAGATGGGCAACTTTGGTTAGTTTATCAACTACCACAAAGATGGAGTTGTAACCTGATTGCATTGAAGGTATTCCAGTAATAAAATCCATACTGATACATGTTGGAGCTGGTGTGTGCCTATTCTATGTGCAAGTTAGAGGAGCTTGTGAGCTTTCCATTAAAGCTTGCAAAGAGGGAGGAAGAAGCACAGAATACTCATAGAAAAGTAACGCCTTCATTGAGGCATGCAATTCGTTATTTTCAGCTTAGGTGGCCTTTTACAACATGTGGCTTTGCTTACAACCTTAGAAGTACAAGGGTGCTTTCCTATGCTAGCTCTTAACACTAGAGCTTGAGCTTACAAACCTTACAATCCCCCTCTTAAGCTCAATAGGCATAGATGATAATAGGAAATAAAACATAGTTCTCATGGATACATCAAAGTGGGTCTAAATATGATGCATCACTTTGGTTCTCAATGGATACTTATTGAATTACAACAAAATAGACATTACAATATGTCATCATCATCATCATCTAGAGAGGTAGTAGTAGCATAGGTTATAATGTCTTCATGGGAGGAATTGGTGCCTTTATCTCTTCCTTTGTCTTTGGTTTTGTCCACCTTCTTCTTGCGAGCTTTTGAACGGCATCGGTAAGTAGGGTGGCCCTTCTTCCTGCACTTGTCACAGGTCATTACCTTGAAACACTTGCTAGCAGGGTGGTTTGTCTTCCCACAATGTTGACATTTGGGGAAGCTCGTAGTCACCACATAAGCACCATTGTGAGTAGAGGTAGTAGATTGCTCATGGAGCTTGTTGTCTTCTTCCTGCAATGAATTTATAACACTTTCCAAAGAAGGAATAGGCTCCTTCTCTTTTAGCACAGTTACAATATTATTGAATTCATTAGGCAAGGCTTTAAGGAGTACAGCAATTTTATCATCCTCATCCACATGGGCTTCTATGTATGAGAGCTAGGAACAGATGCTAATAAGCCTATTCATGAGACTAGAGAGAGATTCATTCTCTCGCATCATGAGGCTATAAAGTTGCATTTTGAGAGAGATCTTGGAGTGCTTGGGCTTAGCTCCAAAGAGTCTCTCTAAGGTTGCCCATGCCTCACTAGCTGTTTTACAATCACCTATCATGTGCAAGAAATCATCACCTAGTGATGTGATGATTATACCCAAAGCTTTCTCATCATGGAGAGAGAGCTCACTAGTCTGGGATCTAGTAGTTGCGGATGCACTAGCCCCACCAGAGATTATCCCCCAAAGACCCTTTCTCATTAGTAAACCCTTGACTTTCACTTGCCATGTGTGGAACCCTATACCCGCAAACTTGTCAATGTTTTCTTTTGACATGGCTACTAACAAAGTGCAAAATAGGAGTGAGGGTGGTCTTGCCAAGAGACTCTCTTGGTAGTGTCAAATCCCTTTACACTTGGGCTCACAGAAAACAAGAAAACAGTGCAAAATACCCCCTCAACAAGCATACAAATTAGGCAATTTTGCCACAATTAGAACCACATGTTAGAGGCAACACTGCCAATAGGTTAGTACCATTAGTAATTAGCAAAGGATGTGAATGAAGTGCTGGTTTTGATGGCTGAATTGGCTGTCAAAACTTTTCACATAACATGCAATCAATCCAGGGTTAAAATGGGTACAAATCGTGGTCTAAAATGGTGAAAATAAGTGCCCGGTAAGCTGAAATTGGATGGGTAATGCAAATGGAAGTTGGACTACAAGGTATGGTGTCTTTTGATCAACACATAATGCTCACATGTAGGACATAATGCAGATGTGCTCCTCTTATGGTGAATGTAATCACCAACAGTGAATTTTGCCCAAAAAACCTCTAAATTTGGGAGCAATTTGAGAGGAAAAGTGAGGGCAAAGTCACTAATTGATCATGGCTGTAAATTTCCAGCCCACACAACTCTTAATCTCTGTTATTTTAGCGTGTGTGCAACCACATAGAAGCTATGCCCTCACGGGAAGGCAATTAGGCACAAATTGGAGGAAATAGACAACTCAAAATTGTGATTTTTGCTTCTAATTTGTGTAATTTTGATTTGGCAAAGCTTTTCGGGGCAAATAACCAGTAATTTCCAGAATTTGATTGATGCAAATCAAGAAGGGAGTTAGAACCACCTTTAATTGCTTCAATCCGGGTAAAAATTGATGCCGATCAAGAGCTAGTCTTGATTTCTAAGAAGAGGGACGATCCGCCTTGCAAATTTCTGATGTAGCACCATTGCTCCAGCTCCAAAATCATCCTTGGAAGAGAATCAGCCCTTCAATTGATGTGGAATGTCCTCGCCTTGCACTAATTGTAGTAGAATTGGGCAATTTGAGGCAAATAATGCACAAAAATGAGGTAGCGCCTCTTCTGGGAGAGAGTAGGAGGCTATGGCGGAAGAAAAACCAGAGAATTATGGCTGCAAATCAGTGATTAAACAGAGGGTTATGCGGCCTATTGCTTAATCAAAGCAATTGTAGGCTTCCTATTGACCATTCCCACAAGCTATAGCACTCAAATGAGGTAGCGTCTTCATGAGAGGGAGGTATGAGGAAAAGCGCAATTTCCAGCTAGCTTGAACAGTAAAAAATCAGCACCTAATGATGCTTAGGATGAGCTCTGGGCAGTGGAGAGCATGCTTGCTCTGATACCAGTTGTTGGAGCTAGTGTGTGCCTACTCTATGTGCAAGTTAGAGGAGCTTGTGAGCTTTCCATTAAAGCTTGCAAAGAGGGAGGAAGAAGCACATAATACTCATAGAAAAGTAACGCCTTCATTGAGGCATGCAATTCGTTATTTTTACAACATGTGGCTTTGCTTACAACCTTAGAAGTACAAGGATGCTTTCCTATGCTAGCTCTTAACACTAGAGCTTGAGCTTACAAACCTTACAATACATTCCCACTTCATCTGGGGGATGTCTAATGGATGTGACTTCCCAGGCATTTTTACTCTTTTTGCTTTGACTTTCTGATAATTTAGGCTTTGACGTACATGATTAAGTACATCTCTTTTTAGTCTAGGCCAAAAGAAGCTTTTCTTTACAGACATGTAGGTCTTAAATAATGAAACCTGGATGTCCTGCAATAAGTCTATCATGGGCTTCATTCAAAATTTGACCTTTAGTTTCCTCATCATTGGGAACGCATAGCCTGCTAATATAATACATAATTCCATCAACCAGGATGTACCCTTGAACTCGGTTCAACTCCTGAGGAGTTTTGCTTTCCTGCATAAGTAGGGTAGCAAAAGGGCCAGAGAATCTATCCTGCATGATCTTCTCTCTTGCTTCATTAATCAATGGATTTGACACCATTGTGATTGCAAGCAAGGAGGCTTTTCTGCTGCTAAGGGCATATGCTACCACATTTTCTTTGCCTAGGCGGTACTTGATTTCAAAATCAAATTCCTGCATGGTCTGCATCCACCTTCTTTGGCACATGTTGAGATCCTTCTAAGTGAAGATCCTTCAGTGTGAGTGAAGATCCACTTTAAGCTCTGATGATCTGTCATCAAAGTGAATCTTTGACCTAGTAGGTAATGTCTCCATAACTTAAGGGAATATACTACTGAAAGTAGCTCCAGGTCATGGACATCATAATTTCTCTCATGCATTCTGAGTTTTTGGGATTCATAGGCCATTGCATGACCTTCCTGCAAGAGTGCACTTCCCAGGGCAAAACCACTAGCATTAGTTTTACTACCTCAAAGAGTAGAGAGAAATCTGGTAATTTCAGAACGGGATTGGTTACCAAGGCGGTCTTCAGTTTATTAAAAGCGCTCTGACACCTGGCAGACCATTGAAACGAGATATTCTTCTTGAGAAGATTAGTCAGGGGGAAGCTATGAGAGCATACTTAGGTATAAAAATTCTATACCAACCAGTTAGTCCCAAGAATCCTCTGACTTCTTTTATTGTCTTTGGTTCAGGGCAATCTATGACTGCTTGGACTTTTGCGAAATCTGGAGAAATCCCGTCTTTGGATACAAGAAAGCCCAAGTATTCAACATGGTCGACAGAGAAAGTGCATTTGCTCTTTTTAGCAAAGAGTTGGTGCTTCCTTAGAATCTCAAGAACTTTTCGGACGTGAGCTTCATGGTTAGCTGCATTCTTTGAGTAAATCAGAATATCATCAAAGAAAACAAGAACAAAATCATCTAAGTATTCTCTGAGAATGTCCTGCATTAGGTGGTTGAATGTAGCTGGGGCATTTTTCAATCCAAATGGCATGACTATAAATTCATAGTGCCCAAGTATTGATGTGGCTGTCTACGAGATATCTTGCTCATTAATCCAGATTTGGTAATACCCTGATTTGAGATCTATCTTTGTGAGATGATCTGGGCTCTACTTAGCCTATCTAGAAGCTCATCAATTTTGGGGATAGGATACTTATTCTTAACTGTGAGTTGATTGAGACCTCTGTAGTCCACACAGAGTCTTAGCGTTCCATCTTTCTTTTTCTGAAAGAGAACTAGCGCTCCCCAAGGTAAAACACTAAGTCTTACAAACCCTTGTTCGAACAACTGCCTGAGTTGTTCCTTGAGTTCAATGGCTTCAAGGACTGGCATTATGTATGTGCGCTGGGCTATTGGCTCCGGGGGTCACTTCTATCTCATGATCTACTTCCCGAATTGGAGGCATCTCTATTAGCTATGCTGGGAATAAATCATCATATTCACTTAACCATTGTGGTTCTTTAGCTTTTAACTTTGAGTCTATTGGATTCATTTTGACAATGTAAATGAGCTGCTTCTTTCTAAGTCCTTTCAGTAACTTAGAAGCTTTTACTAATTGCAAACTTAGGGATCCTCAATTTTCGGTTCCTTGAACTTTGTTTCCGTGAAGGTCATAGAAGGAAATGGTCCCATTGTGACAGTGAATGTCAGCTTGATTTTTGTGGAGCCAATCCATTCCAAGGATCCCGTCGAAAACTCCCAAAGGTAGGACTCTCAATTGAAAGTTAATTATATTCCCATCTAGATTGAACTGAATACAATCTGTCTCCTCATGGGTGGTGAGTGAAAAGGATCTTCCCACTGGACAATTCCACTTGCATATGTTTCCCTGATTTGTGATCTAAGACTAGCTTACACAAGCATCCAGGGGAAATAAATGAATGAGTACTTCCTGAATCAATCAAAAGTTTGAATGACTTACCCTTATACTCAGCTGGAGTATGGACGACTGAGAATTGACGATTTGGCCCTTGATTTTCAATTGTGGCATAAATCTGGCCTCTTTCCTCTTCCACTACTTCTGCTATTGTAACCGCTCTGGCTGATGTAGACTGGGGCGGAACTCTTTTCCTTTGGTTACTCTAGTTCTGGGAGGAGTTCTGAGATTACTCTGTAGTACAGAGGCAGATGGCTGAGCTGGACTCCTCTTAGGACTACCCTGATTTTGACGAGAGGGTTGATTTGACTGATAGGAAGGGGTTGGTCTCTGCATTCTAGGTCCTTGACTTCCTTTCCCTCTTGACATGGCAGGAGTCGGGCAGTCTTTAAGCTGGTTTCCAAAACCCTAACATCCAAAACATCTGTTTTTACTTCTAAGCTCCTCCCTTTGAGTCCTTGAAAAAGGTGGGGCTCCCAAAAAAGTGTTCTGAGGGAAGGGTCTTTCTTCACTTCTGAATCTGCCAGCATCTTGATTCTGACTGGGGCCTTGCTGCCTCTTTGGGGGTGGAAAGTTTGAAGCACTTCCCGAGGTTTAGAACCTTTTAAAGCTTGAGGGTGCAGGCCTTGGCGGCAAACCTTGACAACAAATGCCTTGGCAAAGTCCTTTGCCATTCGAACAGCTTCCGCCATTGAGACTGGTTTGGCATTTTTCACTAAAGTATCCAATGGCTCGTTCATTCCTCGAATGAATCTGGCCATCAGTTGCTCTTCATCCAAAAGTGGAGAATATTTGAGGAGAAGGGCGAATGCCTGATGGTACCCTTCAATTGTTCGGCTATCGTGCTTCAATTCCAAGAGCTCATTCATTTTGGTTTCCAAGGAAGCCCAGAGGATAGAACCTTTTCCTGAGGTATGCTTTAAGATCTGACGAGGTCTGGGTATTTCTATCGAGACAGTTTGTCTCACAATGGTTCCTCCATGCGACCTTGGCCGTTTCCACAATCTTTAATCTGGCAAGAGCCATCTTGCTCCTCTCATTGTAACCAGTTTCATTCAATTACTCTTCCATGGCCTCAATCCATTCATCGGTTAACACGATCCGGTTGCCTCGCAAGGGCCATGCGCCTCATGATTCTGACAAAACGAGATTTTTGTCAACTTAACTTTGGCATCATATTTATGATTAATTTATTTTTGAGACTTATTTCTTAAACAATAATTATTCCATCATAATTCTTAAAAACAAGATTCACTCTGATAATTTTATTAACCAATATTCACAACCACGAAAACAATTTGGAATCTTTTGCAAAATGTCATTTATTATCAAAAGTTTTTGATATATACATAGAGCATCTCGGCTCCAAAAGTCACTGCCTCAAAATCACGTACGCATAAAAAGGCGATAATGTGATGGAGACATGCTATTATATACACGATTCGTCACAGTGATAAGGGTGCCATAATTCTACTTCTAGGGATAAAGGGACTCAGAAGTCTAAAAATTTGGCAAGAATTTTTAAAATTTTGGGGCGAATGATTAAAAAGTTGGACATAATGAACAACTCTTATTCCAGGAATGCTAGACAGATTTGGGGTATCCATCTAAAAATACAATTCAATTTATGAATTCATTTCAAACAAAATCTTAGCAAGTGAAAATATTTTTTTACAGATTTACTTTATTTTTTTTACAATTTTTGATGCTATTTCATAAGTTTATAACAGCGCTCTGATACCAGCTGTGAGATCCCACTGCCCCCTCTACGCATCGACGAAATTCCCGATTATTGGTAGCAACAATGGAAGTAGCTTCCTCTTGCACGGGGCAAGGTTTCCCACTCGAGGCCTCGCCCTCGAATGTCCAGGCACACGAGACTAATCTAGTGGTCATTCCAAAACCGAAATCGAGAAAATTTTCCTTGCCCAGAAAATGGGGACGATTCCACCTTTTTGAATTTCTTAACGAATTTTCTAACGGGGTCAAGAGACTAAACTAACCTTCACCTGATTAAACCAGATAGAAGGAAACTATTAGAGACTTAACTTGAAGAAATCAACGCTTTTTTCCTAATTGAATCAGGCACAACCATTGATCTATTCATTTGAGAAGTATTTAGGCTTTTATTTAACTACTCAAGTTCTAAGCGTATTCCTATTAATCAATTTTATTAATCCGTTGCATGGGTAGCCACCGCCTAGCCATGGGAATTGGTAGAACCAGACAAGTACTCACCCACCCATAATTGAATGCCTTTCTTAACTTTTGCTTTGGAATACAGATACGCACACACTCCTCTTTAAACTTTAACATATAAAACAATCCATTGATAAACAATTATTGGTTACAGATGTCATAACTCAAAATTTTCGTCCAATCCTTATTTCTCAATAAAAACAGTATCACTATGGACTCTCCGTTGAGACCAACTGGTCAGCAAACAAGATTCACTAACAGATTACAATAAACTTTGGTCCATCATACAATATCTTCCTCGACATACGCATGGGTATCCTTGGCACCGCAAGCCCATGCAACCCCTAGTCAGAACCCTCCCAGGATCCTCCTTAGGTGTCCTGGCACTTCACTCAGGGACCGCTTCGTTGGCTCTCGTCCATCGTAGCGGAAGCACACCATTTTAACCATAGTCAGGCTTTGTCGCGTGAGCTATCCTTTGAAAACTTTCGGCTAGCTGTTGCAACCAAAATTCCCTTAGAAAAACACATATACCAAACGCTCTGTCTAGCATTCCGACGTAAGACAATCCTTTAAGAAAACAGGGTTTCTATGCAAGTTTATAGTTTTGATTTTCTTTTGAATACAATGAGTATATCTTAAATCCACGTCCCCAAAACTTCTAAATCGTAGGTCTGGATTCCAAAACAGAATTCCTCGAATTTTGTAACCTTGATCTCGAGATCAAAGGATCTCAACTTAGTTTCAGATTTGGTGGGAGATTTGAGTGAATTTTCCTGAACTGGTCACATCGTCTTTCCTTGAAACTGACGAAAGAGTTTGGTCTTGGTCATAGTCTGATTCTGGGTTCGAGTCTGGTAAGGTTCTTCCTGAACTATCTTTCTCAAAAGGGGATGATATTTCAATTACTATTTTACTGAAATTCATTCATTTAATATTCACTTAACTGATTTCTAAACTAATTACGAATTCCCATGAGGAATAAATTAATCATTTATTTGTATTTCCGACTTCGATAGATTTTTTGAATTTTCTCATTACAATCCGAGTGAATATGAAACGATAGAAATTTCTCTCTCAGAGTATTTACTTATTCATTTATCAATATTCATGGAATTTAAACATAGAATTAAAAGAGGACTCTAATTTTGATATAAAAATTCTTTATGCATAAAATCAATTTAATAGGAATAACACTTTTAAAATAAAAAGAATTTCTGTTATGCATCCTTTCATGCAGAAAAATTGAATTCAATGAAAATGACACTTTCATAATAAGAAATTTTATATTATGCATCTTTCCATGCATAGAAATTAAATATAATGAAAATAACACTTTTATAATAAAAAATATCCAATATGCATCTTTCTATGCATAGAAGTTGAATCTAATAAAAACAACACTTTTATAATAAAAATTTATCCAATATGCATCTTTCTATGCATAGAAATTGAATCTAATGAAAATACCACTTTTATAATAAAAATTTATACAATATGCATCTTTCTATATGCATAGAAATTGAATCTAATGAAAATAACACTTTTATAATAAAAAAAGATCCAATATGCATCTTTCTATGCATAGAAATTGAATCTAATGAAAATAACACTTTCATAATAAAAATTTATCCAATATGCATCTTTCTATGCATAGAAATTGAATCTAATGAAAATAACACTTTTATAATAAAAATTTATCCAATATGCATCTTTCTATATGCATAGAAATTGAATCTAATTAAAACAACACTTTTATAATAAAAATTTATCCAATATGCATCTTTCTATGCATAGAAATTGAATCTAATGAAAATAACACTTTTATAAAAAAAGAAAATCCTTTTATGCATCTATTTATGCATAAAATAGGAATAACACTTTTAAAATAAAAAGAATTTCTTTTAGAATGCACAATGGTGGGGATTATTCTTTTTGAATAACATAAAGATAAAATTTATTTCCACAAAATTTAAGAAAATTTTGCCATAACCTCCTTTGTATGACTGACCATTTCTCAATTTTTACATTCTAAGTTTACTTTAAACTTTATCTCAAGATGAAATAAAGCACTCTAATCTAATCAAATTTTCACTTCTAAAGAGAGTAATCAATAGGAAAAGTTTAACTCAATTTATTTGTTACTCATTTTAGGATAAAGAAAGACTGAAATTCTTAATGAAGAGAAGGGGGAAGCCTTTTCATCAAGGCTTAATATCCATATTCACATTAAAAGTAAAGAATTCAAAAAACCATAGATTAGAATTTAAAAAAAAGGTAGAATTATTAACTTACATGGAGTTTTGTGAGCTTTCCTTTGGCTTGAGGGATTGAGGGTTCTACTCTTGTTTGGATCAAGAGTGGCCACCAATTCTTTGTAGAGGAATTAGTCAAAACAAGTGAATTATCAAGTGAATTCAATGTTTTTGGCTCTAGGGAGGAGGAGTAGAGTAATAGTGCATAAACACTATTAAGCTTTTACAAAGGGGGAGGCTTCTATTTATAGGAAAGAGTGAGCCTCAAACCAAGCAAACTGATTCTAGAATTTTCCAGATCAGTTTGGTCAATTTTTGACCATTTTTGGGTCAGTTTAGCTTACTTTTTGGAACTAGACTTGAATTAGGAGAGAGGAGAGATGAAATATCTCATTTTATTGATTTAAAATGGAAAGCAATGATGCGAAAAAGGCACCTCCTTCATGAGGGAGAATCCCCATTTTGAGGTGTCAAAATTTTATTTTTTTAATATTTCCTTTGGTCCTTAGTCTACTCTTCATCTTATGTGAGTATTTACTCATTTTAGGAGGGGTTTTTCTTTATTTCTTCAATTTATCTCCTCCCTACATTTGGATTAATGTGATTGGCCCCTCAGAACCTTAATCTAAAAAAATCAGGACCCTTAGGCTAAGGTCTTTTTAGCAGATTATAATTTATTTCTAATGCACCTTAGGAAATTCTTTTTAAACTTCTGTTTCGGGAGAATTTACTTAATAAAAAAGGATATTTTTCCATCCAAAGATATCTAAAAACTGAGTTACCTCTCTCTAGAACATTTTCTCTCTCTAGGCCAAAACAGGTAGAAACAAGATCTTTTATTATTCTGAAAAGGGGATTGATTACAGGGGAAGATACTGGACATCTAGAGGGGCTGGGGAGGAATCTTATAGACTTCTTGGTCCCCATTTTGAGGAGTACATGAAGCACGCCACCACCCAACTCTCCCACCTGGGATGAGAACCTCATATGCTAAGTGAGCGGCCACACAGCCCACAGCCTCTTGAAGAACAACCACAAGCTCGAGCTAAAATGGTCTAGACCAAGAATGAAGGAATCAAACACATAAAAGATTAATTTTTAGGATCCATTTGATGGGAAACAAGCACACATGAAATGAGAAATACATGAGATTATGAAGAAAATAGAGAAAATCCATATGCACATGTGGCAAAGGACGAATGTGCATAGGGCCTAAGTGATTTAACCTCTCACCATGAGGATGGCTATCAAGCTTGCCGTGAGCCTTAGACCATGAATGGCCATCTCCAAGAAAGGAGTCATGAGTGCATGTAGATGTTCAAGTGTTGAATCACTAAAAGATCCCTACAATGAATCCAAGGTCCTATTTATAGTAGCCTTATTTGTGAGACCCCTCTGCCCCCTCCGTGCACCGGATTCCCGGTTGCTAGCAGCGGAAGTAGCTTCCTCTTGCATGGAGCAGGGTTTTCCACTCGGGGCCTCGCCCCTCCTTGAATGTCCAAACATGAGACTAATCTGGTGGTCATTCCGAAACCAAAACTGAGAAAATTTTCCTTGCTCAGAAAAACGGGGACGATTCCACCTTTTTGATTTTCTTGACGAATTTTCTAACGGGGTCAAGAGACTAAACTATCCTTCACCTGATTAAACCAGATAGAAGGAAGACTATCACTAACTTAGTTTGAAGAAATCAATGCTTTTTTCCTAATCGAAATCCGGCATAGCCGTTGATCTAATCATTTGAGAAATTCTTCAGGTTTTTATTTAACTACTCGAATTCTAAGTGTATTCCTATTATTTCAATTTCATTATTAAAACTCCACTGATTCCAACCTATCCAGCCCATGGGTTAGCCTATGGGTTAGCCACCACACACACTCCTCTTTAAAACTGTAACATATAAAATAATCCATTGACAAACAGTTATTGGTTACAGATGTCATAACTCAAAAATTCCATCCAGTCCCTTGTTACTCAAATTACAGTATCACTCTGAACTCTCCGTTGAGGCCAACTAGTAAACGAGATCCAGTAACAGGTTTTATAATAATCATTTCGTCCATCATAAATATCTTCCACGACATACGCATGGGTGTCATAAGCACCGCGAGCCCGTGCATCTCCTCGTCGTCAGAACCCTCCAAGACCCTCCTTAGGTGTCCTGGCACTTCACTCAGGGATTGCTTCGTCGCCCCTCGCCCATTACTCATAGAATTTAAACATAGAATTTAAGAGAATTCTAATTTTGATATAAAAATTCTTTATGCATCTACTTATGCATAAAAATCAACTTCAATGGGAATAACACTTTTATAATAAAAAAAACTTCAATGGAAATAACACTTTTATATAAAAAATCCTTTTATGCATCTATTTATGCATAAAATCAAATTTAATAGGAATAACACTTATAAAATAAAAAGAATTTCTTTATGCATCAATTTTTATAAGAATAATGATTTTATAAAAAAAATCCTTCATGCATCTTTCTATGCATAAAAATCAAATTTAATAAGAATAACACTTTTGTAATAAAAAAAATTCCTTTATACATCTTTCTATGCAGAAAAATATAATTTAATAAGTTAGGTATAAAAATTCTATACCAACGCGTTAATCCCAAGAATCCCGTGACTTCTCTCACTGTCTTTGGTTCAGGCCAATTTATGTGACTGCTTAGACTTTTGCGAAATCTGGAGAAATTCCATCTTCGGATACCAGAAAGCCCAAGTATTCAACATGGTCGACTGAGAAAGTGCATTTGCTCTTTTTTGCAAAGAGATGGTGCTTCCTTAGAATCTCAAGAACTTTGCAGATGTGAGCTTCATGGTCAGCTGCATTCGTTGAGTAAATCAGAATATCATCAAAGAAAACAAGAACAAAATCATCCAAGTATTCTCTGAGAATGTCCTGCATTAGGCGATTGAATGTAGCTGGGGCATTTGTCAATCCAAATGACATGACAGTAAGTTCATAGTGCCCATAGCGAGTATTGATGGCTGTCTTCGGGATATCTTGATCTGGTAATACCCTGATTTGAGATCTATCTTTGTGAAGATCTCGGCTCCATTTAGCCTATCCAAAAGCTCATCAATTCTCGGGATATGATACTTATTCTTAACTATACAGCTGATTGAGACCTCTATAATCCACACAGAGTCTTAACGTTCCATCCTTCTTTTTTTGAAAGAGAACTAGCGCTCCCCAGGGTGAAACACTGGGTCTTACAAACCCTTGTTCTAACAGCTGCCTAAGCTGTTCCTTAAGTTCAATGGCTTTAGGGACTGGCATTTTGTACGTGCGCTGGCTACTGTGGCTAAGCTCTAGGGGTCAAATCTATCTCATGATCTACTTCCCGAATTGGAGGCATCTCAGTTAGCTCTGCTGGGATTAAATCATCATACTCACTTAACCATTCTAGTTCTTTAGCCTTTAACTTTGTGTTTACCGGATTCATTTTGACAACATAAATGAGCTACTTCTTTTTAAGTCCTTTCAGTAACCTAGAAGCTTTTACTAATTGCAGATCTGGGGATCCAAAAATTCTAGTTCCTTGAACTTTGTTCCCATGAAGGTCACGGAAGGAAATGGTTCCATTGTGATAGAGTGAATGTTAGCTTGATTTTTGTGGAGCCAATCCATTCCAAGGATTCCGTCAAAAACTCCCAAAGGTAAGACTCTGAACTGGCAGTCAGTTACATTCCCATCTAGATTAAACTGAATATGATTTGTCTCATGGTGAGTGAAAAGAATCTTCCCACTGGCCAATTCAACTTGCATAGGTTTCCCTGATTTCTGTTCTAAGACTAGCTTACACAAGCATCCTGGGGAAATAAATGAATGAGTATTGCCTGAATCAATCAAAAGCTTAAATGGCTTACCCTTATACTCATCTGGAGCAAGGATGACAGAGAATTGATGATTTGGCCCTTGGTTTTCAATTGCGGCATACATCTGACCTCTTTTCTCTTCTACTACCTTTGCTATCGTAAGTGCTCTAGCTGCTGCAGAATGGGGCGGAACTCTTTTTCTTTGGTTACCCTAGTTCTGGGAGGGAGTTCTAAGATTAGTTTGAACAGAGGTAGATGGTTGAGCTGGAGTCCTCCTAGGATTGCCCTGATCTTGGCGAGAGGGCGGACTGATATAAAGGGTTTGGTCTCTGCACTCTAGGTCCTTGACTTCCATGTCCTCTTGACATGGGAGGAGTCGGGCAGTCTTTAAGCTGGTGACTGAAACCCTGACACCCAAAACACCTGTTCTCAATTCTAAGCTCCTCCCTCTTAATCCTTGAAAGAGGTGGGGCTCCTGAGAAAGTGTTCTGAGGGAAGGGTCTTCCTTCACTTCTGAATTTCCCAGCATCTTGATTCTGATTAGGGCCTTGCTGCCTCTTTGGGGGTGGAAAGTTTGAAGCACTTCCCGAGGTTTGGAACCTTTTAAAGTTTGAGGGTGTAGGCTTTGGTGGGACCTTAACAACAAATGCTTTGGCAAAGTCCTTTGCCATTTTGACAGCTTCTGCCATTGAGACTGGTTTGGCATTTTTCACTAAAGTGTCCAATGGCTCGTTCATCTCTCGAATGAATGTGGCCATCAGCTGCTCTTCATCCAAAAGTGGAGAATATTTGAGGAGAAGGGCAAATGCCTGATGGTATTCTTCAATCGTCCGGCTATCCTACTTCAGTTCCAAGAACTCATTTATTTTGGTTTCCAGGAAGCCCGAAGGACAGAACCTCTTCCTGAGGTAAGCTTTAAGATCTAACTAGGTCTGGGTATTTCGGTCGAGACGATTTGTCTCGTAATGGTTCCTCCATGCGACCCTGGCCGTTTCCACAATTTTCAATCTGGCAAGAGCCATCTTGCTCTTCTCGTTATAATCGGTTACATCAAAATACTCTTCCATTGCCTTGATCCATTTTTCCACTACTTCTCCTAACTGTTCCCCTCCTTCACCCTTGAAGGTACCAGGTTAGGATCAGTGTAGGGCTTTACGAACGTCCGGATCTAACTTTGCATCATTGGTAAGAGGATCCGACTGCCTACCATGGCCCGTGCGCCTCATGATTCTGACAAAACGATTTTTTTGTCAACTTAACTTTGTCATCAGATTTATGACTATTTACTTTTTGAGATTTATTTCTTAAACAAATAAATATTCCATCATAATTCCTGAAAACAAGATTCACTTTGATAATTTTATTAACAAATATTCACAACCATAAAAACAATTTGGAATCTTTTGCAAAACATCATTTATTATCAAAAGTTTTTGATATATAAAAAGGCGATATTGTGATGGAGACATGCTATGATATACACGATTCATCACTAATAATGGTGCTGTAATTATTCTCCTAGGAATAAAGCGGCTCATTTAATGGCCTTGCACTGACATGCTTTTCATGTGAGAAAGCATGTTTGGCCTGCTTACTGTCGGGAGGCTGGGAAAAGGAGAAATGCCTCTATAGCTACCTATCCAACCAGTAGCCTTGGAAGACACAACAAACACAAGGGTCACCACCAGCTGAATGCTGGAAACAGAAATCTCTCAAAACACCACACAGAGATACCTCAAAAACCCTGTATTCCACAAGATAATGAAAACCCGCACACTTATCCACAAATAATGCAAAAAAGAAGATCCCTCTTTCACAAATCAACTGGCTCCACTCGGCTTCCTTCACTCCCTTCGGTTGGTGGTCTCCTTTTGCATCCTTCACAATCCAAAGCTTCTAAAAGAAAAACCTTCAAACTCTCCACTTCACTGCCAGCTTGCTGTCTTGTATGCCCACAAGGCAGCCCTCGCCTTTGCTCTCCTTGCTTCCCAACCCGAGGCTCTCTCTCTCTCTCTTTCTTCACCTTTGCTCTGCTCAACGACCCAAGAGACCTTTCTCTCTGTTCACAACGTGGCTATATCCCTTCATACTTACTGCTGTACTCTAGCCAGGCTCACCAGAGAACTCCATTTCACAAGGTGACAACTCCACCGGAGCACTGGAGCTCTTTGTTATCTCCCACACGGCGGCTACCACTCGTCTCAGTCGCCCACACGAGAGTCTACAGCAGCTGCACTCCAGAGCCCCTCTACACGTTGTGTTTGGCGTCTCCAACCGCCCCAGCAGCCCCAAACTCGCCAGCCTCTGCCCTTCGCTCTGTAGACGACCACCACCTCGAGGACCTCCGGTTCTCCCCAGCCCTTCTGTGCTTGTCACCTTTGTTGAAGCTGCCAGCAGCTGCTGCCCCTTGCCTGCGCACTCACCAGCTCCATCTAGGCGGCTCCCCTGTGTGTGTGTACCTGCAGCTACACCCGAGAGCCTCTCGGTGCATCACACGGTGGCCTTCCTCTCGCCTGCACCCAGCTCTTCTCTCTCTGCGGAGAATCACCCCAGAGTTACCTCTACAGCTGCCTGCACCTTGGCTGCGCTCCACGCGGCAACTCCTTGAGATGGCTCCCTAGCACCTGCAGTATCACTAGCCATCGACGTCCCCTCACAGCGTTGGCTCTCTGTTTGCAGACTTGCGACGGCTGCGCCCCAGCTTGTCAGCGCCCGGGAAGCCCCCCGACTCCACACCGCTACCTTTTCTTCAGGCGTCTTCACCAACCTTCCATACCTTCTCGCTGCTGCTGCTGGCGGCTATGTGGTGGCAACCAAACAAGTAGCCATGTGGCTATTCTATAAATTGGCCATGTTATTATTATCATACTCTTTTTACTTTGCCTAAAAGATGGCCACCATAATATGCCTTTTCACACCATGTCTAAGGCAACACTGGCCCCTTTCAACTTTAATTGCTCCCCACGCTCTCCACACACTTGAATACAACCTGCGAAAGCCCACTCATTTCTTGGGACGCGCACACATTCAGGGCTGCCAAATGGCTAATACCATCTCCAGCAAAGCACACTTTGAACAAGCCTGTAACAAGCCTATAGCAAAACCATTCACCCTGTACATCTGCCAAGGCATCCTCGGGCAAAACTCTCCACACGCCACGCATTCCATATGTACATAGACCCAAAACACCTTTCAGAAAAATGCCTAACATACTTTGCCAACCACCTAGCCTGCAGGACATTCATGTCCTAGCAGTTAGTATCCATAAACTGTCAGCCTCCAGGGTCAAAAGGCCACTGTTGCATGTCTCTTCCAATTATACACGGCTACCCATCTAGTTCATCTAGGTGATATACCACTTGGGAGTTCCTTTCATTCAAAACTAATGGCATCTCAACATTTTGACTATCCTCTTCATGCACACTCTTAGCATCACCAAAAACTGGGTCTGCATAACCCTCATCCACATCTTTTTCTCCTTGGGTCAATCCCAAACAAACTTGGGCCTTACTTGCCCACTGCATAGCCACAGTTAAAAGCATATGCATTAACATTTTACAACCCAAATCCTTGGGTCTTTGATTACCTGGCTCATAAGCATTCACTGTTGTGGAAAAATTTTCGTCTTTTTCCAGCATAGCATTCCCAGACCTCATAACCCCAAATTCACCTGACTCTGGCTCCCATATGCCGGGTTTCTCAAGCATTAGTTCTTCGTAATCAATACAAACTCTCCACCCACCTGTATGCTTTGGAGTAAAGACTACTGGATTTGCCCAATCTGAGTGATCTACTGGATAAATTAACCTTGTGCTTTTAACAACTTACTCAACTTCTCTCTTAATACAGGCAATAGCTCTCTATTTATCCTCCTCAGTTTTTCTGAAACACTGGCCTCACACCCTCTTTCAATACTATAGGCATTGGTTCACATTTGAATCCTCGGATCTCTTCATATGAAGTAATGAACAAATGAGGGAATTTATGTATTACCTTCATATACTCTTCTTTCTCCACTGGCTGCAATCTAGGATTCAGCATGCCCTGTAACAGCTTCTCTTTCTCTGTAAGTACTGGGTGATGGAGGCTGCATCAGACTGTCCATATCTTCAAGTCTGCTCTCTTCTTCCTCCCTTAACTCCTCTTCAGCTTGCATCACATGCTCATTCTCTTCCTTCATTATAAATGATACCTGACTCTCATCATCAGAAGTAGAACTCTCTTCTTCAGTTTCACTATCTGTATACTCATCAGCACTTGTTTCTTCAGGCTCACTCTTCATTTCCCGCTTACTACTCATATTGAACTTCCTGGCTCTTCCTCTCTTATTATGTACTGTTATAGTTCCCCTCTTCTAATTTTGGATGGCACCTACCTGTTTGAGCCAGGGTCTACCCAAAATCAGTGGATAAGCTCCCAAACCAACCGGCATAATATGGCAATTTATGTTGCAAACCACACCAAAAGCAGTCACTTGCACTTCTGTACATATACCCAGACACTTCACTTTTGCATGATTTGCCAAACGGAGTCTAAAATCGAAACTAGCATTTAGCTTTAACCCCAATCTCTCCATGCAGGACTGAGTCATTACACTGATTTGTGCACCGCCATCAACATATGCTTCTCCAACACTCACACTTCCACACCAAGCATCAACCGATGGACAAATATCAGGAAGGTCTTCCACAGACATCAGCTCCATTTCGCCTTGTGTGGGCTCCTGCTCATTTACTTTCCTCGGATTTGCCAACTTCTTCCACTCTCTCTTAAGCTTCGGACACAATCCAAGCAATTGGGCAAAAGTTATATTGGCTACCCTTCCCTTTAAATCTCCCATCAATGTATACTCCTCCTGACCTTGACCAATATGCAAATCTGAAGTTTTATAATGTCTTCTTGGCTTCCTCTTCTTCTTCTTTGGTTGAGGGCTTATATCAAATTGGACATGTTTACCTTTCTTAGAAGATGGTTCAGGTTCTGCCATTGTACTTCTCGTCCTCTTTGCCACAGGCATAATCTCTGGAATGGCCTCTACTCCTATCAAGCTGAGAGCTGGTCCCTTTCCTTTATCCTCCCATTTAACTCCACTGGTAGAGGGTTGATTTGGATCTTTTACTTCAACACTACCCCCGATCTATCATTAGTCCTCTGTATCACAGGATACATTCCACCACCTGCTCTCTGGGCGGTTTGTCACATTGAGGGCTGATATGTCCCCGCTCCCCACAGTTCCAGCATTGGACATTGCTTAAATAGTAGCCCCGTCCTCTCCCTGTTCCTCCCATATTCCCTTCACCTGTTGACATATTGTCTCTTTTATTATTTGGTGCACCTCGGCTCCTTCCCTTTCCACCTGCTTCCATCCAATTCAAACTTAGAGACTTCATGAGCTCCACTGCATCATGTATGTCCCTCTTCAAAGTGTCCTCTTGTTCAGGAACAACAGCAGCTTCCCTTTCAGGATGTATACTCTCAATCTCTGGCATCTTCACAAACTTCTTCGGCTCTTCCTGTATTCCCATCTGCCTCAGACGCTTCACCTTCCACTCCTTCTCTCGAGCTACTCTGATAGCCTCCTCAAAGCTATCCAGGTTCTTCAGCTCCACCTTCAGATGGAGGGTTGGCTCCAGACCAGCCACAAACTGGTCCCTCTTTATCATCTGCGGGGGTACTTTAGGAATCAAATCTTCACACCATAGACTCCACAGTCTACCAAACTCTATCAGATACTGATCCACATCCTGACTGTCCTTCTGCTGAATGTTACACAACTCCTTCCACACTTCATTCGGACTCCTCACACGGGCAAACTGTGCCAAAAATGTAGCTCTGACTACACGGTACTCCTGTGTGTAGTCACAAACATCTGTAGCCATGTTTTTGCGTCACCCTGTAAGCAATAAGTCAAAATCTGAGAGAGGATCTCCGAGGTTGCCCTGTCTTTCATTAAGGCTGTAAACTCCATCTTCTGCAGAAACCTGACTGCACTCTCCTGTGGCAATCCCCAATACTCCGGAAAATCTTGAGCCATCTTTCCAAATCTTGCTTCACACAGCCCCTGTCTTCTTTTTCACAAACCAGAGGAAATCTGCTCCTCTGTGGAGGCACCAAAAAGTGATGGCACGGAAGTGGTAAAGCTGTTTACGCCCTTATAGGATGCCACACTTCCATACACGCACATAAACACACCAGAACACCAGACCCAAGTTGCATGAACAAGATTTATATTTCAGATCTAGCTGTCACACAAGTTGTACCCAAACAAACAAAGAAACAAAAAAAACTCTCTGGCATCACCAGACACCAACCACAGCTAATCAAGAGAATTTACAACTTTGGCCTGAGTCTCCAGAAGAGGATAATTCACCAGAGAAACCACTCTCTCCTACACCACCAGCACACTGCCAGTTCCCAAAGCAAGACCACAGCTACACTTCTAAACCTCCCTCTCTCTGGTCGCTAACCACACCTCACCACCAGAGTAGCATCCCTCCAATTGCTGTCAACATCTGCAGAGCCAGCCCAACATCCAGTCCAAGCCACACAGTACCAAGGTGGCTCCTTTCAGCCAGAACCATTAGTCACCATAGCAGCCTCCACCTTTCCCTTTCTCTATCGCCACCAGCAGCTGTCTTCGCCGGCGCCAAGACACTTTGCCCTCCACTCTCTTTGCTACCAACTTCTCTCGGCTACAAGCAAACCAAGCCATACGTTTCTGTCATCGCCAGCAGCTGCAGCTCCAAGGCGGCTCCTTCCAGCCGTTGCTAGTCACCACACATGTTCTCCATCTTTTCCTCCAGAGGCGGCAACCCCGAGACCCTGCTTGCAACCCTCAGGCTCCCCTTCACAATCCACGTTCCTTCCTTTCTGGCGACCTCTTTCTCCTCTATCGCCAGCTACCGGCGACCCCCCATCAACCCGAGCCTCTCGACTCTGTGTCCAGCTGCCGCGTCTGCTAAAAACACCACCTAGCATGTCTAGCTTCTCTGCTTCAAAAAAACAACGAACCAAGGCCGCCTTCCATAGCCAATAGCCCTTGAAACTATCATTGCCTGCAACCACGGACACACGAACTGTCTTCGCTGCTCTCGCGGCTCCCACATGCGCTTCTCTCCTACGCCTGCAATTCCTTTGCTTCTCTTGCCTCTGTCCTGTGGCTATGTCAGAGAGCCCCCCCCCACTGCAACAACACGGCCTCTTAGTCCACGCTTCTCTGCGCCTATGTCTGTAGCTAGCCACCCAAAAACACACACCCCTTACTGTCTTGCGCTCAACACTTTCAAAAGCGGCTACTCCACAAGGTGTCTTCGCCAGCTTCTCGAACGTCGTGCTGGCAGTAGCGTTAACTTCCACATGGTCATGCTTACTAGTGGCCACATCAATATTATATTTTATTATTTATTTTTTTTCTTGTAAGGCCTACAAGATGGCCGCAATCACCCTTATGATTTTCACCCAATGCTCAAGCTATATTGGCCACACCAATATTTAATTGCCCATGCCTTCATACACTTCAAACACAACCCATGATGCCCACTCATTTTTTGGACGCGCACACGATTCAAATGGCCGAACAGCTGAAACCATCTCCAGCCGACCTCCAGTAGACTACGTTCGGACAGGCCTGTACATGCTCACATCAAAACCATCTACTCTGTACACCTGGCAATGCTTTCAAAAGCAAAACTTCACACACGCCACGCACACATATGTACACATTACCAACTCCTATTTTGTCCACACAACGGTTTGCAATTACTGTAGCCTTCTCCTCGGAAGGCAATTGGATTTCATATGTCGTAGATTCATTGAACATGTCCCTTAATATCTCCTTGCTAGTAGGCAAATACTCAAAGTCCTAGACTGTAAAATCAACTAGGAGGTGTTTGTCAACTCCTTGCTCTACCCACCCCATGTCCTCTTCATTATAATTTGCTAAAGCAAAAAAGCAATAGTCTTCATGAATATTAAAATGATGGATAATGTCTGTTAATAATACATAATCACATTGGTCTGCTAGGCAAAGAAGGAAGTGACAAGTCCCCCTGTTCATTCTCATTAGGTGGACTGGCTTCCAATGGGATTATGCTCATGGGTGATGTTGCATCGACACACCGACAAGGGATGTACTAGTGGGAAACGTTTCCTTTTGGCCTCTACCCTCTCCTCTGGTGGATCGATAGCCACCTCTTCTTCAACTCCATCATTCTTGATTGACACTTGACTGCTTGGAAAGTCCGTTGTCTGGGGTCAGAGTCTTTAATAAGAAGATGCAAAAAATAGAGAAATCCATAACTGTATTGGAGAAGGCGACACTTCTTTGAGTGTAATGGGCATTTCTCCTCTACTCTACTACCACAGTTGGGGATCTTTTCAAGACAACGGTTGAGCCTTCTTTTCATGACTTTGTCTGTTGCAAAATCAGATGGATAAACATATCGTTCACCACCGGATGTCACGATGTTGCCAAAAGCTATCTGTTCATAACCCTGCTCCTGGTCACTGAGAACAATCCTAGAAATCTTGATAATGTTCTCAAAAAAAGGAAATTCTGCACTGAACATTACAGACAAATCAGGAGCATGGTTGTGGGCATGTTCATTATATAGGAGCATATACAACTTTTCTGCATAAGACTTTCACCTTGTCAACGAGATTCCAAGAGAATGTCCAAATACGAGGCCATATGGATCATGGGGTCAGTACCAAGCGGTAGGCGGCTTACACTGTCCATGAGCCCCCGCTTCGTACTAACCTAGATAACAAAATTAAAGAAAAGGGGGTTAGTAAGAACACAAGCTATAAGGCACTACAAGGATACCTGCTTTGGCGTTGCGACAACAATGGCGGCAGGGAAGCTCAACACCACGGCAATGGCAAGGCATAGGTTAGACGATGGCGATGCAGAGGGACAACACAAAGGGCAGAGAGCTTGACGCCAAGGGTTTAGGATGGCAGAAAGCTTGATGTCCCCAAGGAGATTCGGGCCGTTTTAGACCCACATGGTGGTCTTAGCACCACGCATGTGGTGTGTCCTATATTCATAAGTGGCAATATAAGGTCTCACGCAATTGTAAGCCATTTTACCCTTCATATAATGCCACCCAAAAATTGAAGGGTGAATTTTTTAAAATCCCCTTGTAATGCCTAGGGAAAAAATAACATAATAATGATTAACCCTTCCCATGCCTTCAAAAATGAGCATGCATCACAGTTTACCAGGCTATGGTACATTAAAACATCTTATATTTTTTTTCTTTCTGTAAGGTTGTTGGAGACGGTGTAGAATTGTTTTCTTTCTATAAGGTTGTGTGTGTGTGTGTTCAAAATGAATATTGTGAGCGTTTAATTAGAGAGAGAGATAGAGAGAAAATCATGCCTATAGATTTGATTAAAAGCCTTAGTTTTCTTATGGAGATAGAATGAGAAGAAGGGGTGATGGCGATGCAGAGGGACGATGCAAAGGGTGATTGCAGGGAACTCGACGGTGAATAAATAAAGCTCTCGAGGGAGATACAGTCCGTTAAAGACCAATGTGGTCCCATACCATGTGGTCTTAGAACCACCCTCGTGGTGTGTATTGATGATCATCAGTGGAATTTATAAGGTCTGACGCATGAATGACATGTCAATATGCTAGGTACTCTCACTCCTCTCCTCTCCTACATGTGTGATTTATTTTAGCAAACGTTATCATGGTGCCCTATTGCCTTTGCCTCACAACTGCATCTGCCTCCTCATTGACCCCCCAAACTCAGACAACGCCATTGCCTCACAACTGCATCTTCCTCCTCATTGACCCCCCAAACTCAGACAATGCCATTGCCTCTACATCCATCGCGTTTGCATGTATTTTGAGATTTTTTGACCTAAACATAAGTGTTTATTTTTAGGTTAGTACCATGCGATAAGGGGCTTGCTCTCGCAAGCTCTTTATCACCTAGTAAACGACCTTTTCTTAACGTATTGCGGTTTGTTAGGGTAATTTTGGTAACAGGGTCTGCACCAAGTGATAGGAGGCTCATTGGCATCCTACTGGCCCATATCGCTTGGTACCGAACCCCCTTAGGGTCATATTGCTCATGGGGTCAGTATCAAGTGGCAGGAGTCTCATTGGCATCCTTAATATTGAACCCTTAGGTGATAGTACCAAGCGATAGGAGGCTCGTGGGAATTGTGTTGGCCCCATATTGCTTGGTACTAACTCCCCTTGGAATACGTTGCTCAAAGGGTCAATACCAGGCGACACGACATTGGCATCTTGCATGCCCCATATCACTTAGTATTTACCCCCTTTTGCGGTCATTTTTCTCATAGGGTCAATACCAAGCAACAAGAGTCTCATTTGCAGGCACCATTTTGCTTGGTACTATCCCCCTGGCGGTCACTTTGCTCACAGGGTCAGTACCAAGCAATAGTTGGCTCGTGGGCATCGCGCTGGCCCCATATTGCTTGGTAGTACTAACTTCCCTTGGGACACGTTGCTCTCATGGGGTTAGTACCAAGTGACAAGAGTCTCATTGGCATACTGTAGGTCCCATATTGCTTGGTACTGGCCCCCTTTTGGGGTCATTTTTCTCAGGGGGTTAGTACCAAGCGATGCGAGTCTCATTGGCACCTGCAGGGCCCATTTCTCTTGGTACTAACCCCTTGCAATCGTTTTTCTCACGGGGTCAATACCAATCAATAGGAGGTTTGTTGGCATCTTGCTAGCCCCATGTGGCTTGGCACTAATGACCTTTTGCAGTCTTTTTGCTAATGGAGTCACTACCAAGTGATATAAGGCTTGTGAGATCTTGCATTTCGATTGTACTAACCCCTTGCGTCATTTTGCTCATGGGGACAATACACAAAGTGATAAGAGGCTGGTTTTGGCATCCTTATGGCCCCATATTGCTTGGTACTGACTCCCATTCAGGTCATGTTACTCACACGAACTATACTATAAGATCTTGTTAGTAGGGGGTCAGTAGTACCAAGCGATTAGTTGTTGCACAACAGACATCCCGCTTGTCCATTATCGCTTGGTACTAACTCCAAACAAATTTTTAGTTGTCATCTTACTGAGTTTACTTATTATATGGCGTGTACCAAGAAAACTGCTCGAAGGGTAGATACAAGTGAAAGGCCTATGGAGTCGCTTCAAGGACAAGGTAGAAGGAGAAGATATTAAGCCCACATGGCAGTTTTGCAAGATCTTTGATAGATTGAGTGACATATGCAACCTACAGTAGCTAGGCTACCATTTCAGATACTAGAGTTTTTTGAAGATGCATATTTCCTCGCTGCCCATGCTCATATGCTTACAATAATGCCTAGGGATTTTGATACACTCCGCAGATTAAGGTACATATATGACCGTTTATTAGCACCTGTCTTTCTTAGCAATCGTCGCATGCTAGAGATCTTGATAGTCTCGCCCCTTCATCCTCGTGCAAGGACACCCATGCTAGTCACGACAGGGACACCCACTCTCGGACTCAGAGAAGAGTAGAAGCACAAGACTAGCCACCACAGCAAGATGTTACACAACCAGAACCTTCGATTTAAATGGTGAGCTTCCAGTACGGTGGATGAGGGACCAAGGAAGCGGCCTATGAGTGAAGCGTTAGGTCACCTGCCAAGGATCCTAGAGGGTGTTGACCATACGGTGCTCAGGCTCTGGGTCGTCGAAGATACCCACATGTGCGTCAGGGAAGATATTGGAACAAGGAGTAAGAGTTATTTTCTGAAATCGGGCATCGATCTGGTTGATTGACCTTGCTGGTCCTCAATGGTGGATGAGTCCATGGCTCTTTTATATGGATCTATTGGTTGATTTTGCTGATCTTCAACTAAGATTCCATCTTGATTTTTACAAGTGAATATATTGTACTATGAGCTAGGAACTATCAAAAAGGCTTCTGAGGGACAGGTGGTGAGCATTCTAGTTGCCAATGATGCCATAGGTACAGCGATGAAGGAATGCTTGGAAATTAGGATTCAACCGGATATTTTCGAGGATTATGATCAGCGACACTATGGTTTCATTAAATGATTGTTTTAAAGATAGTTGAATCTATGAAAAAGGTAATTTCATATTGGGTGTATAAGTGGTGTGACTGGCGTTAAATTTGCATGAATATCCGGCTAGGGGGCCTAGGAACTCTTTTCCCTGGTACCCGGGACAAAACCTAACCAAATTCCTAATTGGATCCCATCACTATAGTGGTTAGGCGCGGTTGGCTAACCCATGGGACTGGATGGGGTTAGGGTGGACTGATGCATCCATAAAATGAGATTCAATTTTGCTATAGTATGATAGATGAAGTAAATCCCGGATAGTAATTGTTCTATGGAAACAATGGCTGTGCCTCTCGATGGGGGAAAAAGCGTTGCCATTCTATGATCCAAGTGCAAGTTTCTTCCTTGATCTGACCAAGTGACTCGCAAGTTCGATCGGATCAGTTTGGTCAGTAATGACCCTGACTACGTTAGAATACAAATATCCTGGAGGAATCACCCGTGCTTTCCGATAGGGGGAAGTTTTTTCGGGTTCTGTTTTTGAAGAACCAAGGGATTAGTCTCTTGACCGGATATCCATGGGCGAGGCCCCGAGTGAAGGATCGTGGCCCACGCAAGAAGTGCTACTTCTGCTGCTAGCACCCCTGAATTCATTACGCGGAGGAGGCAGGGATCTTTCATTACGCCACATCTCATAGATGGCATCGACTATACACTTGTTGCCTCGCACATCCACTGAGTTTTTTTTTGTGCAATTACCATCGGCACTTGTCTTCTTAACAACATGTTCAACAAATACGGCTACTTCACAAGACCAGTGCAGACCTTGTAGATGTAGCCTTGAGAAAATTGAAGGCCCACAGAATAGTTTGAGGGTGTAGTTTGGTAAACCTGGTTATATAATGTATACAAGGGTAGGTAGTGCTCCTGCTTTGCCATTCGCAACATCACCTTCTTGTCTTTCTCAGGGAGCTCTGAAAACACTCTTAGCCAATGCTTTGGTGGCACCTCATTGGGATTCAAATGCCTTGCATCCTCCCCCTCAAGATTGAGACCATACACTCTAGAAAAATCCTCTAAAGTCCTACAAAATTCTTTCAATGGCTCTATCTCTAACTTTGGGTGGCAAAACCTGGTGGGTGCTCGCTGCTAGCATGTAGAAAACATTGGTTAGACAAGCAAACACACTCTCCTTGTCTCTCATATATTGAGCTCAAAATCACCAACATCTGTGGAGCTCAATTGGCAAGTTGATGAGCAATGAGAGAGAGAGAGAGAGAGAGAGAGAGAGAGAGAGAGAGAGAAGGTGCCACCTTTGTGTCTTCGCGCTCCACTACCCTTCAAGTTAGCCATCGCTGAAGATGTAGACATGTTCTCAAGTAGCTATCAATGGGGGAGAGGAAGAGAGAAGAGGTTTGTTGACTCTGAGTTTTTTGAATGAGATAGTGCACGTAGAGAATGCATACAAAAAAAATAATTACCCCACCACTTTCAGTTATCCCCCACTATCTTTTCAGTTATGTACATTTTCTTTTCTTAGTTTTCAAAATATTTTCATTTTTTTCCAATTCAAAGTTCATTTCTAAGTTGCAAATCACAGCCCAAAAACCACTATTTCTACTGGTCCAAAGTGGACCACCTTACCATGCATCCACCTCAAGAGAGGTTGAAGAAGAATTGAATGTTGGAAGTGCCCACACAAGAGCATACCCCCCAATCCTCACATACCATTTCAAACGACACTCTTCTCCAAATGTTAATGGAGATAAATGTAAAGTTTAATTCCATGGCTATAAGGGTGGAAATGAGTTCAAAATTTGACAATTTGGATACAAGATTTGGATTGATGGAAGAAAAGTTAACCCAACCAATGGGTAAACTTAAGCATGATGATGGTCATGGTGGTCATCAAGGAGACAAGCAACCCTTTCATGGGATCTCTTTTGAAGACTGAAGAGAAGGCAAGCAACATATGCAAGAGGCTTTTACAAATGTTACTCATGAAAATCTTACAAATAATGCCACATGTGGATTCATGGCAGAGACTAGAAGGCCTCTCATGAAGGAAATAAGCCCTACAGCAGTCGGTCCCACTCAATTACATGATGGAAAGCAATGTGAGACCCCTCTGCCCCCTCCGTGCACCGGATTCCCGGTTGTTAGCACAGCGGAAGTAGCTTCCTCTTGCGCGGGGTAGGGTTTCCCACTCGGGGCCTCGCCCCACGAATGTCCGGACACGAGACTAATCTGGTGGTCATTCCGAAACGGAAACCGGGAAAATTTTCCTTGCCCGGAATACATGGACGATTCCACCTTTTTGATTTTCTTAACGAATTTTCTAACGGGTTCAAGAGAACTAAACTATCCTTCACATGATTAAACCAGATAGAAGGAAAACTATTACAAACTTAACTTGAAGAAATCAATGCTTTTTTTCCTAACCGAAATCAGGCACAGCCGTTGATCTAAGCATTTGATAAAGTCTTCACGTTTTTATTTAACTACTCAAATTCTAAGCGTATTCCTATTATTTGAATTTCATTATTAATACTCCATTGATTCCAGCCTAATCCCATCCGGCCCATGGGTTAGCCACCACCCAACCACTGGAATTGATAGAACCAGACAATCACTCACCCACCCATAATTGAGTGCCTTTCTTAACTTTTGCTTTCGAATACAGATACGCACACACTCCTCTTTAAAACTTTAACTTATAAAATAATCCTTTGACAAACAATTATTGGTTACAGATGTCATAACTCAAAATTTCCATCCATTCCCTTGATTCTTAAAAAAAAAAACAGTATCACTCTGGACTCTCCATTGAGACCAGTTGGTCAGCAATGAGATCCAGTAATAGATTACAATAATCATTTTGTCCATCATACATATCTTCCATGACATACACATGGGTGTCCTAATCTGACCTCTTTCCTCTTGCACTACTTCTGCTATTGTAATTGCTCTGGCTACTATAGATTGGGGCGGAACTCTTTCTCTTTGGTTACCCTAGTTTTGGGAGGGAGTTCTGAGATTACTCTAAACAGAGGTAGATGGCTAAGCTGGAGTCCTCCTGGGATTGCCCTGATTTTGGCAAGATGGATTACTCTAAACAGAGGTAGATGGCTGAGCTGGAGTCCTCCTGGGATTGCCCTGATTTGACTGATACGAAGGGCCTGGTCTCTGCACTCTGGGTCCTTGACTTCCCTGTCCTCTTGACATGGCAGGAGTCGGGCAGTCTTTAAGCTGGTGACCGAAACCCTGACACCCAAAACACCTGTTCTCACTTCTAAGCTCATCCCTCTAAATCCTTGAAGAAGGTGGGGCTCTTGAGAAAGTGTTCTGAGGGAAGGGTCTTCCTTAACTTTTGAATCTCCCAGCATCTTGATTCTTATTAGGGCCTTGCTGCCTCTTTGGGGGTGGAAAGTTTGAAGCACTTCCCGGGGTTTGGAACCTTTTAAAGTTTGAGGTTGCAGGCTTTGGCGGGACCTTAACAACAAATGCTTTGGCAAAGTCCTTTGCCATTCTGACAACTTCTGCCATTGAGACTGGTTTGGCATTTTTCACTAAAGTATCCAATGGCTCGTTCATCCCTCGAATGAATCTGGCCATCAACTGCTCTTCATCCAAATGTGGAGAATATTTGAGGAGAAGGGAAAATGCCTGATGGTATTCTTCAATTGTTTGGCTATCCTGCTTCAACTCCAAGAACTCATTCATTTTGGTTTCCAGGAAGCCCGGAAGACGAAACCTCTTCCTGAGGTAAGCTTTAAGATTTGACCAAGTCTGGGTATTTTGGTCGAGACGGTTTGTCTCGCAATGGTTCCTCCATGATGCGACCCTGGCCGTTTCCACAATTTTCAATCTGGCGAGAGCCATCTTGCTCCTCTCATTATAACCGGTTACATCAAAAAACTCTTCCATTGCCTCAATCCATTTTTCCACTGTTTCTCCTAATTGTTCCCCCTTCACCCTTAAGGGACCAGGTTGGGATCGATGCAGGGCTTTACGAACGTCCGGATCTAACTCTTCATTATCGTTAAGAGGATCCGACTGCCTACCACGGCCCGCGCGCCTCATGATTTTGACAAAACGAGATTTTTGGCAACTTGACTTTGTCATCAGATTTATAACTATTTAATTTTTTGAGATTTATTTCTTAAACAAATAAATATTCCATCATAATTCTTAAAAACAAGATTCACTCTGATAATTTTATTAACCAATATTCACAACCACGAAATCAATTTCGAATCTTTTGCAAAACATCATTTATTATCAAAAGTTTTTGATATATACATAGAGCATCTCGGCTCCAAAAGCCACCGCCTCAATCGTGTACACATAAAAAGGTGATACTGCGATAGAGACATGCTATGATATGCACGATTCATCATAATGGTGTTGTAATTCTACTCCTAGGAATAAAGTGGCTAAGAAGTCTAAAAATACGGCAAGAAATTCTAAAATTCCAGGATAAATGTTTATAGAGTTGGACATGATGAATAACTCCTAGCCTTATCAAGATCATGACTAGCGAGATATTATGTTTGAGTATCTGACGTTGATTGGTATTGACGTTAATACTTCGCCCTCCAGAGAACCACATATGCTGACGTCGTCACTCTACTGGATCAGGAAAGTATAGATCCTCAAAGTAACGAGCGAGCCTCACTCTGCTTTCTCAGGTTATAGCGGAGTTGTTGGGTGATCATATCCTGACTCTTGGGGGAGAGTCCAGGAATGCTAGTCAGATTTGGGGTATCCATCTAAAAATCGAGTTCAATTTATGAGTTTTCAATTTATGAATTCATTTCAAACATAATCTTAGCAAGTGAGAACATTATTTCCCAGATTTACTTTAAAATTTTAGGCAAGTTTTGCTGCTGTTTCATAAGTTTACAACAATGCTCTGATACCAGCAACTGCTGTGAGACCCGTCTGCCCCCTCCGTGCACCGGATTCCCAGTTGTTAGCAACGGAAGCAGCTTCCTCTTGTGCAGGGCAGGGTTTCCCATTCGAGGCCTTGCCCACAAATGTTCGGACACGAGACTAATCTAGTGGTCATTCCAGAACCAAAACCGGGGAAATTTTCCTTGCCCGGAAAACAGGGACGATTCCACCTTTTTGATATTCTTAACGAATTTTCTAATGGGGTCAAGAGAACTAAACTATCCTTTACCTGATTAAACCAGATAGAAGGAAAACTGTTACAGACTTAACTTGAAGAAATCAACGCTTTTTTCCTAACCAAAATCAGGCACAGCCGCCGTTGATCTAAACATTTGAGAAAGTCTTCAGGTTTTTATTTAACTACTCAAATTCTAAGCGTATTCCTATTATTTCAATTTCATTATTAATACTCCACTAATTCTAGCCTAACCCCATCCGGCCCATGGGTTAGCCACCACCCAACCACTGGAATTGGTAGAACTAGACAATTACTCACCCACCCATAATTGAATGCCTTTCTTAACTTTTGCTTTTGAATACAAATACGCACACACTCCTCTTTAAAACTTTAACTTATAAAACAATCCTTTGACAAACAGTTTTTGGTTACAGATGTCATAACTCAAAATTTCCATCCAGTCCCTTGATTCTTAAAAAAAACAGTATCCCTCTAGACTCTCCGTTGACACCATCTGGTCGGCAACAACGAGGTCCAGTAAAAACAGATTACAATAATCATTTCGTTCATCATACATATCTTCCACGACATATGCATGGGTGTCCTAGGCACCGCAAGCCCGTGCATCGCCTAGTCAGAAACCTCCAAGATCCTCCTTAGGTGTCCTGGCACTTCACTCAAGGACCGCTTGGTCGGCCCTCACCCATCATACTGGAAGCGCACCATTTTAACCGTACTGATGCTGGTCAACCGGCTTTGCCGCGTGAGTTATCCTCCCCCGGCAAGCTGTTGCAACCGAACTTCCCTTAGAAAAACATATACCAAATGCTCCCTCCAACATTCTGGCGTATGATTTTCTATTGAATACAATGAGTATATCTTTAATCAGTATCCCCAAAACTTCTTGAATGGAATTTTGAATTTCATACCAGAATTCCTCGCATTTTGTAACGTTGATCCACATATCAATTCGAAAGGTCTCAAGCTTAGTTTCAGATTTGGCAAGAATTTTGAGGGTATTTTTCTAAACTGGTCACATCTTCTTTCCTCGAAACTGACGAAAGAGTTTGGTCTTGGTCATAGTCCGATTCAAGGTTCAAGTCTGATAAGATTTTTCCTGAACTATCTTTCTCGTAAAGGTTTGATAATTCAGTTTACTATTTTACTGAATTTCTTTCTTTGAATATTCACTTAACTGATTTCTAAATTAGTTACAAATTCCAATGAGGAATAAATTAATCATTTATTTGAATATTTTGATCTCGATAGATTTCCTAAATTTTCTTTTAACAATCCGTGTGAGTATAAAACGATAGAACTTTCTCTCTTAGAGTATTTAATTATTCACTTATCAATTTCTCATAGAATTTAAGAGAATTCTAATTTTGATATAAAAATTCTTTATGCATCTATTTATGCATAAAAATCGACTTCGATGGAAAAAACACTTTTAAAAAAATCCTTTTATGCATAAAATCAATTTTAATAGAAATAACACTTTTAAAATAAAAAGAATTTCTTTATGCATCTTTTTATGCAAAAAAAATTAATTTTTACAAGAATAACGCTTTTTTAATAAGAATTTCCTTTATGTATCTTTCTATGCATAGAAATTAAATTTAATGAAAATAACAATTTTATAATAAAATAACTTTCCATTATGCATCTTTCTATGCATAGAAATTAAATTTAATGAAAATAACTCTTTAATAATAAAAAATTTCCATTATGCATCTTTCTATGCATAGAAATAAAATTTAATAAAAATAACACTTTTATAATAAAAAAATTTCCATTATGCATCTTTCTATGCATAGAAATTAAATTTAATGAAAATAACATTTTCACAATATAAAAATTTCATTATGCATCTTTCTATGCATAGAAATTAAATTTAATGAAAATAACACTTTTATAATAAAAAAATTCATTATGCATCTTTCTATGCATAGAAATTAAATTTAATGAAAATAACACTTTTATAATTAAAAAATTTCCATTATGCATAGAAATCAATTTTAATAATTAATGTGAGTGATATCCATGCATATTCATAGGTGAATATGTACATGGAGTAATTAGAATATTTCTTTTAGATGCAAAAATGGTGGGAATTACTCTTTTGGAATAACATAAAAATAAACTTTCTTTTCCAAAAAAATTTGGAAAATTTTGCCATAACCTCCTTTGTATGGCTGACCATTTCTCATTTTTATCATTCTTTAATTGACTTAAATTAACCCAAACTAGATGTATAGAACTCTAATCTACACAATTTTCAATTGTCAACAAGAGTAAACAATAAGAAAAGTTTAATTAATCTTTTTGTTAATCTTTCTAGGATTAAGAAAGGTTGGAATGTAAAGAAGAGAAAGGGGTGGCCTTTTCATCAAGGCATAGCATTTGAATTTACTTCAACCAACAGTAAAACATGAAAATCAAGAAAACCATAGATTTAAAAATTAAACAAGTTAGAAAAATTAGCTTACATGGAGTTTGTAGCTTTCCTTTGTCTTTAGGGATTGAGGGTTCTACTCTTGTTTGAAGCAAGAGTGGCCACCAATTCACTTTGGAGAGGATTAGGCCAAAAACAATTGAATTATCAATAAATTCAATGTAGCTAGCTCAGGGTAGGAGTAGAGTAACAGTGCATAAACACCATTAAGATTTTACAAAGGGGGAGGCTTCTATTTTTAGGAAAAATGGGCCTCAAACCAAGTAAACTGATTGTAGAATTTTCCAGATCAATTTGGTCAATTTTTGGCCATTTTTGGGTTAGTTTAGCTTACTTTTTGGATCTAGTTTTGAATTAGGAGAGAGGAGAGATGAAATATCTCATTTAATTGATTTAAAATTGGTGGTTAATGATGAGAAAAAGGCACCTCCTTCATGAGGGGAGATCCCCACTCTGAGGTGTCAAAATTCAGTTTTTTAAATCTTTTCTTTGGTCCTTAGTCCACTCTTCATCTTATGTGAGCATTTACTCATTTTTGGGGGGTTTTTCTTTTATTCTTCAACTTATCTACTCCCTACATTTGGATTAATCTTATTGGCCCATAAGAACCTTAATCTAAAATTTTCAACAAAAAATTTGGACAGATCTTTTGTGCACATTATAATTTATTTCTAATGCACCTTGGGAATTTCTTTTTAAACTTCTATTTCAAGGGAATTTATTTTAATAAGAAAGGATATTTTTCCATCCAAAGATATCTAAAAACTGAATTACCTCTCTCTAGAATATTTTCTCTCTCTAGGCCAAGTAGAAATAAGATCTTTTATTATTCTTAAAAGGGGATTGATTACAGGGGAAGAAACTAGACATCTTGAGGGGCTGGGGAGGAATCTTACAAGCAACGTACATCTTGGTTTAAACACTTGGAACCAAACCTTGGAGAACCTAAAATAGTATCTTCACATTCCCAAGGAAAATCAATCTTCTATGTTTGAAGAAGAGTTGTATGATAATGATGACGTGGTTGAACATAATTGGGAGCATATGTCCTTTGTACAAAGACATGTGGAAGCTCATGATATAGTTGGATGGAATTTCCCTCTTTTATTAAGGAGTAGAAAGACTTTTCTCAATTTGCCAATTCTTATATGCAATCACAAAAAAGGACAAGTCACATCATGAGAATCCTTCTTCCAATGCTTTAAAAAATACCAAGGATAAGGTGTCCCTCTCCAAGTTCAAGGGTGATGGTTCTGCTTTGCATGAGTGAGAGGAGTGGATGACCAAGCTAGACAGTTATTTTCATCTCTACCCTAAGTGTGAGCAACATAAAGTGCAATTTACCTCCTTAAACTTGGAAGATTATGCTCACCAATGGTGGAGACATATGGTTAAACATGGAAATGTATCACACTCATGGGATGATTTGAAAAGGGAGATGAACTTGATCTTTATTTCACATTTGGTGCTTGATAGATACCATGAGAAATGGTATGAGCTTTCTCAAAAGAGCATGGTAGTAAGGGAGTACATAAAAAGATTTATGAATTTATCCATGTTTGTGAAAGGGCTTAATGAGAAATTGAACGAAGAAGTCTATACATAGGTTGGATTCTTCCATCAAGGCGGATGTGTGAACTCAAAGACCACCTACCCTTGTTGAGATATCGATCTCAACTAGCGCTACGGGTGGACATTGATGACCTGACTGGGTGACAGCTTCTGCACTTATGCCAATTGCATGATTGGTGAGATTATAGTCAATATGCCACTGTGTGATAACCACTTTGGAGTACTAAAGTTATGACATAGTTATAGCGCTAGCAGTCGGGTTCACACTATAGATCGACCACTTTGGAGTACTAAAGATACAACATAGTTATAGCGCTAGCAGTTGGGTTCACACTATAGACTGACCATTTTTTATGTTGTTGTAGGAGAGTACTTTCCCTTTATGTATGTACTCTTATCTTTTAGTTATATGGTTGTAGAGAAGAGAAGAAGATAAAAGAAAATTCAGTCATCCATCTCTCTCTTGTGTCTTACACTCTCTCATGTGTGTGTGTGTGTGTGTGTGTGTGTTTGCAAGGAACTCAAGCTCTCTATCTTCCCCACATTCTCTTTATGGTATTAAAGCTCTAGTTCATGTGAGAACTGAGGTAAGAACAAGCAAGAAAGGAAGCGGTACATGAGTAAGAGCATCATCATCTCTTTCACTTCTTAGTTTAGGTACAACACCACTTGGTAGCTCCGGGAGCTACACATCTCCAATTGAGGGGCTATCTTCTCAAAGACTTGGAGGTGCCTGTGTGGTACGTATTAATTTGTACTATCACATTTTGGGTATGTCTCGGTCTGCATTCTATCATTGTAAGGTATTTTCAACAGTTTCGGGAAGTTTTGGTTGAGAACTATCTCTGGTCGAAATCTAGTTACTGCAGTATAGCAGTGCATTTTGGGAGTGTAGACAGTGTTTGCACATGTATTGTCAAAATTGGATGTATGTACATGTACTTTGGTTAGATCTGGTGACCTACAAGTTGTGTTGAAGTATCGCTGCAATAGTCACAGAAGATACAGCTATGTTACATGTTGCATACAGAAATTGTATATTGTAGTTTTTTTATTATCAGGAAAACATGTCTGACAAAATCAATCATATTGTTAGTGAGAAGATGGACAAGAAAAACTTCCATGCCTGGAAGTTGAGAATGACCAATTTCCTTGTGGGTAAAGGATTTTGGGAATATGTAATGAAGGAGATAATGAGGGGCATCCTAAGTTGTCTGAAGAGAATGCCACACCAGCAAAGACATAAAGGCATTCAAGGATTGGAACTAGGGTGCAAGGAAAGTTAGGTATTGGCTTTCAATTAGTATCACAGACACGATGATAGGACACATGCAGGATGCTAACACTCTAGTAGTTGCATGGCAGAACCTGGTGCAGATGTTTCAGACCAACACAAAGGCAAGAAAATAGCTAAAACAAGAGCTGCATACTATGGAAAAGAAAAGCATGTCTATGAATGAGTATGCTTTAAAGATAAAGGGCATTGTTTAATCCCTTGGGTATATCAATGTATCAATGGAAGATGATGACTTGGTAAATGTCTTTTTGAATGGGCTTGGCAAAGAGTACAAGCCATTCAAGACCTCCATTGAAGTCAAGAAGAATATTCCCAACTTTCGGGACTTGGTGTCTATGTTGATCATAGAAGAAAAGTATTTAGGTGAGGACTCTTCTTCACAAAGCAAGAACACATCAGAATAGGACTTTTACTCCAATTCAGGTAGAGGCAGAAGTAGAGGTCGTGGTCGAGGCCAAGGTGGTGGCCGACAAGGAAATCAAAATTCTAGACAATAGTCCAGTGATTCACATAGTAGAAATCATAGGTGAAAGAGGTCAGTCTAGAGGCAGGGGGAGCCAAAGAGGCCGAGGTGGTTGGCAAAGAAATCAGAATGCAAAAAGCATAGAGTGCTATTATTGCGGCAAACCAGGGCACATGGCAAAGGACTGCTATAAAAAGCAGAATGACATTAAAAGTGGAAAGTTGCACAACAAGGCAACAATGCATCACCTAGTAAATGGGGAGATGATGATAGAAGTGAGCAGTTATTTGTGATGCAACACATGCTCAGTTCCATAACAAAAGATGTGTAAGGATCTCAAGATACATGGTATGTGGATTCTGGCACCTCTAACCACATGACCAATCATGCTGAGTGGTTTAGAGACATACAAAAAATGAAAAAACTAGGTTATGTAGAAACATGTGATGATATTGCGCATCCCATTGCGCATGTTGGTAAAGTGTCATTGTCTATGTAGGATGGAAAATTGAAATACTTTGTAGATGTACTTCATGTTCTGAATATTACAGATAACCTAGTTTCTGTTGGACAGATGGTTGAGCAAGGTCTATAAGTGAGGTTTAATCTCAAGAATGTTTTGTGGAAGACTTCAAAAATCAGTGTCGCTTGGTTGCAAAGTGTAACATAAATGGTAGGATGTTTACTTTGGATAAGAAAATTCTTGAAGTAAAGGCAGACGTGTTTATCCATGATGGAATAGGTGTCATTGTAGATATTGACATATGGCATAAGCGCACCGGTAATGTGAATGTACACAACCGATTGAAGTCTATGCAGGCCCAAAATATTGTTATAGGTTTGCCAAAGTTTAAGGTTGATGGTATACACAAAGTATGTGAAGCATGCCAGCTTGGTAAGTGTTAGGCATTTTTCTAAAAGGTGTTTTGGGTCTGTGTACATATGGAATGTGTGGCGTGTGGAGAGTTTTGCCCGGGGATGCCTTGGCAGATGTACAAGGTGAATGGTTTTGCTGTAGGCTTGTTTTACAGGCTTGTTCAAAGTGTGCTTTGTTGGAGATGGTATTAGCCATTTGGCAGCCCTGAATGTGTGCGCGTCCCAAGAAATGAGTGGGCTTTCACAGGTTGTATTTAAGTGTGTGGAGAGCGTGGGGAGAAATTAAAGTTGAAAGGGGCCAGTGTTGCCTTAGACATGGTGTGAAAAGGCATATTATGGTGGCCATCTTTTAGGCAAAGTAAAAAGAGAGTGATAATAATAACGTGGCCAATTTATAGAATAGCCACATGGCTACTTGTTTGGTTGCCAACGTAGCCGCCAGCAGCGAGAAGGTATGGAAGGTTGGCGAAGACGCCTGAAGAAAAGGTAGCAGTGTGGAGTCGGGGGGCTTTCGGGCGCTGACAAGCTGGGGCACAGCCGCCGCCGCAGGTCTGCAACAATAGAGAGCCAACGCTGTGAGGGGACGTCGGTGGCTAGTGATACTACAGGTGCTAGGGAGCCATCTCAAGGAGTTGCCGCGTGGAGCGCAGCCAAGGTGCAGGCAGCTGCTGCTGCTGCAGAGGTAACTCTGGGGTGATTTGCCACAGAGAGAAGAGCGTGCAGGTGAAGTGAGGAGCTGCCCGTGTGAGGAGAACGGGACGGCGTCAAGTTGTTGGGCGCTTTGTACGTGAAGAAGGCTGGCGAGTGTAGACGGCCGCCTGTGGATAAAGTGGTCACCTCGTTGATACAAAGGCTGGCGGGTAAGCGTGCAGTCGGGCTGGGATTCTGCAGACACAGACCAAAGGGAAGGAAGGTTGCCGTTTGGAACAGGGGCTGGCAGGTGATCTACAGTCGCCTTGGTGATACTGGTGATCGTGGAGGCTGCTCAGGAAAGGGAAGGCAGTCGCCTCGTTGAAAGAAGGTTTTAGAGTGATTCGGCAGAGAGAGGGTGAGCTGGGTGCAGGCAAGAGGAAGGCCACCGTGTGATGCACCGGGAGGCTCTCAGGCGTAGCCTGCAGGTACACACACAGGGGAGTCACCTAGATGGAGCTGGTGAGTGCACAGGCAACGGGCAGCAGCAGCTGCTGGCTGCTTCAACAAAGGTGACAAGCGCAGAAGGGCTGGGGAGAACCGGAGGTCCTCGAGGTGGTGGTCGTCTGTAGAGCGAAGGGCAGAGGCTGGCGAGTTTGGGGCTGCTGGGGCGGTTGGAGACGCCAAACACAATGTGTAGAGGGGCTCTGGAGTGCAGCTGCAGACTCTCGTGTGGGCGACTAACGAGTGGTAGCCGCCGTGTGGGAGATAACGAAGAGCTGCAGTGCTTGGGTGGAGTTGTCACCTTGTGAAATGGAGTTCTCTGGTGAGCCTGGCTAGAGTACAGCAGTAAGTGTGAAGGGATATAGCCACCTTGTGAACAGAGAGAAAGGTCTCTTGGGTCGTTGAGCAGAGCAAAGGTGAAGAAAGAGAGAGAGAGAGCCTCGAGTTGGGAAGCAAGGAGAGCAGAGGCGAGGGCTACCTTGTGGGCATACAGGACAGCAAGCTGGCAGTGAAGTGGAGAGTTTGAAGGTTTTTCTTTTAGAAGCTTTGGATTGTGAAGGATGCAAAAGGAGACCACCAACCGAAGGGAGTGAAGGAAAGCCGAGTGGAGCCAGCTGATTTGTGAAAGAGGGATCTTCTTTTTTGCATTATTTGTGGATAAGTGTGCGGGTTTTCATTATCTTGTGGAATACAGGGTTTTTGAGGTATCTCTGTGTGGTGTTTTGAGAGATTTCTGTTTCCAGCATTGTGCTGGTGGTGCTCCTTGTGTTTGTTGTGTCTTCCAAGGCTGCTGGGTAGGTAGCTATAGAGGCATTTCTCCTTTTCCCAGCCTCTCGACAGTTTTCTGGTGCCCCCCACTGAGGATCTTTCTTCAGGTTCCTTCAGTTTACAGGTTGCAACCATGGCGTTTGCTTATCCTGAATTTCACGGTGATAAGAATGAGGATGTAGAGGATTTCTTGGAGAAAATGGAGGTAGCATGTATTACCAACCATGTGGATAATCCGGATCAAATTTTAAGGCTCTTCCAGATCTTTTTGAAGGGCACAACGGGTACATGGCTCAGTAAACCAACTACTAAGGCTGATTGACTTGTGCGGATGATTTCGATCATTGCATGAAATACCAAAGACTTAATAAAGACCATTTTAGGGAATCTGGGAAAATCCCAATTCCCACTTTCGAAGATTTGGACTATATTTGTTGAAATTGGCTAGATAAAATCAATAAAATGATCTAGATTCAGACTATATTTATTAAAATCGACTAGAAAAAAGCTTGTATTACTTGTAAATTTAGTCTATATTAGTGAAACTTGAAAAGAATTATCGTTTTGATTTAGACTATATTTCACTAATGCAAGAATAACATGCTCAACAAATAATAACCTATATTTCTATTGGAGAGATTTTGAAATACTACAATACAACATAGGTTACCATATGATTATAAGGATCATTACTTTAGTAATTCTACTATTCAAAACTATATCAATTAGGATAGTTCCTAAACACTACCAAATTTAAAATTCCATACTATATTAATGAACACATTCATGCCACTTAGGAGCTCGAGTACATAGACATTGAAAACCTCTTAGAAGTAGTAGTGTTGAAAAAAACTATAAATTATAATTGAGATTACATTAGAAATCATAATCAGCAAAAAGTTCATCTCCAGCAGTGATATTCTTCAATGCTTCTACATAAATGTAGCCATAATCATCTACATGTACATTTCTTTCTCTATGCTTGTACCATGGAGGTAATGATGGTGAGAATACATAACACACATTCTCTCTTTCTTTGTAATCCTTACAGCTATTTATATAACCAGCCATATTTCCATCTTGAAGATCACCGACAATGTAAACTCTACCCTCCTTAGGACACACACTAGGGTCCTCAATGATCGAGCACTTTTTTGCTCTAGGATTCTCTACACATAATTTTATCCAATTATCATGAGAATATTTTGACCCTCCATAGTGCAACAAGGTCCTTCTATCTTGCACATTTGAATGTTTAAAAAATCCAAGCCTAGCCCCTTGGATTGATGAAGGTTTAACCATGTAAGCCACATCTTTAATGTAGAATGTCTCTACAACTTTGATAGGTAAATGCAGTGGTCGCATTTCATCATCTTTGATATGGTATTCACATATCGAAGATATCTTGATTTTTCTTAAAGCCTTGAATTCCGTGAAAAGAAAAAACACAAGTTAGTATTTACATAAACTACATACCATATATAGCATAAACGTTACAGGCTTCCTCCTACACATTTGAAGGATTCATGAAAAAAGAACCTAGTTTCTCCTTGGCTGACATTGATAGAAATATTTTAATTGCAATATATAACTCTTAGTTGTAGCTCTTGTGATGAAGCTTTTTTTATACCCTAGTTGTTAAGCATAGAGCATTGCTTCCATGTCTTTTAGTGTCAACATTGGAGGAATTATTTGCAATATAACTAGTTGTCTACTACTTAGATGAACAGATGGAGCACGAATTTTACTTGTTGTTTCAAGATCAGTATATGTTGTGTGTCCTTGACATTGACTCGATGGAGTTTGTCTACTTGATGAGCTTGAATGAGCATCTTGTCCTCCTTCCCTTGTTATGTTCTTGTTTATCTCAGCCCATTTAAGAATCACCTTTTGAAAATAGTCATATAATGAATGACCATATTGCACTGGGTGGTTGTTGCCCATATGGTTGTTGCCCATATCTATTGAAGGTTATAACATCACACACATCTTTTGCACCATAATCTAAGTACAATAGATACTGCAAGAGATCCTCAATTAAAATGTTATCTCCTTGATCAATATTGAAAGTGGTAGGAAAGATAACAATTTTTTGCTGGATTCAAACAACCTTTATAAGGGTTGTTTTATCAATGAGCATAGTCCTTTCCACAAAACACTTTCCACTCCATTGGCACCATACCTTTAGAAGAGGTTTAAACATTACTTCAACCCCAATCTTTTCTGGCCTGTAAATCTTCTCTTTATCATATTTGTAGCACTCTTCTTGTCCCCAAACCATGAAAAATGGCAAGTCCTTTCCTGCATGTTTTGTCAAAGTTTGCGCTATAGACAAAACATTCTTTTGCATTGTTGTTGACCATATCCCAACATGAAATCTCATAAACAATTCATTTAAAAATTCCATGCATCTTGGACGAAGAACAATCCATTGATTACCAGAACATAGGCTTGTGAATTTATTTGATCCCATGAACAAACGCTGCAAAATTAATCCATTCAGGTCCAAGATAATTGCCATCTTTCGTTTAGTTTCGATCGGTGTGCAAGATCTCTCATTTTGTCTTGTGGAGAAGTTAACAAGACATGATCTGATTCACACAGAGATAATTTTCTTATTACAAAGATTTTGAGAATGTTAATACAAACTAAATACATGTACTAAATATAATAAAGGTGATCTCTCTTGATTGAATAGTATGATATATAAACCCATTACAAAACTTCATTTGATATAATAATTGCACATAATTTCTCAAACTAATATGGATTGACATGCACACCTTGCTTAATAAACAAATTAAAGATAAAGCAATAACATTTGACTTGAAGTATTGATTTGTATTCTACTACAACAAATTCAGATACAAGCCCATTCCTCTCCTCAAAAAAAATTACCAAGATGGGAGATTTGGACTCAAGTACATATCTCTAGGTATAAAGAATAGATTTGGATTTGACAAATGTGTTTCAATAAGCAGAACAACTATGTTTCAAAGCACCTAAAACTAGAAGAAAATTTGGACTTGAGTCCAAAACTATAGACGTTAAGGTATCAAGGGAGATTTAAACTTCAGTCCAAAATCTCTTTGAGAGGAGATTTGGATTCAAGTCCAAATCTCTTGAATTGAGAGAAGATTTGGACTCAATTCCAAATCTTTAAATATTAAGGGTCCTCAATGGCTTGTGTGTAATCTATGCAAATACATATGGATTGACTAACACTTCCCTAACAACACCATAGACTTAGTTTTTATAACAAAATTCACATAATAATTCATCTATAATCCACAACACTAGTCATGTGAGTTATTAGAAACACTAAAATGACAAAACTTCTAAATATTAAAATTTATATATTGAATGTCAACTATGTTATCAAATTGCAAGCACTACACAAAACATTATCAAATAATATCTACAAAAAAACATGTTTCTAGGAATGTTTTAAAGACATGAATTCTCCATTTGGTTTTCAAACATCTTGTCAATATTGGCATCTAGGTGGGCCTCTAGGTTTTTCTTTGATGTCTTTGTAAGAGGGGCTAGAGCATGTGTAGAGCTTTCTTTGTTGAGACTCTCCAAATCTGCACCAATAGTCTTCTGTGGTGTTTTTTTTTCAATGATCCCTGCCCAAGCACTAATGTTTGAGTTGGTTTGTGCATATTGCCAACACAAGGATTCCATTTCCTTCTTCTCTTGCACACTAAGGACCATTGCAATTGTCCTCCTTTTAGTGCCAATGGTGGCCAGTTTTGTTGCAACTCCAAATGCGAATACATCAAAGACATACTCGTCTTCTCTACAAAACTCTTCTATAGTTTGTTTAATGTGATCGATTTTTTTTTCTTTACCAATCTTGCTGCAATAGCAACTTCAGCATCCACTTCCTCTTCATCTTCAGAGTCCTCCTCATCGTGGAACACAATACTAGCACTGTCTAGTATTGTTGGCTTTTCTACTCTCTTACAGTAGAGTTTAATTCCATTAAACTCTTTTTCTTTGCTGACGATTTCTTGTACCAAGTGACTAGATATGGCAAGTCTTACATAAGTGTCTATTTCATTTTTTAAGTCCACACTACCAGTCTCCATCACATACTTGCCAGCCACATTCTCTAAAGAATTCTCTAGTGCATACATCTATTTTCTTGAAACAAAGGCAAGTAGAATAAATTGAACCGAATTAGAGAGAATGGACATTAGACCCTTGAGTAGTTGCTCAAACTTCTCAGTGTCCCAAGAGATGTTGTGTGCACCATGTACTGCATCCACGACAACAATTCCAACTGCCATGGGATCTTGGTAGATATTATGAATAAATTCAATGCCTTCCATGTTAGGTCCCACTTGAAAGATACTCCATGGCAAAACACTAGTACCAAAAAGATTGACCTAGACTTTCTTTTTGTCCCATTATCCATCTAATGTAACCCTTTGCAGCTTCTTGCAAACGGTCATGCCTCTTTTCCTCATGCTAGTTTCTTCTTTATCCAAGTATTACAACAACCAACAATTTTTTCATATAGTTCTAGTGTGATGTTGTAATACTCCTCACACTCCTTCCAAGATCTTTGAGCACCATCAATTGAATTTGCATTAATAAATGGCACCATCTCATCTTGCAAGACCTTGTCTTCTTTCATTTACTTTGATCTATCGGCCATGTCAATGTTATCAATGTCTGATTTTCTCTTTACCAAAAGAGTTTTTCCATCAAGGATCTCCCCTTGGATTACTCTAATCTGCTCCTCATCCAACCCTTGTAAGCATCGGAACATTGTGATAGTTGGTTGACTCCCACCCTTAATTTGAGCACCACTTGGACTTCTTTGTGAGGGAAGGTCTCCTTTCATATAGGCCTCTATTATGATGATCCAATTTTTGAACACATCATCAGTAGATGTGATCATGTGTGAGTCCTTTGTAGCAAAGCCATCACCAAAAGCCACCTTTCCAATCTCCAAGAATCTCTGTTACAAAATTACCATACTATTACATGAATATTGATTGTTTACGAACTATTTTGTAGAATATTTGGACTTAAGTCCAAATCTTCCTTCAATGCCGAGAGATTTGGACTCGAGTCTAAATCTTATTTCAATCCATGTAGATTTGGACTCAAGTTTAAATCTCTTGTGATTAGAGAGACTTATATTCAAGTCCAAGTATATAGGCATTGGAAGGAGATTTGGACTTGAGTTCAAGTGTTTTAGTGAAGGAAAATTTGGTAAATTTAAGGGGATTAAAGAAAAATTTGGACTTAAGTCTAAATCTAGAGAGATTTTGAAGTGAGATTTAGACTTAAGTCTAAATCTTCAAGCCAAAAGGGGATTCTTAAACTTGAGTTAAAAAAAGTAGTGAACTTACATCCCATTGTGCTCGTTTGTGAACTCCCCTTTGCCAAGCCTCTTGGTGGTCTTTCAAAAGCTATCCATTGATCTCTTACTTGTTTTAGAATATCTATATAGGCTATTTGCCTCCTCATAATGTTATGTGATTCCAAGTTTGCTATCAATGATATTTCAACACATTCTTTAGGTGGACAATTTATAATAATCCTTGATTCCCTGGTCTTGTAGTAACTTTTTCGTTCCTCCATGGCTGGATCTGGGTTACTGGATAAACACCTTTGCAGCAAAGATAGAATGTTCCAGAAAGTATCCAATACTAATATGTCTCTATCTTTTCCCTGGCTACATTCTCCAAGGGTATGCATTTTTCATCAACTTTATGAAAGGGCATAAGATCTGCATAAGAAGCTCAAGATCAAGAATTGATGCCAAAATCCAAAGCCAACTTTTTCACATGCTCTATGTTTAGCCTTCTATATACATATTGTGCAAGTGCTTGGAAACAATTAACCACAAGGATGTGGAATTTTGCTTTTGATCCCATGAAGTAGTATTTCTCATACTCTACCAAGCTTGATCTACCGGCATTGCTCTTAGAAGATAGTTTTTTATTTGTTTGATCAAAGTTGACAGACAACACAGTGTTAGAAATAGTTATTGGCATGGATATGCTTGACCTAGATCCTCCTTCAACACCAACTCCTTTGGCACCGGAATATATTTCATATCCTCTTATCCGTGGTTTCTTTGTTGGGTTGGGTGAATCTCTTGATGAGCATCGGGTGTGTAAGGTTCCCCCTTCTAAAATAGGGGAAACACTTAAGATAGTCCACTAAGTCTTAGCTTGGAGAAAATTTCCTATTTATCGACACCTTGACCATGTAGAGATTCAAGGATACGATTCATAGGTAAGACCTAGTCCTATCCCACAAGGGAAGCATGATCTTCTAAAAGTCAAATCACCTATAGGGTAATTTATAATAAATTGGGCAACTACTAGACTTGATTTCTAGAGGCAACGCTTTTTTCCTCATCCATGCAAGGCACAGCCACTAACCTAGTCTTCTAGAATAGAGTTGCCCGAAGAACCTAGTTATCTAGCATAGGGCTTTCACTTAATCTATTGGAAAGCTACCCGACTAATCGGGTCCACTCGTCCGTAGGATGGTGCCATCGGGGCATTCCATCCTCCCACTTTCCACCCTACTCATGTGTCAATTTGTTTTCTAATTAATCCTACCACACCGTTTGACATAAATAAACATGTTCCTTAATTACGGCCCTTTTCACAAGGTTTGTTAAAATAGCCTTTTTACACAATACAATCATGCCAAAGACAAGATATATATATATATATATATATATATATATATATATAAGTTGATACATGAATCAAATTCCATACAAGCCAAACTGGCTCTCTTATTCTTTTCCTTTATTCTGTCGATGATCTAGAATTCGGCCTTCGAGCCTCTACATGCTAGGCAAAACCCTACGGGACCATACACCTCATCGTCGGTTGCGCTGGCGAGGACTCAAGCCGGCCTGTCGCCCTCTCAGGCTCCATCGCTCGATCCTCCCGCCCCTCAGAGGGATGTCTACACACCGCACTAGCCTGGGCCCTCAGAACTAGGCAGCATCATAACCTCTCGTCTCAATCGGCGAACCTTATTCTCCCAATGGTATGAGGGATACCTTGGGCCAATCCCGGGCTTTGCTAACGACGTCGCCCGGCTACACAAGCACGGAACAGAGTTAGCGTTGAAGCGAGGAAAAACTTGCACTCTTTAAAGATAACAATTTCAATACCATTTATTAAATACAGCATCACACAATTTGTAACTTCATACAATTTTATGTCATTATTTCAAAAAGGAAAAGATACACATTTATTAGCAAAATATATAACAAAAACTTTTCTTTAAAATATAACCAATCTAACCTAGCCACCATTTTCTTGAGGAGCTTGAAGAGGGAGGGTTGGAGCCGCATTGGGAGCATCTTCCCTAATTTCGTTGTTACATGCTTCTCTCGGGGTAATACTCTGACGTTTTCGAGATGGGGCCATCTTGGACGTTGACTTGTAGGGCTCGCTACTGCGGTCGAAACACTCAGTCGGATCTCAATTCTGAGATCATTTGCTCACCGTATGAGCAAAAGACTATAGCATATGAACTCTATCTAAAGGCAAAAATCCCTTATTAAAGTCTACGCAAATGGGGGGGGATTGTGAGATGTCCTTAAGACCAAAAACGTGGAGGAGGGCTGTGAGGGCTGCTGTAAGCCTATTCACACGCCCGGGGGGGAGGGGGGGAGAAGAGTTAAGGACACTACCTCCTAGCAACAAGAGGGGGATGGAGGAAAATTGGCTTATCTGAAAAGAGGCAAATGAGGGGGTGTGAGAGGGGTGGCTCTGCAAGGGTGACTGTACTGCAGCAAGTACGCTACACAGGGACGGACGACGGTACGGACGGCGGTACAACAGGGCATATGCTACACAGAAATGCGTGCTGCCTGTGGAGCACCCCGGGGGTTTATATAGCTGAGGGGTGAGGGTACGGGTACTGCGCAAAGCAAGGACGAAAGGACAGTGTACCGTCAAAGGCTATGGATCAGTGGCCTGCATGGGTCTAGGGGAAAGGTACGGTGTCAGTTGTCCGGGAAAGGAGTGGTACGCATGTACCTTATCTGGTCGTCTGGGGCAGCATGGGTGTCCACGTAGGGGTACGTGTGGACCATACAGTGGGCGGCTGTCCTTTGGTTCTTGGGCGGCCATCGTACGAGCACCCTAGTAAGTGTGTACGGCCCAAATTTTGGAGCGGGGTACCCAAATTTGGGGCGCTCGCCTCGATTTACGTGCCGGACCGCCCCGGAGGGCGAATTTTTTTTTTTGTCCGAGAGGTTCTCCTAGTCGTTGGGGTTCAGACCGTTTGTCAATCGGACGCCCGGTCGTGCATTTATTAAGGTTTAAAGGTCGTCGCTTTTTAACTAAAATGACTAAAATTTACGTATAAGCTTGTTCCGGTGTCCGTTTTGGATGCTGTAAAATCCTATATTAGGGTAAAATCATGCGCAGATTCTAAATTTGGGCTCAAAATTTGAAGATTATAAGTAGAAATGACTCAATTAATGAAATCATTGATTTTTATACCATAAAAACTCATAAATTTATCTATTACATGAACATTTCTTTATTAGTGAAGATGGGTATGTTACATCCTTCCCCCCCTTAAAGAAATTGAGATGTCCTCATCTCGTCATGAATTGGGGATAATCCTTTAAGAGTGTAGCTTCATCTTCCCAAGTTGCATCTTCTTCAGGGTAATCTTTCCACTGTACTAGATGTTCTACAAGAGTTCTATTTCGGAGTTACCTTCCCCTAGAATCTATGATGCTATTGGGTTGTAATTCAAGGACTCATCAAGAATATGATTGAGACTGGGTACATATGGTTTTAATAAACCTACATGAAATACATTGTGGACTTTGATATGGGGTTGGGAGTTGGAGTTTATAGGCACTTTTACCTAGACACTTGATAACTGTATAGGGACCACAATACCTAGGACTGAGTTTCTTATATTTCCCAAGTGATAGAGAACTTTGTTTGGGTTGCACTCGTAGAAGAACTCTGTCTCCTTCCTTGAAGATCCTTTCAAACCTCTTGGTGTCAGCATAATGCTTTTGTCGATCTTGGGTAGCTTTAATATCCTTTTGGATTGCCTTGGTTTGTTCCTCCATCTCTTCGAGTATTTTCCTGGATGCCTCAACTCTTATGGTTGGATCAGAGAAATTTAGAGGAGACAAGCATTCTTGCCCATAGAGTGCTTTGAACTGTGACATTCCTATGCTTTGATGATAAGATGCATTGTAGGCAAATTCTACCAGAGGAAGGTATTGAATCCACCTTCTTGGTTCCCATCCACAGTATGCTCTGAGAATGTCTTCAATTACTTGATTAACTCTCTCAGTCTGGCCATCGGTCTCTGGATAATAAGCTATGCTAAAGCAAAGTTGAGTTCCTAGGGCTTGAAATAAGGACTGCCAGAACTTTGAAGTGAAGTCAGAATCCCGATCACTTACTATCCTTTTTGGGAGACCATGAAGTTTGAGGACTTCCTTGATGAATATTCGAGCAACATCAGAAGCTTTGAAAGTATTCTTTGCTAGTATAAGGTGAGCTACTTTGGTAAGTAAGTCCACTACTACCAGAATGGAGTCATATCCTCCTTGTGAACAGTGGGGAGACTTGTGACAAAATCCATACTAATGCACTCCCACTTCATTTGGGGAATATCTAAGGGTTGCAGTTTTCCAGGCATCTTGACCCTTTCAGCTTTGATCCTTTGGCATGAGAGACATTGCTTCAAGTACCGAAGCACATCATTTTTCAAGCCTGCCCAATGAAAGCTCCTTCTTACGGCATTAAATGTTTTTGCATAGCCTGGGTGTCCTACAGGCAGGGCTATCATGAGCTTCATGGAGGATTAGTTTCTTTAAAGCAGGATCCTTAGGGATACATAGCTTGTGATTGAAGTAGAGGCTTCCTTCATGAGTGGAATATCCCTTGATTAGATTCTTCTCTTTCTCTGAATGTCCCCCTTCTTCTACTAACTTCATCATTCTCTGATAATCTGGATCATGAGATGAGACTTCTTCCACCTTGACCAGTATGGGATTATTTGGCATTGAAATTGCACTCAAGAAAGATTTGCAATAGCTAAGTGCATCTGCTACCACATTATCTTTCCCAGGGCGGAACTTGATGTCGAAGTCATATTCTTGTAAAATTTCAATCCATCTCCTTTGCCGCATGTTGAGGTTAGGCTGGGTGAAGATCCACTTTAGACTTTTGTGGTCAGTTACAAGCTGGAATTTTTCCCCCAAGAGATAATGTCTCCATAATTTGAGGCACTGCTAAGAGCTCCAAATCATGGGTGGCATAATTTGCTTCATATTTCTTCAGCTTGCGGGAAGTATAAGCGACTGGCCTTCCTTCTTGGCCTAAGACACCACCAAGTGCTAGACTACTAGCATCAGTACCACTTCAAATTCCTTGGCAAAATCAGGAAGTTTCAGGACTCGGGCAGAAGTAATAATGACCTTGAGCTGATCAAAACTATTTTGATGGATTGGCAGCCATACTATTTTGCAATCCTTCTTAAGAAGATCCGTCAAAGGTGGAGCTACCAAGGCATAATCTTTGATAAAAATCCTATACCATCCCATGATTCCCAAAAACCCACAAACTTCATGAACTGATCTAGGGGGTGGCCACTCCAGAATATCCTTGACCTTGGTGGGGTCTACTGAAATGCCATCTTTGGAGACGATGAATCCAAGATACTCAATTTGATGAGTAAAGAAGGTACATTTGCTCTTCTTGGCATAGAGTTTGTGTTTGCGCAACAATTGCAGAACTCTACGTACATGCTCCTCATGCTCTTCCATTGATTTGGAGTAGATTAAGATGTCATCAAAGAAAACAAGAAAAAACTCATACAAGTAAGGACGGAATATATCTTGCATTAGGCGGTTGGAGATTGCAGGAGCATTAGTTAACCCGAATGACATTACAGTAAACTCATAGTGGCCATAACGGGTATTGAAGGCTATCTTGGGTATATCTGCTTCCTTGACTTTGATCTGATAGTAACCAGACCTCAAATCTATTTTTGAGAAGACTTTGGCCCCATGAAGCCTGTCAAGAAGTTCGTTGATATGAGGGATAGGGTACTTATTCTTGACAGTGACTTGATTTAGTCCTCGATAATCTATGCAGAGGCGGAGAGTTCCGTCCTTCTTTTTTGGGAAAAGAACAGGTGCCCCCCAAGGAGAGCTACTGGGGCGTACGAATCCTTGCTCAATGAGTTGGGAAAGTTGCTCTTTAAGTTCGATGGCTTCAGGAAGGGACATTTTATAGGGCGTTTTTGAGACGGGTTGAGCTCCAGGGATCACCTCGATTTCATGATCGACTTCTCGAGGAGGCGGTAGTCCTGTAAGCTCGTCAGGGAAGATGTCAGAGAATTCTTGGAGCCAAGAGGGTTCTATCTCCATACTGGGTTCAATGGCTTTGTTGAGCTTGTGACTAAGAAAACTTGCTGACCCTTACGTGTTCCCTTGAGAAGATGTTTTGCCTTGACTACCCTAGGTTTAGGTTTTCCTATTACCCCCTGAACAGATGTTACTTGGCCATGCTCATTTTCAAAAGTGATACTCCCCTGGTTATAATGAATGCTAGCTTTGTTTGCAATTAACCAATCCATCCCAAGGATTCCATCATAAATTCCTAACGGCAAGACTCTAAAGTGTCCATGAGTTTTCTCATTACCCAGCTCAAAATCAAGCTTCCCTATAGAGTGGCGAGATACTACTTCTTTCCCACTCGCTAACTCTACAGTCATTCTTCTAGCTATTTTTTGACTCAAGTTTAATTTTTGCAACAAGCACCTAGGAGAAAGAAATTAATGGGTACTGCCACAATCAATCAAAAGCTGAAATGGCTTACCGTGATGGGTGGCTGGGGTTTGGATTACACCAAATTGTTTATTCGGACCTTGGTGTTCTACTGCCGCATGGACAGTGGCACGCTCTTCTTCAGCCATTTCCAAGGTCGGTTCTTCACTTATAATACAAGCGGTCCTAGCAACTGCTCCTCCGCGGCCTCTGCCACGCCCACCGCCTCTTGCACCTTGGTTGATAGGGGTTCCACGGCCTTGATTTCCTCTGCTACTTTGGGGAAATGATGTTGCCATTTTGGGACAGTTGGCTCTAAAGTGTCTTGGCTCATTGCACTCAAAACACAGAGGGCCTTCTTTGGAAGAAACAGCATACGAGCGGGGGACAAAAGAGTTGTAACTTCATACAATTTTATGTCATTATTTCAAAAAGGAAAAGATACACATTTATTAGCAAAATATATAACAAAAACTTTTCTTTAAACCAATCTAACCTGGCCACCATTTCCTTGAGGAGCTTGAAGAGGGAGGGT